>NC_092755.1:1933667-2253690 GCF_047496795.1 Chiloscyllium punctatum
CATGTTGCCCTTGCCAGTGGTGCAGACATCCCATGTAATAACAACAGAAAAGGCTGAAAAAAAAACAAAGAATGATGCTAGAGATCAGAAACAAAATGAACAAGGAATTCCCAATGAAACTGAACAGATTTGGCAGCCTCAGGTCGAGAGACAATTAGAAGTGACATTTCGAGTCCAATCGCCATACATCAGAACTGTACGCAGCTGGGAAATAGAGTGTTTTATGTTGGTGACAGGGATGTCTATTGTGATGGGGAGAAGGAGTGAGTTGAATAGATAGAGAAAGAGAGATAGAGAGAAAGAAACAAACAGAGGGATTAATGATGATCAGCTGGAATGGAAATAAAAATCAAGATCAATCTTATTTATTTTTCTCCTTTTCCCATATTGCTGAAATTCATCCCCATGTAAGGTGTACATCGAAGTTTCAGTTTGATGTGAATTATGTCCCTTTGTCTCTCTTTCCTGAGTGCGATCTTCTTCTTTTATTCATTAATACAATGCTGGCCCAGTATTTAATTCCCTTTCCTCATTGTCCTTGAAAATGTGTTGGTGAGCTGCCTTCCTAACCCACTGCAGTCCGTGGGCTGAAAGTAGTCAGTGCTGAGGTCTGCCCGGTTTCATTTCATTGAGAATTTGTAGTGAGGGACATAACTGAATGGCTGGCTTGGCCATTTCAATCTGCAACTATGTATTAACCATAGTGCTGCGGATCAGGAGTCACATGTAAGCCCGAGTAGGGGAAGATGGTAGATTTTCTTCCCTGGAGGGCATGAGTGCGCCAGATAGGACAAACACAATAGCTTCATTGATTCATTTGATTCTCAATTCCTGATATTTCATTGAATGCAAATTCCAACATTTGCCGTGGTGAGATTCGATTCCAGGGTCTGGGTCATCACCTGGGTCCCTGCATTAATATTCCAGAGATAATACAGCCAGGCCATCGCCTCCTCAGCATCTGCAACCAGCTGCAATGCCAAGAGTGGTGTTGCTGATGGCGCGGCTGTGCTTAAAGCATAGCGCTTTGTCAGGCCACCAAAGGATTTGGCAAAACATACCATCCTTTTCATTTTGTATTTATGAGAAGGCGAGATTATGGGAAATGCTCTTAGTGAAACAGAGCTGGATATCCTTGGTCATGAGCCACTGACTGAATTCATACGGAACAGTAAGTCATCAGCACAGTAAATATATAGTGTCCTTCATTGCAAAATGATGGAAGTATAAGAGTGAAGACACCTTACGGAAGTTGTCGAGTGATATTGAGACAGAACATGGGTAGCGGTGAACAGATTTTCTCTCCTTTATGAGGAATGATCTGCTTGCCACAATAAGACAGAGTAAAGGTGTTACACTAGACTAATCCCTGAGGTGAATTTACCATGAGGAGACTGTGAAGGAAACGAGTGTTTAATTTGTAATGCGACAAAAGAATAAAAAGTGATTGCAAGAAAACTTGAGCGTTATAGACCAACGTTCATTATTTTCAAAACAAACAATCGATATCGTGAAATATTACGTGTTTTCCACAATATATGTTTTCACATTTCGACAAACATGCGATAGGAAAGGTTTAGAAGGATATGGGCCAAGTGCAGGGAAATGGAGTTAACATGGATGGACATTTTAGTCGGAATGGACCAGTTTGCGCGAAACGGTTTACATATCTCTGTGGAGCAACCATGTTAGTTGAGAGAGAGCTCCAGGCTTCAAACAAACTCTCACGTCTGAATGTTCAGTTGGACTGAGACCCTGCACTAAGCAACATGTTGTTCACAAACGTGTTAGCAACCACACTCTGACAGGGTTGGCCATTCTCAAAAGCTTCTGACCTCCATGCAGAAGATTAGCCTGTTTTCCCGGAGATGGAAGATGCCTCCTTGAGACGTGGCACAAACCATCCGCTGTGCCTCCTCACCATCAGCAAACCACGTTAATGTAACACGCGTGAAACATTAGCAAAGGAGCCAGGAGGCACAACATGGAGAGGTCTGTCTGTGCAGCCTCTGCTTCATTGGTTTGTCGTGTTGCAGTCTCAATGACATACTACTATTTCAGTGTAACATTTTGAAGGAGCTGAATGACCTCTTCTGTTCATGTGTCAGTGTCTCGAGGGGATGAATGTCCTCTTCCTCGTTCCAGGGAAGAGCTTCATTATTGGGTGACAAATGATAGCTGCTAATCAGCGTGTTGAGCTGACTAGATTCCTTATCTTCCTGTGTAAAAATAGGCAACAGGAGGCTGGAACAAACAGCAAGCCAGGTTGCATCAGGAGGTGGAGATGTCAACATTTCAGATATAACCATTGTTCAGGACTGCAGGTGTGGGTAGGGGTAGCTGCAGATAAAGAGGGGAGGGAGTGGTTAAGGTGGGGAGAGCAACACGATGGTGAGGAGGGGGATAAGTGGACACAAGTGCTGGGTGCAACCTGGTTGGTCGATGGGAAGGATGAATCCGGTTGGGAGCTGGAAGGCAGTGTCATTTGTTGGAATGTAAGGGAGGAGGCGGGGGGTGGAAAGGGAGTAGGGCCGTGGCTGAGAAGGTTATTTTAAATTGGAGAACCCAATGTTGAGTTACCAAGGCTATAGGGTAGCCAGGCTGAAGATAAGAAGTTCTTCCTCCAGTTTACTTTCTGACTCACTGTGGCAACAGAGGAGGCCAAGGTTGGTCATGTTGGAAAGGGATTGGGAAGAGGAAATGAAATGAATGGTGACTGGCAGCTCAATTCGACCCATTTAGGCCCGGTTGTGATGCACGTTGAAATGTACCCCTAGTTTAAATTGCTCTCGCCTCTGTAGAGTAGACCACATCAGGAGCACCTGATGCAGTAAACTAGTTTTAAGGAGAGGCAGGTGACCTCTGTTTCACGTGGAAGGACTGTTTGGGGCCTTGGATGAGGTGAGGGAGGTGGTGTGCTAGCAGGTGATGCATTTTTTTAATCTGCAGAGTTAGTTGCCAGTGGGGATTGGTGGGTTTGGTGGGGAGTGTGGCACGAACCAAAATTGATGAAAGGATCGGTCCTTGTGGAAGCTCGAACCAAAATTGATGAAAGGATCGGTCCTTGTGGAAGCTGTGCCAGGTTGATGGGATCCAACCTTGTTTACTGTATCTGGCACTCCTGATGTGGTCTTCTCTATATCGGGAGACTACACGTAAAGTAAGGGGAATATTTTTCTGAGCATCTCAGTTGGGCCTATAAGGGCTGATATGAACTTTCAGTCACGGCTTATTTCAATTCCCCCTCCCACTCCCTTTCCGACATGGCTATCCTGGACCTCCTCCATTGCCACAACGAACCAAAGCACAAATTGGATAAACAACACTTCATATACCACCAGTGTAACCTACTGCCCGGGGAACTCAACATTGAGTTCTCCAATTTCTAGTGACCTCCTTTCCAATTCCCGAATCCCTTACCCAAACACTCCTCCTTCCATTCCTCTGATCAACCCATCTTCCAGTTGTCAACTGAATTCATTCCTCCCATTGACCAAACCGTTGGTATCCTCTACCTGTGATTCCCACCTCATCACGCCGTCTACTCCTACTCCCCCACCTCGCCAATTTATCTGTACACACCATTACCCCCACCCCCAGTCCTGAAGTAAGCTTATAGCTAAGTGTGAACCTCTTCTCCTGTTACATCCTGGCTTGTTGTGTTCTTCCAGCCACCTACATTCTATCATTTGTAGTTTTTTATTTAAAAAATCTGTTCTTGTGCAATAGGTAAGAGAGAGAGAATGGGCTGTGTCTTTCTTATCCAATAGCTTCGATGGGCTGAATGGCGTTCTCATATTTCTGTGAAAACAGCTTGAGATGCTGAATGATCTCCTCCGTTTTAGTCCTGTGGAAATGTTCAGGGTCCAGCAGTGCTGTTACATGAATGTGACCTGCACGTTAACAGCATGGGCTTGAATGTTGTCCAGGTTTTGATGCTTTATGCGATCTTTTCTGAGCACCCTCACTTCTGATGGAATGATGGAGGGTAAGACGTTGCTGAAGCAGCTGAAGATATTTGTTCCAAGGAAGCTACCCAGTGAATAGCCCACAGAGTTATCCAGGGACTGAGTGAAAATATCTGCACCAGCCACATGGTGTCCTGAATGGCCCAACCACTTGGGAATTTACAACTGATTCCAATTAGGTGCAATTTATTCAGTCTCCTTGACACCTTGTTCAGTCACGTCCTACTGTTATGTCTGGGTCAATTATTCTGACGCTGTGTTCCTATTTCTTATTCACATCAAAGGCCAAGATAAATTTATGGGGACTGTTTCCTTCTTTCAGAGGGTAGTGACTGTAGGGGCCTCTCTATCCCAGACAGCTACATCACTGATATGTTTGGGGGAGCAGGATGGTGTTAATGGACTTTGACACATCAGGGAGTTGTTGGCTACAACGAATTGGGCATAAAAGAGAAATTGCGGCCAAGAGAGATCAGCCCTGACCTTACTGAAGGGAAGGGCAGGCTTGACAGGCTATATAGCCTGGAATTATTGCAATAATCCCCATCATCCAGTCACTTTGTTGCCTCTTCCATTTCCTGTGTTACTGATTTCAAGTAGCTGAATAGACTGATACAGCTGCTGCATGATTTAAACTGGATCTAGTTCTATCAAGTCGGGGGAGGGGGGTGATTGGTGTCCTCCTGTATATCATGGTCCAGGGGCTGAAAAGCCACATTCTGTTCTGGTGCAACTTACGTCCATATAGACCATATCTATCCTTGGAGAAAGTGAGCACTGCAGATGCTGGAGATCAGTGTTGAAAAGTGTGGCACTGGAAAAGCCCAGCTGGTCAGGCAGCATCCGAGAAGCACGAGTATCGATGGCTTGGACATTCCTGATGATGGGATTATGCCCAAAACGTGGATTCACCTGCTTCTGGAATGCTGCCTGACCTGCTGTGCTTTTCCAACGCCACACGTTTGGACGTCTACCGGCCAGCCTTTGTCAACCTTCCTGGTCACATCATCAAAGAACTTTAACAAATTAGTCAGGCTTGAACTTCCACTCAAAAAGTCATGCTTACTAATCTTAATCAAACCCTGTTTTCCAAATGCATGAACATCTTATCCCTAGAGTCTTTGTAATAATTTACTTACCACAGATGTTAAGTTTACTGGTCTGTATTTCCCAGGCATTACTTTTCAGTCCTTCTAGAATAAGGGCACAACATTTGCTATCCTCCAGTCTTCTGGGTTCTCATCTGTGGTAACTGGTGATAAAAATTATCAGCCAGGGACCCCGCAAATTCTTCTCCACCCGCTTGCAGTGTTCTTGGATATATCTGGTAAGGACCATGAGATTTATCCAACTTCAAACATTCTAGTACATCCAATACCTCCTCTACTGTGATAAAGACTGTTCCTAAGATATCACCACTAATTTCCCCAAATTCCCAAGTATTTATGTCGTTATCCACAGTAAACATAGTGGAGAAATATTTGTTAAGGACATTGCCAATCTCTTATGGTACATGCCCACTTTGGTCTTTGAGGCGTCCTATTCACTCTCCAGTTAATGTTTTTCCTTAAACAAACTTAAAATACCTCTTTGGATTCACCCTGATCTTCTCAGTCAAGGTTATCTAATACCCAAGTTTCACCCTCCTGATTTCCTTCTTCAACAAACTCCTGCATCCCCTGTACACCTTCAGTGATTCTCTTGATCCCAGCTGCCTGTACCTGAGCCACTTTTCCACATCTTCTTTGGTCAAAGCCTAAACATCTCTTGTCATCCAGGGTTCCTCATTCCTGTCATCTTTCCTTTCACCCTCACAGGACATATTGATATTATACTCCCACTTGCCTGAGGTCCTTTACTTATAACAGACTACTCAAACCAACCCCTGCAAACTCCTGTCTAAGTCCATAAAAATTAAACTTGTCCCAATTTACAACTTGAAACTGTGGACCAAATTTTTCCCTTCTCCATAATTATTTTAAAATTAATAGAACAGTGGTCACTGATCCCAAAGTGCACATCTACTGTCACCTCACTCACCTCTCAAGACCTATTTCGTAAGAGTAGGTCAAATGTTGCCCCTTCCCAATTAGGACCCTCTATATACTGCTTGAGGAAACTTTCCTGACGCACTTAATTTATTACATCTCATCAAATCCTTGAGTGCTCTGCCAGTTACAGTCTGCGTTATGAAAATTAAAACTCCTATTATAGAACATAGAAGAGTACAGCACAGAACAGGCCCTTCAGCCCACAATGTTGTGCCGACCATTGATCGTCATGTATGCACCCTCAAATTTCTTTGATATAATGCATGCCCAACAGTCTCTTAAATGTCCCCAGTGACCTTTTTTCCACAACTGCTGCTGGCAACGCATCCCATGCTCTCACAACTCTCTGTGTAAAGAAGCCGCTTCTGACATCCCCTCTATACTTTCCTCCAACCAGCTTAAAACCATGACTCCTCGGGTAAGGCATTTCTGCCTTGGGAAATAGTCTCTGCCTATCGACTCTATCTATGCCTCTCATAATCTTGTATACCTCAAGTAGGTCCCCTTTCCTCCTCCTTTTCTCTAATGATAGAAGTACAAGCTCAGCCATCCTCTCTTCATAAGATAAGCCGTCCAGTCCAGGCAGCATCCTGGTAAACCTCCTCTGAACCCTCTCCAAATAATCCACATCTTTCTTATTATGAAAACCCGAAAGCTTCTGCAAGTCTCCCCAATCTCTCTACATATTTGTGTTCCTGTAATTCATGTTGACTATTCTGGGGCCTATAGTACAACCCCAAAAATACCACCATCCCCTTCTTATGTCTTAATTCCACCCACAAAGCATCACTGGATGATCCATCAGTTATTTTATCTCTGATCACTGCTGTGATACTCCCCTTAATCAGAAATGCAACTCCCCTCCCGTCTTACAACCATCCCTGTCCCTCCTAATGCATTTAACTCTGGTACATTAAGCTGTCAGTCCAATCCCTCCCTCAGCCATGTTTTAGTAATAGCTAGAATATTCAGCGCCGATCACCTATCCACACCCTGAATTCATCAGCATTACCTGTCAGCCCATTTGCATTGAAATAAATGCATTCCTTGCTCCCTATCGTGTTCCGGCCTGATATGTCTCCTGAACGTACTATTTACGATTGTTGTATCTCCTTCTAGCCTCACATTTGCCTCCCTGCTCTTGAGGATACCACCTCCTGCCAATCTTGTTTTAACACTCCCTTGTAGGACGAGCTAAACTAGCTGCAAAGATATTGGTCCCCCTTCCTGTGCATGTGCCACCAGTCCCTCTTGTACAGGTCAACTCTGTCACAGAAAAGCTCCCAATAATCTAAATATATGAATCCCTCCCCCTGCACCAATTCTTTAGTCACATATTTATCGGCCATATCCTCCTATTCGTACCTTCACTAGTTCATGACACTGGAAGAAATCAGTAGATTACCACTGTCGAGGTCCTATTTTTAACTTTTCTCCTATATCTCAGTAATCATTCTGTAGAACCACATTCCTATGTCTACCTGGGTTATTTGTGCCATTGCACACATTGACTTCTGGCTGCTCACCCTCCCCATTGAGAATATGCAGCAGCCACTCAGAGACATCCTGGATTCCCGTTTGAGGCTGCCGAATCTCTGATCTGTCCCCCTAATAATCGAATCTTCTATCCATAAGACCCTGTTTTCCTTTATCCTATCCTGCTGCTCCCCAGAGCCAGTCATTGTGCAACCAACCTGGCTACTGCTGCTTTCCCCTGAACGGTTATTTCTAACACCCATCCCCCATCTGCCAAATCACACAAAATCAGAATGCAAACTGGTATACATGTTTTCGAGAGGAATGGCCAAAGGGGATTCCTGCACTCCTTGCCTACTCCCTTCAACATTCCTGGTGGTTCGCCCAGCTACTCTCTGCCTAGAACACGAAAAGAAGCAAGTAACCCCTGTTGGATTAAATTGCGTTTATTCAAATGCAACACGGCTGACATGTAAGGCTGATGGATCATTACATGGGACTGCGATATTAAAGTCTTTACAGAAACATGGCTAAGGGAGGGACTTGGGTGTGACCACTTCACTAAAGTTCTTATCTATGAAGTACCCAGTATCTTGGATGATCCGGAGAGCAGCCACGTCCAGCTCCTGTACATGGTCTCCCATGAGCTGCAGCTGGTTGCATTGCGCACACGTGTAGTCATAAGGGACGGTGGAAATATCCCTGAGCTCCCACATCCTGCAGGAGGAACATTCAACTGACCTAACTGCCATCTCCACTGCTGTCAGACTTGCGTTAAAAAGATTTGACTTGAGATTATCTGTACCTTTTGCTGAGCTGCTGCTCACCGAAGCCTCTGGAACCAAAGCATTACTACATACTCTGCTACTAACAGCACGTCAAAACACCTCTCCACATTTAGTTTTGGTTAAGGAAGGAGGGACACACTGAAGGGATGCATTGTTTTGGCCTTCAGCACTCCTTAACTCCAGGCCTACGCTTGGACTTGGAGGGTGTCTTGCTGAGGTCTTCTTTCTCGTACTGGCGACTGCACTGATGCAAATATTCACCCTCACAGCCAATCAATGTTGTCGCAGTCCCTTGGTCTTTTCTGTGTATTAGCACTGCATTTATGAATTCCTAGAATATATTGTTTGCATTCCAAACTGTGTCTCACTCCGGAGGGAGAGATATAGATGTTCTAGTGAATACAGGCTGTTGGTAAAGATTTACCATGAGACATACGAGTGACAGTATGCCCATCTGCTCGCTGACTCTGGTTTTCCTTTCAATTAGGGTACATTTATTCGGATAACCTTCCATTCCATTTTCCTGCGTTTCTCTGTAACCCTTATGTAAAATCTGTCCATCTCAGCCTTGAAGATATTTAGTGGCCTGTCCTCCACAGCCTCCACAATTTTCTACAATTGTTTCCCGCTACTTGACTTGAGACTTAGTAGTGTTTAATACCTTGGCTTTTTTGAGCATGTGATCCCCATAGCCCCCACTCTGTTCTGTTACAGTTTCACTTAGGAGTAACTGTACTGTGGCCAGGTCCTGTCTTTTCTGATAAAATCTGCCTCCCCCATCGAAATTATTTTTATTTTTCAAACATTTTTCCTATTAGTCTTTTCCTTATCAAGCTAAAAATGGTCACTGGGCCTGCCATGCTCTCCCAATCCTACCTGAAACATCTGACTGGTTTCATTCGCCACCAGGAGGCCCAGCATTGCACCACCCATTGTTGTATCTGCTCCATGTTGATATAAGCAGCCCGCTGGAATAAATATCAAGCATCTTTCCCCTCTTAAAAAAAATCACTGCCCTCATGAATGTTTGGAATTGAAATTTCTGAATATAATGATCCGATTTACACACCTAAGTGAATTGGTTATATATCCGTACTTGCATTTTCTTTTATCGGGGGGTCTATAATATATACCTGTCATTGTTTTGATCCTAACCACAACCCACAAAGCGTTATTTGAAAACCCTTCCAAGATATCATCCGTCCTTACTGAAGTCATTGATTCCATAACTAATAAGGCAACACCACCTCCTCTTATATCCCTCTACTGTGCTGCCTATAGTTCTTGTACCACAGAATATTGTGTTATTATCCCTGTACTCCCTCATACACATCTATTTGATGGCAAAAATGTTCACTTCCCCATATCACCTCATTCCCTTATCACATCAGTCTGGCCGATAATATTCCCAGCTTTAAGGAAAAGGACATCCAACCTGCAATATGGCACCTGGAATACTCGGATTTCTTCAGTCACTTACTGTTTGTTATCAAGCTCCTTTCCATGAACTAAAACTGCAACTCTAGGACTAAATGAATAATTGTTGAATTTTAATTTCTTTTTAAGTCAATGTGTCAAATGCATTGTTTCAGAACTGTACAGTTAGCTCCACATACAATGAATTCCTGCTGGTTAATTCCCTGCTCAGTGTGCAATGCGGTCAGCCTTCAGTGAGGAGATAGTGAGGAAAGTAGTTGCTGGAGATCAGAGTCGAAAAGTGTGGTGCTGATAAAGCACAGCGGGCCAGGCAGCATCCGAGTAGTAGGAGAGTGAAAACTTTGAGCATAAACCATTCGTAAGGAAGGCATTTGTGTGTTCACATGTTCTTCTATTCCATGATTCACGGGATATTTGGAACTGTACTTTCTCAGGAAGGCAGCACTGTATAGAGCCCTGAAATGGAAAGCAGACGATCAGTTAATTGGACGGGGAGTAGACAAAGTGAGGTCAAATACAGACTGATTGAAGTACAAACATAATGATAGTTAAGTCCCCTGTAGCAGGCAGGAAGCAGCCGAGGTTAGCAGAGGAAGTGAGGGAGGAGATTGCTGCACCTTTCCCAACGACCTTTCCGTCCCCCCTGACAACTGAATTATTGCCAGTGGCAAAAGTTATTCCCTTGTTTAGGAAAGGCAATAGGGATAATCCTGCGAAATACAGACCAGTCAGTCTTACTTCTGTATTGGGAAAAGTATTGGAGAGGATTCTAAAAGACAGAATTTATGATTACTTGGAAAATCATAGTTTGATTAGAAATAGTCAGCATGGTTTTTTTGAGGAACAAGTCATGCCTCACACAACTTAATGAATTCTTTCAGGAGGGGATGAAGCACATTGATAAAGGTAGAGCAGTGGATATGATATACATGGATTTTGGCAAGGTAGTCGATTAATTACCCTAAGATCGGCTCATTCAGAAGGTAAGGAGGCGTCGGATGCAGGGAAACAAGGAAATCTGTCTGTGTGGATACAGAATTGTCTGGCCCATAGAAGACAGAGGATAGTAGTACATGGAAAATATTCAACCTGGAGTTTGGTGACCAGTGATGCTCTGCTGAAATCGGTTCGGGGACTGCTGTTCTTGTGATTTTATTGAATAACTTGGATGATATAGTGAAAGTTCGTAAGTTTTACGATGTAACAAAGATTTTTGGAGTTAAGGATAGAGTGGAGGGTTGTTATAGGTAGTAAAGGGACACTGACGGGATGCAGAACTGGGCTGATAAATGGCAGATGGAGTTCAACCTGGATAAATGTGATGTGATTCATTTTGGAAGGTCGAACTTGAATGCAGAATACAGCGTTAAACGCAGAAATCTTGGCTGCGTGGAAGAACATAGGGTTCGTGTGGTCCATATCATAGGACGCTCAAAGCTGTCACCCAAGTTGATAAGATTATTAAGACGGATGGTGTTTTCATTAGTTAGGGATTGAGTTTAAAAGCCACGATGTTATGCTGCAGCACCAAAAAGCTCTGGTGAGATTATATTTAGAATATTGTGTTAAGTTCTAGTCGCCTCATTATTGGAAAGATATTGAGGCTTTGGAGAGGGTGCTAAGGAGATTTCCCAGGATGCTGCCTGGAGTGGAGGGCGTGTCTAACAAAGAAAAGATGAGGGAGCTAGTTCTTCTCTCCTTGGAGCAATGAAGAATGGGAGGTGACTTGATAAACATATTGATAGATGATGAGAGCCATAGACAGAGTGGATAGCCACAGACTTCGTCGCAGGGTGGAAATGGCTATCTGGAGCGGGCATAATTTTAAGGTGATAGAAAGAAGGTTTTGCGGGATGTCAGAGTTAGGTTCTTTACACAGAGAGTGGTGGGTGCGTGGAATACACTTCCAGTAGCGGTAGTAGCGTCAGCTTCATTAGGGATATTTAAGTGACGATTGGATAGGCGCATGAATGATAGTACAATGAAGAGTATGTTGCTTACTCTGACCTTTGAGTAGGATAAAAGGTAGGCAGGACCCCAAGGGTTGAAGGGCCTGCATTCTGCTGTGCTTGTGGATTGTTATTAATTGTTGAATATGTGAGGGAGTGATATGTGTGTGAGAGGAAACTGGGGAGGGGCGTTAGCACAAAACTTATAGTTATGTTATTCATTGTCCCATTCAGCTGAATGCCAGTACAGTATGTGTGGTGTCCTACACCAGGCAGGCTCCGCCAAGTTCAGTTATTAACGTGATTCTTGACTCGTCATTTGCTGCTGTTTTCTTCAGATTCAATCTGTTGGGTGACACATGTATTAATTAGACATTTGCTATGTTTCGTGAATTGGGCAAAAATAAGATGTCAGCTATGACTTTTCAACTGAACTATAATCTCTAAAACCACTTAGGTTGATTCTATATTTATGGACTTATAATATAAACTCCTGTCAAGCTTTTCTAACACAATCATAAAGAAAGTACATTTTATTTTGTATCGAACAAACAACATGGATGTAACTCTTTTGGCGATCAGAATTACACACACAATGTCAGGATTCAAAACAATGCATTTTCACTCCAACATTTTGAAAGTGGTTGGCTTCTGAATGATTACATGTTCAGGGCAAGTAAATGATTGAACAATCAAATAGAATTATCGTTCTTATACATTTATACATAATCAATCAGTTTAATTTCTCACTGAAATGTACAAGCTTCAGCTAATTGCCAGCGATTTAGAAATGGCTATAATTCAAAATGCACTTTGGATATTAACCTAAACAAATGATGTGTTATCAAATTTTAGTGAACAATATTTTTTTTAAAAATCAATTTTTGGAAGGAATGACATTTAATATGAAATGTGGACAGTGAACAAAAACGATGAACATATTATGGTGTGAGTGATAGATCAGACCTTTTCAAAGAGATTTGTGCCAAAAAATGACAGATTTGTTTTAGTAATAATTAGACTTCATAATGAAGCTGACCTTGTAATACTTGGATTTTAAATGCTTATGCTGCACCAAATAATCAGGTATTTGCGAGCATTTACAATGGGAAATAATCGAATACTAACTTTTATTCACATCAGACACATGATAGAGTACAAAACTTTAAAGTACGGGAGGAGGCCATTGGCCACTGTGTGTGCATCAGCTCCAGTAATGTCTTACAAGCCCCTTCCATTTGCCAGCCCAATCTGCAGCCTGTTAAATTCATATTTCCAAATACAGATCAAAATCTCTTTTGAATCTTCATCCACAAGTCTCCCAGGCAGTTCATTCCAAATCCTAACAACTCTCTCAATAAAGACATTTTTCCTTATCTCACTCCTGGATCTTTTGCTGAAAATCTTGAAATTAGACATCACTGATGCTGTAATGTCAACTAATGGAAACAGAGTAATCCTGTTTTACTCTGCAACATTTGTTCATAACTTTGAGCACTGCAATAAGTTCACATTTTTGTCTATTCTGCTCCAGGAAGAATAAGCCTTACAAGAAGTATAACAAACACTACATTGGACAAACTGGCAGAAAACTAGCCACCTGGACACATCATCAACAACTAGCCGGAAAAAAAAGACATGACCCAATATTACAAGTATCCTTACCTAAGATGAGGAAGTATACCATTTTGACTGGGCCTTCACTTCCATCTAGGACAAGCCAAACAGAGACACGCACGAGAATTCCTAGACGAATGGCTTTCCAATCGGAACTCCATCAAGAAACACATCGATTTTGATTCCAACTAACACTGTCTGAGAAAAAGAACCGAACTTGAAATCACCAATACTGGAAGTAACATCACTGACTCAAGAAAACTTAAACACTTAAATAGAAATTCGAAAAAAACACTAGCACTTCACCGGAGGCTCACTGATAATGTTCTCTCGTGTAGTGATGAACCGTCTGATAATGAACTCTCCAACTCAGCGAACAAACTGACATCCAGAAGAAACGCAATTTCTCTCATCCTTTCTTTAACTAAATCCTTCATTCCAGTTATCATTTTAATTATTTATAAGGTTATTGGTATTCTTCTGCAAAGTAATGCGGCATCTCTCTGTCTGTCTGTGTGAATGTGCGTGTGTGAGAGAGAGACCGAACAATCCTCTGTAATCTCTGAATTAATCCCCGTGCCACATGGAAAAGAGGTAAAGATTATAGGTTAACATGTTGATAAAAAGCTAGTTTAGGGTTGATGTTTTCAGTTTCTTGAATCATTGGACTTTCTTCCAGGACAAGTAGGACCTGTACAAAAAAGACAGGTTGCATCTTAACTGGAGGAGCAGCAACATCCTTGTGGGAAGGTTTGCTAGTGCAAGTCGAATGGATTTAAACTAAAAAAGCAGGAATGTGGGAACCAAAGCAGCAGGTCAGAAACTGAGTAGAAGTTCGAGGTGAACAGGACATCAGGCACGGCCAGTCTAATTACCATGCTGAGAGAAGGAATCATATCAGGTAACATTGTGAGATGGAAGTTGGAATAAATATTAGAGAAGTGGTGCAGGTTTATCAGGAATTCACAAATAAGGATGGAGAGTGTGGGGGATGTGAGGGATTGAGATGTGTGAGATCAGGAAGACAGTGCACAAAAAAAATTAAAGTGGAAAGGGGTCGGGAAGGAGTGGGGTGGGGAATTCTGTGATAAACAACTGGATCGAAAACACAGGAAAACTTGCTTTTTGTCAAAGTGAATACCTGGGAGGGAATTTATTATGCTTCAGAGAAATAGAACCCTCAGAGCTAAAAGTCTGCAGTATATTGAAGAAAAAGCTGTGTCCATAACATTCGTGTAGCTATAATAATGGCACACAGCTGGAAAGATGATCCTGCTGTTGTTGGACAATGCTTACTCTGAGCATGTGAATTAGTCTGGATGTTCCCAGAGATGGCTCCGTTGCTGTAGGTTGAGTAAGTGCTGAAGTTGCATGAGATGATGTTGGTTTGTAATCTCACCATTTACTGAGTCCAAAGGAACAAAACAGCAACTGTCATTTCTTATTGATTAAGAATATATCAGAGACTTCACGGCTGCCACCACATAGAATCATGCAACGAAGAAAAGGCTTATCACGTCTGCACCAGCAAGTGCACATCCAAAGGCTTTGTAAACGTTTGTGAGGTTACCTCCCTCAACGACCCTCTGGACAACGCATTCCAGATTCATACCATCCTCTCAGTTCGAAACACATTCCACAAATCCTCTCTCCATTCCATGCTTTTCACTTCAAAAATGCGCCCCTTTGTTTTTGACCCTTTCACTACGGGAAACAGCTTCTGTCTGTTCATCCTCTCCATACCCCTTATGCTCTTGTACACCTGTACCATATTCCCTCCTCAACCTTTCCTGCTGCAAAGGAAAAACGAGTAAATTTAGATCTCCCCGTTCATAGTTTGAGTACTCACTTGTCTTATTACTTCTGACGTGCATCATTCCACATTTATCTGTGTTAAATTTCATCGGCCATTTATCTGGTTATCTGAATACTCTGTTTCTATGCTCCTGTAGCCTAACCCTTTTCTCCTGACTGTGAGCCACCCAGCTCAGCTTTGTATTCTCAACAACATTGTTTACCATTCCACTGCTACCGACCCCCCACAACTTCCACATTCTCACCAGTATCATTTATGAATATCACAAAGCAAACGTGATTTCCTTCCTGTTTTCCAGATGTTATTCAGAGGAGGATTTGAGACTTCCACTTTCTGGCTTTTCTTATTTTGGTCAATTTTCAGAGTGATTTGGCAAACGTGTTTTATGAGGAAGCCACAAATAACATTTTCGACACAGAGTTGAATTCATCTTTTACACTTTGCCCTTGTGCATGTTTTATTCATAAAGCATGTAAATAGTTTCGGATGAACTAATTGTTGGCACCTTGCGCTGGAACATTATCATTTTGGAGGCACTGTTCTTTGTTATATTCACTGCAAGAGCCAGAAATTGAGAAGTTTTTCATCTGCAGGATGGACACAGACTAATTCATTGTTTTTTTTAAAGCAGCTCGTGTGATGATGATAAAATATGCAATTAAATTCTATGTTATGGAGATCAAATCATATTGCCATGTCTATCTTGAATTGGAAGCAAATACACATTGTAAAAAAATTCAAAAAACACCACACTAGGTGAGAAAAAAACATGCCGTCTGCATTGATGGTTTATATGTACAAGCTCCCTGATGCTACCCGGGGCCTGTAGTGTACATGTACAATCTGAACAAGAATCAAGTGATAGAAAAGAAAGTAATGAAATCTTTTCTTAATTTGGAATTGAAACCAGACCTCGATTTTCCTGAACCGTGGTTTTATCACACACAATCCCGCTTCGCCAAAGACAAGGTTTTCAATGTCACTAAAACGTTATCTGTCATTCTTCCTCCTCCGTCCTAATCTTTCCTCACACTCATACTGCCCTTGCACTGCCCCTTCTGCTGCTACATACTCTTCCACTGATAATCTCCTTTTATACCCTGGCACTCCCACTGTAAGTTACACCAATTCCCCACATACTCTCACTGCTGCGCAGGTGGTGTAGGAGGGAGTGCTTCAGATATGTAGATAAGTGGGATGTTTTCTGTGGAAGGTGGGACCTGTACATGAAGGACGGGTTGCATCTGAACTGGAAGGAGACCAATGTCATGGGTGGAAGGATTGCTCGAATGGTTCAGGAAAGTGTAATCTAGTATGAGCTACACAACGGTGGTGAGAGTTGATGGAGATGAGGCAATAGCAAGAGGCAGCGTAGCCAGTGGGAAGGAATTTTCTGGGAAACAACTAAGAGATCGGTTAAAGTGTGTTTGCTTGAAAGCAAGGAGTACCAGAAATAAAAGTGATGAGCTTAGATCATGGATAAGAACCTGGTGCTATGATGTTGTGGCCATAACAGAGACGTGGGTTTCACAGGGGCAGGAATGGTTGCTGGATCTTCCTGGATTTCGAACATTTTAAGAGAATAGTGAGTGGGGGGTAGAGTAGGGGTTGTAAACTGCTAATCAGTGAGGGCAGCACAGCTACAGAAGTTACCATTGTCGAGGAGTGTCTGCCTACTGAGTCAGTATTGGTGGAAATTAAGAACAGTAAGGAAGCAGTCACCTCACTACAGGCACGCGATAGCATCAGGTAGATTGAAGAAAGCCGAGGTCGGCAGATTTTGAAAAAGTGTGAATGTAGTAGGGTTGTTTTCATGGGTGACCTTAACTTTCCAATTTTGATTGGAACCTCCTTAGAGCAGATGATTTGTAAGGAGCTGTTTTTGTAAGGTGTATTCAAGAGGGTTTCCTAAATCAGTACGTTGACAGGCCGACGAGGAGAGACGCCATTTTGGGATTTGGTGCTCCGCAATGAACCGGGGCAGGTTTCAGATCTTGTGGGGGAGAGCATTTTAGTGATAGTGACCACAACTGCCTCACATTCTACATAGCTATGGAGAAGGAGAGATGCAGGCACAATGGGAGGATATTTAATTGGGGAAAAGGAAACTATGATGCTATCAGACGTGAGTTGGGAAGCATGGACTGGGAGTAATTGTTCCATGGAAAGGGCACAAAAGACATGCGGAGACTGTTTAAGGAACAGTTGTTGCGAGTGATGCATAAATGTGTTCCTCTGAGACAGGCAAGAAGGGGTAAGATAAAGGAACCTTTGCTGACGAGAGCGTAGGAGCTTCTTGTCAAAAGAAAGAAGACAGCTTACGTAAGGTGGAGGAAGCAAGGGTCTTTGTCAGCGCTAGAGGATTACATGCAGGCAAAGAAGGAGCTCAAAAATGGTCTGAGAACAGTCAAGAGGGGGCACGAAAAAGGCTTGGCAGGAAAGATTAGGGAGACTCCAAAGGCATTTTACACGTAAGTGACGAATAAGAGAATAATCAAAGAAAGAGTAGGGCCGATCAGGGATAGCATAGGGAACTTGTGTATAGAGTCTGAGGAGGTAGGGGAAGCCCTAAACGATTTGTTTTGCATCTGCCTTTACTAAAGAAAAAGGCCTTGTAGTGGGTGAAGCGACTGAGGAGCAGGCAAGCAAGCAGGAACGGATGGAGATTGAGGAAGCGGATGTGCTGAACATTTTGACAAACATTAAGATTGACAAGTCGCCAGGGCCAGACCAAATTTGTCCTTGGCTGCTTTGGACAGCGAGAAATGTGATTGCTTCGCCGCTTGCAAAGATCTTTGTATCCTCGTACCTGAGGACTGGAGGGTGGCAAATGTAATTCCTCTCTTCAAGAAAGAAATTAGGGAAATCCTCGGCCATTCCAGACCAGTCAGTCTCACGTCTGTCGTCTGCAAGTTGTTAGAAAGGATTTTGAGGGATATGATTTATGACCATCTGGAAGAGCATGGCTTGATTAAATGCAGTCAGCACGGCTTTGTGAGGGATAGGACATACCTCACAAAGCTTATTAAGTCCTTTGAGGATGTTACTAGACAAGTTGATGAGAGTCGAGTGGTGGATGTTGTGTATGTGGACTTCGGTAAAGCATTTGATAAGGTTCCCCATGGTAGGCTCGTTCAGAAGGTCAGGAGGAATGGGATACAGGGAAATTTAGCTGTCTGGATACAGAGTTGGCTGTTCGACAGAAGACAGCGAGTGGTAGTGGAAGGAAAGCATTCCTCCTGAAAGTCAGTGTTGAGTGATGTTTCACAGGGCTCTGTTCTTTGGCCTCTACTCTTTGTAATTTTTATTAATGACTTGTATGAGGTGATTAAAGGATGGGTTATCATGTTTGCAGACGACACAACGTTTGGAGGTGTAGTTGTCAGTATAGAGGACTGTTGTCGGCTGCAGCATTACATTGACAGGATGCAGAGATGGGCTGAGAGGTGGCAGATGGAGTTCAACCTGGATAAATACGAAGTGATGCATTTTGGAAGGTCGAACTTGAAAATTGAGTACAGCATTAAAGACAGAATTCTTGGCAGTGTGGAGGAACAGCGGGATCTTGGTGTGCAGGTACATAGATCCTTTAAAATTGCCAGCCAAGTGGACAGGGTTGTTAAGAAGGCATGTGGTGTTTTGGCTTTCATTAACAGGGGGATTGAGCTTACGAGCGGTGAGATCTTGTTGCAGCTTTATAAATCTTTGGTTAGACCACACTTGGAATCCTGTGTACAGTTCTGGTAGCCCCATTATAGGAAAGATGTGAATGCTTTGGAAAGGGTTCAGAAGATGTTTACCAGGATGCTGCCTGGACTGGAGAGCTTATCTTACGAAGGGAGGTTGACTGAGCTCGGACTTTCTTCATTGAAAAAAAGAAGGAAGATAGGGGACCTAATTGAGATGTGCAAGTTAATGCGAGTTGATAGCCAGACACTTTTTCACAGGGCAGACATTGCTAACGCGAGGGGTCTTAATTTTAAGCTGTTTGGTGGAAAGTATCTCGGGGATGCCAGAGGCAAGTTCTTTATGCAGAGAGTTGTGAGAACATAGAATGCGTTGCTAGCAGCAGTTGTGGAAGCGAGGTAATTGGGGATACTTAAGAGACTGCTCGAAAGCATATGGTCACAGAACTTTGAGGGTTCATACATCAGGTTTACTTTACATGAAGATCAATGGTCGGCACAACATCATGGGCTGAAGGGCCTGTTCTGTGCTGTACTCTTCTATGTTTATCTGACAATCGCGTTCACTTTTTGATTTCCAACTGGAATGATGGGAGCTGCTGGCTTCTGTGCTGCTATTTATCATCAGTGAATGATGAGATTGGGATGATCAATATCCAATCGTAACAGATAATCGTGTGTTTCTGTCATTGCCTGATGCACCGTGAACAGAATGGTTTTGTTCCTCATGGTAGAGAGTGGAGTGTCTTTATTTCTCTCTGTCACAGCTCTTAACCAAACAGCCTAATCACAAATAGGATAAATCTCTCCTCAGAATCAGACGTCCATGCATCAGTTTTCCTTTAAACTTTGTGAGGACAGTGCACACATTGTTCAAACAAGCCATGTTCAATCCTTTTGCTTTTTATTATTTTAAGGATTTTCCAATGTCATTTGAAGTGAGATCAGAGTAGCTTCCCTTGAATCAAAGTAGTATTTGACTCATGTGGCTTCAGGGACCCTGAGTAAACTGTGGTCAATAGGAATCAGAGGAAATTCTGTGCTGGCAATTTCCTTACCGGACAATGACACCTTCCCCAGAGTTTTTGAGAATGCCAAATAAACTCTGCCCCTCTAGCACCTTCCAAAACCATGGATGAGTTTGTCCTGTTAATAACATCAACATATATTATGTTTTCACAGTTTGGTCTAAAATCTCAGAAAAGGAAGACCTTGCTGGTTGAGTGTCACCCCAATGAAATCAGGGCGTTAAAAGTAGGTTACGATTCAAATTATTTTCAAGCAGTTAGCTTCGGAGGACTGATCGTGTAATTTCAGTGCCAGTGATATCATCATTTTATCTGTCCAAAAGCATCTCATCTCATTGGCACAAGGCTGCACCACTCCCCAATTCTATTTCTTTCTCCGGCTCATTCGCCATGTTCGTCAGATATATGGGGACCACAAGATGCAACAGCACAGAGATGCCTATGAACACTTGGAAATGCCTCCCCACACGTGCCCTGCACTCTGACTGCATCCCCTCCCCCAAATGCACATCCTGTCGTATCTTCACCATCCCTCCAAACATTCCACACTCTGATGTTGAATGTTCTACACTTAACAAAGGTCTCAGCTTTATCCCGCTGTGCCTCCACTTTAATGAATTTTGGGCACGGAATGATGTTGAACTCATATTCCACCGTGTTCTTCTTGGTGCCCATTTCTTTGGGCAAAGATTCCACTCCCCGTCCCACAGACTCTTTGCCTAACTCCAGTTCTCTTCCTCCATCTGGACCTCTCCCTCTGACATTTGCTTGAACTCAATCTTTTCATTGAGAATGCTCGATGTAACATTGGTTGTCTTAATTTCTCTGCATGCCTTCACCCAATCCAACGGCTGTACGCCATGTGCTTTGATCCAACCCTGACTTTGTTATTCAGCCTGTGCTGGGAAGGGTGATGCTGCTGTAGTCTCGTGGACTGACATCTACATTGCACAGACTGAGGGCCAGCTCTCAGTTACCTCCTCATATCACCTGCTGGACCATGACCCTACCATGGCACATCAGGCCATTGGCTCAACTATGATAATTGACCACATTTCATCTGGACATTCCTACCCCACTTGCCCCCACCAAACGGTCCCCAAGCTGATGGCCCTCTGATAGCAGATTTCGCTTGCATCTAATCCTGAAAATCCACAAACAGATCTGGCTGGGGAGACCCATTGCTTCAGCCTGCTCCTGCTACACAGAGGGGGGAGGGGGGGGGGGGTTGCATGAATGCACATGTGGGCCCCAGTCATACCTGTTTCTTCGTGGGATACGTAGACCACGCACTGTTCCGGTTCTATTCCAGCCCCATTCACAACTCTTTCTCCAATACGAATATGATATCATTGATTCTGCTTCTCTTTCGTCCTGAATTGGAAAAGTTCATTGATTTCACTTCAAATGTGCATCCCTCCCTCGCTTTCAGCTCATCTTTCTCTGACTCATCCCTTCGTTTCCTTAGCATTTCATTTCCATGTCTGGGGATAGACCAGCCACTGATATCCAGTATTAACCCAACGACTCCCACAGCTACCTGGAGTATACACCCTCACACCTTGTTTCCTGCAAAGACTTCATTCTATTCCACCAGTTCTTCTGTCTCCACCGCAATGCTTCTGATGATGTCAATTTCAAAAATGTGGCCTTCAAAATGTCCACCTTCTTCTTCAACTGAGGATTCCCCTAACATGTGGTGGACAGGGCCCTCCTTCAGGTCTGACCCACCTCCTGCCCTTTTATCCTCACCCTCTCTCTTCCCTCCTGCAACAGCGAGAGAGTACCTCTTGTCTTGGCCTACCATCCTACCAGCGTTCACATGCAGAGGATCATCAGCCGCCATTTCCCCCAACTCCAGCAAGATGCCATCACCAGATGCATATTTTCCTCCTCTCCCTTGTCCGCCTTCTGGAGGTACCAGGACGCCCTGGTTCACTCTTTATTTACTCCCAATATCCTGCCCTCATCCCTCCCACACCACAGGTCCACTTTACTTGCCCCTGCCGAAGGTGTAACACTTTCGCACTTGCATCCTCTTTCCTCACTAATCAAGGGCCCAACAATACCTCCCAGGCGAAGCAGCACCTTACAGAAATTTCCCACAATCTAGTCTTCTAGATTCGCTGCTCACAATGTAGTCTCCTCTACATTGGGGAAACTAACGGTAGACTGGGTGACCGCTTCACTGAACATCCAAATTGAACCTCAAGAAAAGACTCTCAGCTTCCAGTTGCCTGCCAGTTTAATATCCCATACCGTTCCGTGGCCAATATCTCTATGTCAGGCCTGCTGCAGTGTTCCAGGAAATGTCAATGCAAACTGGAAGAAAAACACCTCATTTACCTCGTGCGGACCCTACAGACCTTCAGACTCAAAATCAAGTTCAATAATTTTTGGACCTGAACTCCCCAATGTCCTTGCCCCAGACCCATAATACATCAGATCTCGTCCTCACATAGCCTTCCATTACTCACCCTCAATTGTTCGCTACTAACAGTCTCCATTAACAGCTATTCAGCCTCTTCTGCATATCAACAAACATTTTCCAAGCTACCATCAGTTCTGAGGATAGGTCACTGGGCCTGAAACGTTAACTGTGATTTCTCTGCACAGATGCTGCCAGATCTACTGGGCTTTTGAAGCTTCGGTATTTGTTTCAACATTTTCATGGCAAGTTCTCACAATGCAATGCCTCATCAATATTTAGAGCCTTGTCATCATAGGAGCTTTGTAATTTTTCATTTTATGTTCATAACAAATTACTCAAGATCCAAGTGAGACAGGGGCTTTGCTGTTATCGTTCAGATCAGACAATTTGTCGCAGTTCAGAAAAAAAAGAAATCAAAAGACCTGGAGCAAAACTCAACAAATCTAACAGAATCTGCGTAGAGATGCACAGAATTAACCTTTGACTTTTCAGAAGTGTCACATCATAATCGATATGTTAACACTGTTTCTCTCTGCAGATACTTCCTCATTTATTTTTCGTTTCTCCACCAGTTTCAGTTTGTGTCTCATGTTTGCATATCACCATATTTCATGTTTCTTGACAGGTCCATATGTTGACCCTGGTTGTATTTGAACAGTGTGGTCCTATTACAGTTGGTGTATCTGTGACACGTGCATTACTGCCGAAATCTGTTTCTTCTTTAAGATTCAAGCAGAGAAATGAAACATTTTTCTGACTATCCTGTAAATCTCAGTCAATCCATTTTGTATGAAGAGACTTTTTAGAGGCAACTGAATTTCATGAAATAATAGGAATCGATTTTTGATGATGGAATACTCTGTGTCCTTCATTAAACAAGCTTGTATTCCCCCCTCCATAAGCTTTCAATGCATATCACAGAATTATTACAACAAAGGTGGAGGAAACTCAACCCATTGTCTCTTCCAGCTTAGAATGAGCTGTATCTCTTACTGTTATTCTGTATACTGGCAACTGAAAGCATTCTATTCGCGTGACATGGTAACTGCTCTGCCCAGGAACATAAGAAGCTACAGACCATCACGGAAGGCAACCTTCCATCCATTTATACTTCTTATTGTCACCGAAAGGCTGATAACAAAAAAGATCTCTCCCAAACCGGTAATGTTCTCCTACAACCTCTTCCAACAGGGAGAATTGAAAACATGGTTTGAAAACATGAACGAGCATACTCAGGAACACTTTCCCTATCATAATTATACTGACGAATTGACATGTCTAACTTTTCAAATAATACTAGTCTTGCTAATAGAGATCTTGCTTTGCACATCCCCTTTGCAGCTGTAACCTTATATCCCTCACTCTGTTGAAGTACCCCATGAGCTGTGTTTTCTTGTCTACTATCATGTTCCTGCACTACTCACAAAACTAAGCTTTCTATTGTACACTTGACTAAAATAAGTCAAATCAAATCAATGCAAGCACGGGGACTATAGTGGCTCACGGTCTTCACAAGAGCAGCGAGAAAAGTGACATAACGCTGGCTCAGCCAGTGATACTCATATCCCATTAAGGCATATAAGAAGATGACCACACTCAGAAAAGAGGGACAGGGAGATCAAATCGCTTTGAACATTTTCTTAGACATATACAGGTTTCCCTTGCTCTCTGAAATTACAGTGTTCCTTTCATAAGCTAATATGATGTACAGTGAAGAAGCATTAATTTGTATGAGGAAAAATTCGGCAATCTTCGTAAAAGTGAAAATCCTCTTTGGATTTCTTTTGATTAGCGAAAACAGGTCCTAGTGTAGGTCATTTGGAAAGGGAAGCGGCGAAAAGTGAACTTTTGAAAAGCCGGGGATACCTGTATTTACATGGGCATGTCATCAGTGAACTTGCAGCTGGCGTTGTTTGGAATTTGGCAACACCGCTGTGTGTGCACAGGGAGTACAGTAGGGGCTGAGGACGCATCCTTGGGGTATCCAGTGTTGAGTGCGATTGTGGTCGAGGTGCAGATACCTCTCTCCACAGATTGTGGTCTGTGGGTCTGAAACCGGGGGATCCAGATGCAGAGGAGCCTCGAATAAGTTCACGGAATTCTGAGATCTGTCTGGAGGGAATAATGCTGATGAAGGTGGAGCTGTAGTCAATGAGCAGGAGTCCGATATAGGTGTTGTTGTTGTCCAGATAGTGCAGGGATCGGGATATGGCATCCGTTCTGGACCTGCTACATCAAGGGGCAAATTGTAATGTATCAGGTCAGGCTGGGAGACTGGAGGTGATGTGGGCCATAACCAGCCTTTCAAATCACTCCATGTATATTGAGATTAGAGCCACTGGGCGGTAGTCATTAAGGCACGTTTCATGTGCTTTCTCACTTACGAGGATGATGGTGGTCTTCTCGAAGCAGGTTGGGACTTTGGCTTGTAAGAGGGAGAAGCTGAAGTTGTATTGAATACGTCTGCCAGTTGGTCCGCACAGGATCTGAATACATAGCCGGGAACACCGTCCAGGTCCATCGCTTTCATTGACTTGACTCTCAGGAAGATTGATCATGTCTGCAGTGGTGACAGGGGGCACAGATACATTCGAGGCTGTCGCGGTAGGTTTAAGCCTGACAGTCACAAAGTCATTTATTGTAGACATCCCCGCCCTCACCTCCCTCCATCATCATCAAGACACAGTGACATTGGTTGGTGTGAGCACCACACAGTTAATGTCCAGACAGAATGCCATCAATAGACTGGGTTATGCACAATAATGAAGAAAAATCATAACAAAACGGGTCAGGATCTGCTTCTACTGAGAGTGAATGGAGCACAGAGTGAAGCCTTTGCAGGTTTAATTCCAGTCAAGTCACTGCTTCAACCTGAATGGAGTCAAGCACCTTGAGTGTTGTGCCTTGTAGATGGTAGACAGTCCTTAGGGAGCCAGGAAATGTATTATACATGGACAAACTGGACAAAGAACCTGAGGGCAGTTTTGCTAAGTTTGAAGATGATGCAGTGATGGTTTGGTGCACAGATGATATTGAGGAAGTGGGGAGGCTGCAGAAAGACTTGGACAGTTTCGGACTGTTGGGAAAACATGTGGCTGATGGAACACAATATGGAATCGTGTGAGATTATGCACATTGATTGAGAGGCAGACACTATGATCCAATAGGATCCATTAAATCTGAAGTACAAAAGGATTTTGAAGCACTCGTCCTCTCTTATGGTTAATGTACAGCTTCAGTTGGCAGTTACAAAAGCAAATGCCATGTTCGTATTCATTTCAAGAGAACAAGAATACAAGAGAGGAGACATACTGCTGACAATGTAATGGGCTATGGTCAGACGGCATTTGGCATATTATGAGCTGCTGAGGACACTATCTCTGGGGAAAGATCTGCTGGTGTTGGAGGTGATACATTCTGGGGCTGACGGCTTATCATATGAGCAGCAGTGTGTGTACTCGATGGAACATAGAAGAATAGCGGCATGGGGGGATCTGTTTGAAACTGATCGATTAGTGCAAAGATTGATACAGTCAGTGTGTCGAAGATATTTCTATTGGTCAGAGAGACAATGACAAAACAGCACAGTTTCAGAGTGAAGGAATAGGCTGAATGACCTCAATCTATTGCTATATCTCATGCCCGATCGGTCATAGGGTCTGTTATTATGTCCAGAATTGTAAGTTCCTGATCTGCTCTTGTAACTCTTGTATTGTTATGTTGATTTGACTTCATGTTCTCGACGACGGGTAACCTCTGTGATATGGACGGTGGGAGGATTCAATATCAGCCAGTAGCCCATTAATATTTTGAATATGAGCTGCTATCTGTGAGTCTCATCTGGCGGGAGTACATTGTCTCTACGATGATTGTCATTTTTAGTCTGGAATTTTAGAAGGATCGATCCTGTGGCGCCAGTGTTGTTGAATTTAACAAAACAGGTGCAATTTATCACAACACTCAGCAACAATATGTCATCGAATACTGAACACACTCCTAATTACAGAAAAGTCTGAAATGTTCAATATTAGAAACGCTGCTTTCCTGTTTGTGTTCAAATCAGACGACCTGTCCCAACAAGATGCTCAACTTGGAACTATTTAAAAAAAATCTTTTTTGAATGTGAGCATCGCTGGATGTGCCCAGCATTTCTTTCCCGTCCCCAGTTGGCCTTGTGAAGGTGGTGCTGTGCTGCCTTCTCGAACTGCTGCAAGCTACCTGCTGTGTGGTGACTCACTAGTGATTAAGGAGGGAATTCCAGGGTTTTGACGCAGCAACAGTGAAGGAACGGCGATATATTTCCAAATCAGGATGTTGACTGGAAGGGAATTTGAAGTTGGTGGTGTCCCCAAAAATCTGCTGTCCTTGTCATTCTCGATGGAAGTGTTCGTGGGATTGGATGGTGCTGTCTGAGGGTCTTTGGAGAATTTCTGCAGTGCGTCTTGTCGATAGTACACACTGCTGCTACTGAACTTTGATAGTGGAGGGAGTGAATGGTTGTGGATGTGGTGCCAATCAAATGGACTGCTTTGTCCTGGATGTTGTCAAGCTTCTTTAGTGTTGTTGGGGCTGCACTCATTCAGGCAAGTGGGAGTATCCCATCTCAGTCCTGACTTGTGCGTGGTAGATATTGGACAGACTTTGGGAAGTCAGGAGACGAGTTACTTGCGCAGTATTCCTAGCTTCTGATCTGCTCTCATATTTAGTGGACAAGTCTGGTTGAGTTTCTGGTCTATGATAACACCCAGGATATTGATAGTGGGCGAAATTTAGTGATAATAATGTTGTTGAATACCTCGTGGTTACATCAGGTGAGTCACTGATTTTGTGCCTTTATAAACTTACCACAAGCGCGCGAGTCCTCCATTTATGATTTTCGTCAGCAGCGGCAGCAGCAACTCGAAGGGCAGCAGCTTACGCCAGGGGACTGCCGGGAGCGGTGAGTCACTGATTTGTTCTTTTAAATAGGAATTCAGTTAGCTGAGGTTTCTGGGAAAGGAGGGAATTCTTGTTGCTATATAAGTCAGTGTCTTCTCGATGTGATGGATAGGAGTTCCAGGGAGGTAGTTACTCCTTGGCAAGAAGAAAGCTGGGTGACTGTTCGAAAGGGGAAAATAACAGTTAGTGGAGGGATCCCATGTGGCCGTTTCCCTGAAAAAACATCTGTGCATGTTTTGTATACTTTTGAGGGGGACGGCATACCAGGGGCAAGCAGTGGGGCTGAGGCTTCTAGCACAGAGCCTGTTCATGTTGCACAGAAGGGAAGGAGGGAAAGGAGGAGAGTGTTAGTCATTGGGGACTCAAGGTTAGAGGCTCAGATAGAAGGTTTGTATGGAATGAACGAACAAGATGCGCGGTTGGTATGTTGCTCCCCAGGTGCCAGGGTCCGTGATGTTTTGGATCGTATCTTTGGGGTCTTGAAGGGAGAGGGTGACCAGCCTCAAGTCGTTGTCCATGTAGGTACCAGCGACATAGGTAGAAAGAGGGATAGGGATGTAAGGCAGGATTTCACGTCCCAAGAGAGGAAGCTGAGAGCTCGAACAAACAGAGATGTTATCTCTGGATTGTTACCCGTGCCAAGTGATAGAGAGGCAAGGAGTCGGGTGAGATATCAGCTGGAAATGTGGCTGAAAGGATGTTGCAGGCAGGAGGACATCACATTTTTGGACAATTGGGATATATTCTGGGGAAGGTGGGACTTCTACAAACAGGACGGTCTTCACTTGAACCAGAGGGGTACTAATATCTTGGGTGGGAAATTTGCTGGTACTAGTCGGGTGGGTTTAAACTAGCTCAGCAGGGGAAGGGGAACCGGAGGTGTAGCTGCAGTGCACAGGAGGATGAGAGTAGGAAGGACAGGGACAGAATTTCAGGGTCACAGGAATATGCTGGTAGACAGCGAACTGGTTCGAAGTATGTCTACTTCAACGCCAGAAGTATCCGAAATAAGACAGGTGAACTTGCAGAATGGGCAGGTATCCTGGGACTTCGATGTTATGGCCATTTCGGAGACATGGATAGAGCAGGATGAGGAATAGACTTTGCAGGTTTAACGGTTTAGATCTTTCATTAAAAACCGGCAAGGTGGTAAAAGAGAGGAAGGCGTGGCCTTGTAAGTCAAGATAGCATAATGGTGGCTGACAGAACTTTTGATGAGGACTCTTCTACTGAGGTAGTGTGGGCTGAGGTTAGAAACGGGAGAGGAGAGGTCACACTTCTTGGAGTTGTTTTATAGGCCTCTGAAAGAGTTCCAGGGAGGTGGAAGAGAGGATTAGCAACATTATCCGAGGTAGGAATGAAAGGAACAGGGTGATCATTAGGGGGGACTTTAACTTCCCCAATATGGATTGGAAATCCTATAACTCTAATATGTTGGATGGATCAGTTTTGTTACAATGTGTGCAGGAGGGTTTTCTGACACAGTATGTCGAAGTGACAACAAGAAGGAAAGCCACACTGGATCTGGTGCTTGGTAATGAAGCAGACCAGGTGTTTGATTTAGTTGTCGGTGAGCACTTTGGAGAGAGTGACCATAATTCAGTTATGTTTAATTTAGCAATGGAAAGGGATAGGTACATGCCACAGGTCAAGATTTATCGATGGAGCAAGGGCAATTATAATGCGATTAGGCAAGAATTAGGATGCATAGAACGGGGTAGAAAAATACAGGGGATGCAGACAGTGGAAGTGTGGAGCTGGTTTAAGGAACAGGTATTACGTGTCATTGATAGGTATGTTCCTGTCAGGCAGGGAGGAAGTGATAAGGTAAGGGAAACATGGTTTACGACAGAAATTGCATCGTTTGTTGAGAAGAAGAAAGAGGCTTATGTGTTGATGAGGCAAGATGGTACAGATAAGGCGATGGAGCTAGGAAGAGTTTAAAGAGAGAGTTAAGAAGAGCAAAGAAAGGACACGAGCAGTCTTTAGCAAGTAGAATAAAGGAGAATTCTAAATCTTTCTATCGGTATGTGAGGAATAAAAAGGATGATTCGGCTAGGAATAGGTCCAGTCAAAGACAGAAGTGGGAAGTTGAGTGTGGACCCTGTAGAGATCGGCGACGTGCTAAATGAACATTTCTTATCGGTGTTTACTCAGGAAAAGGAGAATATTGTATAGGATAAAAATGTGTTACGAGATATCAGATTCGAAATGATTGAGGTTAGTTATGCACAGGTTTTACTAATTGTAGAAGGAGTGAAAGTAGACAAGGGCCCTGGGCCGGATGGGATTTATCCAAGGATTCTCTGGGAAGCTTGGGATGAGATAGCAGAGCCTTTGGATTTGATACTTGAGTCACCATTGTCTACGTGTTTAGTAGCTGAGGAGGATTGCAAATGTTGTGCCCTTGTTCAAGAAGGGCAGCAGCGATTACCCAGGTAACTATCGACCAGTGAGCCTTACATCTGTTGTAGGAAACGTTTTGGAAACGATTATAAGAATTAAGATTTATAATCATCTAGCAAGAAGCAATACGATTTCAGATAGTCAACATGGTTTCGTCACGGGCAGGTCGTGTCTCACAAAGCTCATTGAGTTTTCTGATAAGGTGACCAAGCATGTTGATGAGGGTAGGGCAGTTGACGTGGTATACTTGGAATTCAGTAAAGCCTTTGAAAAGGTTCCACATGGTAGGCTGATGGAGAAAATGCAGGGACATGGAATTGAGTGAAATTTGTCATTTTATAAATGACTTAGATACAGGCGTAGGTGGATGGATTAGTAAATTTATTGATCACACTAAAGTCTGTGGAGTAGTGGACAGTTTGGAAGAATGTTGCAGATTGGGTAAAGTGCAGAAATGGGCTGAGAGGTGGCAAATGGAGTTCAATGCAGCTAAATGTGAGATGAAGCACTTTGGGAAGAATAACACGAAGGCAGAGTACTTGGTCAATGGAAAGATTCTTCGTAGTGTGGATGTGCAGAGGAAGCTTGGAGTCCATGTACGGAGATGCATGAAAGTTATCACCCGACTGGATAGTGCTGTTAAGAAGGCATACGGTGTGTTAGGTTTCATTGGTAGAGCGATTGATTTCCGGAACCGCAATGGCATGGTCAACTATAAAACCCCAGTGCGGCCACACTTAGAATATTGTGTATAGTTCTGGTCGTCTCATTACAAAAAGGATGTGCAAGCATTGGAAAAGTTGCAGAGGAGATTTACCAGGATGTTGCCTGGTCTGCAGGGAAGGTCTTATGAGGAAAAGCTGAGAGACTTGGGTCTTTTCTCATTGGGAAGAAGAAGGCTAAGGTGGGATTTGATAGAAACATACAATATGATCAGAAGATTAGATAGAATAGACAGAGAAAAACTTTTTCCTTGCATGATGACATCAGCTTGTACGAGACGGCATAACTGCAAATTGAGGTGTGATAGATTTAAGACAGATGTCAGAGGCATGTTCTTTGCACAGAGAGTGGTAAGGGCATGGAATGCCCTACCTGCTAAGGTATTCAACTCAGCCACATTTCGGAGATTTAAACAATCCCTAGATAAGCTCATGGATGATTTTGGGATAGTGTAGGGGGACGAGCTGATAAAAGACCACAGGTCAGCGCATCTTGGAGGGACAAAGGGCCTGTTCTGCGCTGTATTGTTCTATGTTCTATGTTTTTATTGGTGTTGGTCATTGTCTGGCATTTGTGAGACACAAAAGTTATTTGCCACTTGTCAGCCCAAGCCTGGGTAATGTCCAGATCTTGTTGCATTTATGCATTGACTGTTTCGGTATCTGAGCATTTGCGAATGGTGCTGAACATTGTGCAGTCATCGTCGGATATTCCCACTTCTGACCTTATGATGGAAGGAAGGTCATTGTTGAAGCAGCTGAAGATGTTTGGACCTAGGACATTATCCTGAGGGACTAGTGCAAAGATGTTCTAGAACTGAGATGACTGACCTCAAACGACCATGACCATCTTCTATCTCTTAGGTATGACTCCAATAACGCACTGTCTGCCCCCGATTCCCTTTTTGCTTGGGATTATTGATGCCACATTTGAAGAACGAAGCCTTGATGTCACGAGCTGGAATACAGTTCCTTTTTCTATGTTTGAACAAAGGCTGTGGTGATGTCAGGAGCTGAGTATCCAAACTGGGTGTCCCTGAGCAGGTGCTGCTTGATAGCACTGTTGATGACACTTTCCATCACTTTACTGATGATGGAGAGTAGACTGATGAGGCTGTATTTGTCCGGAGTGAATTTGTCCTGCTTATTATGTACAGACCATACTCGAGTAGTTATTTTCCCGATTGTTGCTTTGTAAACGTACGGGAACAGATTGGCTAGTGGAGCGTGAAATTCTGAAGCACAAGTCGTCAGAACTGCTGCTGGGCCCATGGCCTTTGCAATATCCAGCTCCTTCAACCTTTTCTTGTTATCCATTAATCAAATTGGCTGAGGACTGCTATCCATAGTGATGATCTTTTGCACTGATGTTCTGGGCTCCTCCATCATTGAGGATGGGGATATTTGTGGAGACTCCTTTTCCAGTGAGTTGCTTAATCGTCCACCACCATCCATGATCGGATTGGAAGGACTACAGAGCTTAGATATGATGCATTGATTGTGGGATAGCTTAGCTTTGTCTGTCCCTTGCTGTTTATGTTATTTGGCACGCAAGTATGTCTGTTTGGTTTTATATTATTATTTTATCTTTTTATGTGCCTGCTTCAGCTCCTGGCGTGCCCTCCTGCACTCGCCAATGAGGCAATATTGTTCCTCTGGCTTGATGGTAATGGTTGAGGGGGTACATGCTGGGCCGTGACGTTACGGATTGTTCTGGAGTATAGTTCTGTTGCTATTGATTGTCCACAGTATCGTATGGATGCTCAGTCTTGAGTTGCCAGATCTGTTCGAAGTCTGTGCCATTTAGCATAGTGATAGTGCCACACAATACAATGAAGTTTATTCTGAAAGAGAAGTTGACAATTTTTCTCCACAACGACAGTGTGGTGTTCAATTTTCCAGATACTGTCATAGACAGATACATCTGTAGATTGGTAAGGATGAGGTCAGGTATGTTTACTTCCCTCTCGATCATTTCCCCCACCACCTGCTGTAGACCCAATCTCGGAGCTATGTCCTTTAGGAACCAACCAGCATAATCAGTAGTACTGCTGGCAAACCACTCTCGGTTTTCGACTTTGCAATCCCACAGCCAGAATAGCCTTGCTGCAATCAATGCTTTTCCAAGTGTTGTTTAACATGAGCGAGTATTGGTTTAGCTAAGGACCGATGTTACGTGGCAATCAGTAAGAGTCTTCTTTGCCCGTGTTTAACCTGAAGCCATGGACTGATTGCATCACACTGAGCTGTCCCCTCTGCTGGATCGGTGCTGCCTTTGGGACAGGACATATCCGGTGATGGTAATGGTGGTGGTTGGATTATTTCTGTAAGGTGTGATTCTGTGAGTATGACTTTGTCAGGCTGTTGCTTAAATCGTCTGTAAGGCAGTTCTCCCAATGTTGGCAAGAGCCCTCAGATGTTATTAAGGAGGACTTTGCAGGTTCGACAGTGATGTTGATAATGATGACTTTTCCGGTGCCAGTTTAATGCCAGCTGGTCTATCTGGTTTCATTTCTTCTAGATTTTGTAGCGATTGGTACAGCTGAATGATGCATTTCAGAGGGTGATTGAGAGTCAATCGCATTGCTGGAGTGACATGTCAGCCAGACCAGTTGAGGATGGAAGCTGCCATCATTGAAGGATACTGGTGAACCAGATGAATTTTTCTGACAGTCGGCAATGATATCATTCTCATCAGTAGATTCTTAAGTCCAAGGATATTTTTAAAATATTGAATTGTATTTCCACCATTTGCAGTGTCGGGATTCGCAATTGGGTCCACAGAACAGGAGCTGATTGTCTGGATTGATAATCTAGAGATAATACAATGAGGTCTACATGGAACCACATGCTGGACTCAACTGCTAGTCATTGTGTTGCCCTGTTTTTCTTTCATTGTTTATGTTATTCTGGAATCTCATCATTCTTTAAATCCAAATTGAAGTACGCGGTGATGAACATTCTCCCTACTGCTAGAATTTCAGTCAGTCTGTTTTGTTTGTACATACTTTTCAAGGCAGCTGTAAGTCAGAGAAGAACAGGAAGAGATAATGGGTGATTGTGCACTGTACATGTCACTTGTCAACTTGTCTGTCCAGGCACCTAAAGTATTTATCGTGGGTCAGAGAACCACAGCATTATTATAGCATAAATGGAGGCCATTCAGCCCATCGGGGGGTCACAAGCTCTAGAACTGCACAACTGGAGATAGAGAGAGTGTGGAGATAGATGGTGTGTGAGAGAAATAAACAGAGAGAAAGAAAAGGAAGGGAAATAAACTGAGAGAGTATATAAAGGGGAGCGACTGACTTAGTGGGAGAGGAAGAGATGTTAAATGAGGGTGAAGTGCGATAGATCAGAAGACAGCATGAGGGTCGATATATATGGACAGACAGAAGTTAGAAGTTTTATTTAGAAATTCTTCTGGACTGCAAAGCCTTTCTCCGGGCGCCATACCCTGTGACAACTACGATGATACCGGCTGTCATCCCACATCATTTATTTCTTTAATATCGCAAAGTTGGGTTCCTGACATCTTAACAGATCCCATTAGGCCAATAGATTGGAGAAGGCGGAGTTTTTAAATAGACTGTGCCAATAAAATCAGGAAATGATAACCCCACCATAGACACCCTCCCAACCCCCAGATATTGTGTGACAGACTGGTCCAGAGAATCTCAGTGAGGGGGATCAATGACCGAGGGGAAATCAGCATCTCTGCTGGTGGTCAAATGATGATTGATTAAATTTGCACACCTCTTCCATTGTTTTGTAATCCACATTTTAATTTGTATGTATCAGTATCAGGAGTGCATTTTTACAACTTTATCTCTTTGTAGTCTGCATATTTCGGTCTGCACAGAAAATAATTTTGTCTCTGTATCTTGCATTGCATCAACACATTTCATTCATATTGTTTCTGCTAATTCCTCATTATAGATGTTTCCTTGAATCTGATCTTCATATGAGCTATAAAGAGTAACGTTCCGATACTAGTGATTGGGGATCATCACTGTTCCACCGCCCAGACTGAACAGCCATGTTCCCCAGTCCTTTCCATCTTCCGACTTTTCCATAATGTCATAATCACAATGTAATTGAAGTCCAGTAAATGATACTTTATCACAGTTCCTTAACATCGATAACATCAACAACATGACCCATACCTGCCCTCTCTGATCCTAGAATAACAATGTGAATGGTATTTGTCACGTATAATTCTTTGTTAAAATATGCATGCTATATGTTTTTATAAACCCAATTGTCTTAATCACATTTTGCCATCCGATAATGGATGAAAGATGTTCAGGATTTAGTTCTCCATTTATATGTAGAGAAGCATGTTTTTGTTCTGTCAAACCTCTGACATTACTTCCATATCCAAAGTAGACTGAATGTTTACACACAATCAATCTGCCATCTCCAACATTCGTTCCTTCAGTCGCACTCACATATCACATCCAGAATGCAGAAATGTTCAAAGTTATTATGAATTTTAATAAAACAGTATTGAATTAAAAGGGGTTAACTGGAGCTATTTATTCAGTAATTGTGTTTATTTCAGTCTCCATGGATACTAAGCGTCCCTAGGGAGCCTCCCTCTTCTATCAGTAAAGGAATGGTTTCAGTGTTTCATCCCATAGTATGAGCGTGCACATCATCCACAGCAGTAACAGGGATCAGCACTTCGGAGAGAGGTGGAGGAGAGTCTAGAAACTGAGAACATCAGACTAGAATGTTCCAAAACTGGACAGAAGTTTATCCTATGCTCTTTACTGGCTTTCCCAGCCTTGGATATCATTGGCATCGCGGATTGTAGATGGACTGCTGGTTCTTCAAGCAAGCTGGTTACCATCCTATACTTGTTATTGTTGATGTTCCTGGTAAGTCACTCTATCTGATAAGTGAAACGGTCTGAACTGTATTGATTCTCATGATATGTAAACTGAGGAAAGGTGCAAGTCAACTGTTTCAGCTCCAATCAAATATTCCATTCCTTAGAAATAACTAGCAAATTGCTATATACAAATTACTCTCCAATATGCCAGGATATAAATAGACTGCTCTCCTTTTGTCATTTTCTCCTGCACAGATTTACATCTCCATATCCTCCCCACTCACCAATCCTGTCCAGTACCACCATTAAGATGTTCCAGTCTCCTCCTCAGCCTCAGTGCAAATCCTGAATAAACCTTCGTTTGTGTCTTTGTTAAATATGGATAAAGCTGTTTCAAGTCCCTTCTTCCTACATGTCCATTAAAAAATAATTGCTCTTGAGATGTTTAACTTGTTCTCTGCACAAAATCTGAAAGATGGGCAGATAGTGTGTGATGGTCAAGTCATTGGCTCGTAATCGAGAGCCACAGAATAATACTCTCTGAATATCAATTTACCTCATGCCCATTAGAGAAGGCAATGGGTCATTCTTCCCGAATAATAACTTGTTGATGTCTCATGAAGCAAGTTGATGGAATGTAAAACAAACCATCATCATTTGTAATAAACAGAAGCCTACATGCTTGCCTCAATTCCTGTAGATAAGGCAATGGATCATCCTTCTCTGGTACAGTCTCTATGTAACTGCAAATTCACAGCAATGTGGTTTACTCTTTACTGTACTGTGGAACGGCTGAACCAGCCACTCAGTTCAAGTTTGGCATAACATGCTGGCCTGACCAGGGCTGCTCATATCCCATAAGGGCAGAACAAAAGGAAAGATAACTCCATTCCTCTGCCTGCATCCCACATTCCTGCAGCAGATTTCCATTTAGGCCGGTAGCCATTCACTGTTTTAGGTGAATTCTTTGTGATTATGTCTCTCCCTGAGAGTGACGTCCATCTCGATAGCCACCTTTAATGGTGGCTTTATTGATGCTGACCTACAGATGTAAGGATGTATTAAATTCCCCATCAGTGGCAGTGCATTGTAAATGAATGGTTTCCTGTGTCACATGAAAGAAAGGGAGCCAGCTATGTGACGGAAAGGAATTATTGCGATCAGACCTGAGAGTGTTGTTGAGGCAGTACTTGGTGTATTGTGGACAGATTTTCTTTCCTTTATAAGGAATGATCTCCTTACCACAGGGACAGTTGAAATGAGTTTCACCAGACTAATCCCTGGGATGATGGCACTATGAGGTGTGATGAAAGGTTGATCTGGAGCGCTGTGCGATAATAAAGAGGTGAACACTGAGGGGGATGGGCAATCAGTCATAAACAGAAAATGAGAACTCCATGACGACTGTTTCGTTTAAGATGCATGACCCTGGATAGTTCAAGTGCCTCTGAGGACGTTACGGCACCCACCCCAACCTCCACTCCCCAAGGCGATTGAGAGAGACGGAGAGGTCCAGGTTTTGAATTAACTCTCACAACATTAATACAGTGCAGTTGGTGTGTGATCCGGCACTGAATGTCATATTATCCACCACCCCAACAGCAGCAACAATACCTTCATTCCAAAACAATTAACTATGCCCAACAGCTTCTGATCTTCATGAATAAAATGAATCCACCTTCTCAGAGATGCCCTTGCATTTCAGGACATTTACCCTATCGAAAAGATAGGCAGGTGGGCAGGGGGAGTGTATTTGCATTATTAGTAAGATATGAAATTAAATCAATAGTAAGAAAGGAAGTACGATCAGATAGTGTATAATCTGTGTGGGAAGAATTGAGCAACCATTTAGGTAAGACAACCGCCTTTGGAGTCTTTTACAGGCCTCCAAAGAGTAGCCAGGAGCTAGGGCACAACACCAGGAGATAAGAAAGATGGTGTTAGAAAGGCAAAGTACAGTGATCATGGGAGATTTCAATATGCAGATGGCATGGGAAAATCAGGTTAATAGTGGATCACAAGAGGAAGAAATTACAGGAATGTCTTCGAGATGGTTTTTGTTGGAGCAGCTTGTTGTAGAGCCCATTCGGAAACAGATGATACTGGATTTATTGAGGCAGGCAGGATAAGGGAGCTTTAGGTGAAGGAAAACTTTGGAAGCAGTGATCAGAACATGTTTGAATGTATTCTGCAATTAGAAAGAGAGAAGATAGAATCAGTGGTAAGAGTATTTCAGCTGAACACAGGCAACTACAGAGGCATAAGGGAGAAGCTGGGTAAGATTGACCGGGAGAGGGGTCCAGCAGGAAACGCAGGGGAACAGCAATTGCAGCAGGTTCCCAGATTAGTTCAGGGGACACTGCAGAGATTTATGCTGAGGCATAGAGGCATGGTACAGGGAGGATGAGGCAACCAGGGTTGACAAGGGAAGTCAGGGATTGCATACAAGCAAAAGAGCAAGCATAAAATGCGGTGAAGGGCTGTGGGAAACTAGAGAATTGGGAAACTTCCAAAGACCAACAGAGGGCAAAAAGGGAGGGAGATAATCAAATATGGTGGTAAGCTAACCAGCAATATTAAGGTAACTGTAAGAGATTCTTTAGAGAAATAAAATACAAAAGAGAAGTAAAAGTAATCATGGAACACTGGAAAATGATGCTGGAGAGACAGTAGTGGGAAACAAAGAAATGAATGGCGACCTTTGCATCAGTCTTCATGTTGGAAGACATGAGTAATTTCCCAAAAATAGAAGACAGTGACAGAGCAGACCTGATAATGGTGGCCATCATCAAGAAGAACATGTTAGAAAACTGAATGGACTGAATGTGGATAAATAAACCTGGACGAGATGGACTAGACCCTTGGAAGGGAGATAGCTGAAGAGTAGTGCAAGTGTAAGTGGTAAACATTCAGGAATGACTAAAATCAGGAAAGGGCCAAGAGGCTGGAAAACTTTCAACATGACACCCCGTTTAATAAGGGAATTAGGAAAAAGATGGAAATTTACAAACTGATTAGCCTAACCTTAGTTGTGAGCAACATCCTGGATTCCATCGTGAAGGATGAGATTTCTGAATACTTGGAGGTCTTTGGTAAAATAGCACAGAGTCATCATGGTTTCACCAAAGGGAGGTCATACCTGACAAACCTACAAGAACACATTGAGGGAGTAACGAGCAAATTAGATCAAGGAGAACCAATAGATGTTATCCACCTGCTCCTCAAAAATCCTTTGACAAGATGCCATGCAGGAGACTTTTGAGAAAGATATGGGCCTATGGTGTTAGAGGCAATATGCTAGCATGGATAGAAGCATGACTGTCTGACAGACAACAGAGAGTTGGGATAAAAGGTTCCATCTCTGGATGGCAACCAGGGACAAGTGTTGTTCTACAATACTCAGTGTTGGGACCACAACAATTCACTTTGTGCATTAATGATCTACATGAAGGAGTTGAGGTCATTCTGGCTAACTTTACAAAAAATGCAAAGATAGATAGAGGGATATGTGGCATTGAAGAGGTGGTTCAGCTGCATGAGGGTGTTCCAGCACATCTCCTCAACTTCCCGCACCTCCGCCCTTGAACGCCAACCTTCCAATTACAACAAGGATAGAACCCCTCTGGTGCTCGCCTTCCATCCCACCAACCTCAGGATACAATGCATCATCTTCCGACATTTACGCCACCAACAGTCAGATCCCACCACCAGAGATATACTTCCGTCCCCACGCCTATCAGCATTCTGCCGAGACTATTCACTTCACAACTCCCTCGTGAGGTTCACGTTCCACCCCCCACCAAGCCCCTTCCACTCCTGACACCTTTTTTTCCACTGCAAGAGGTATGAAAACTGAGTCAATACCTCCCATCTCACCTCCATCAAAGGCCCCAAAGGATCCTTCCACATCAGGAAAAGAACATCCTGTGCATCTAAACACCTCATCGACTCTGCCCATTGCTCCTGCTCTCCTCTACATTGGGGAGACAGGACATCAACTTATAGAACGGTTCAAGGAACACTCTCGGACACACACACCCAACAACCCTACTTCCCTGTGCTTGAATAATTCAACTCCCCCCCCCCATTACACCAAGGGCATGCAAGTTTTCGGCCTCCTCCATTGCCACATTCTAGCCAGCTGTCGTCTGGAGGAAGAACGCATCATCTTACACCTTGGGACCCTCTAACAACACGGTACTAAGGGCAATTTCACCAGTTTCCTCATCTCCCCTCCCTCCACCTTATCCCAGATCTAACCCTCCAACACAGCACCACACTCTTGAACTGTCCTGCCTGTCCATCGTCCTTCCTATCCATCCACTCCACCTTCCACTCTGACCTATCACTATCACCACCCACCTTCATCTAGCTATCGTCTTCCAAGCTACCTCCCTCCCAGCCCCAGCCACTCCCATTTATCTCTCAGCCCCATTCCACTCACCCCTCCCATTCCTGATGAAGACTTTATGCCTGACACGTTGAATCTCCTGCTCCTCGGATGCTGCCTGACTGGCTGTGCATTTCTAGCACCACACGTTTTGTGTCTGATCTCCAGCATCTGCGGTCCTCACTTTCTCCTGCTGAAGGATTTGCACAGGTTGGGCGAGTGAACAAAGAAGCGGTAGATGGAGTATAACGTGGGAAAGTGTGACGTCATGCACTTTGCCAGGAAGAATACTGGCATGGACTATTTTCTAAATAGCGAGCAAGTTCAGAAGTCTGAAGTGCAAAAAGAAGAGGGAGTTCTAGTCCAGGAGTCTCGAAAGGCAAACTTGCAGCTTGACAGTGGTTCGGAAGGCAAATACAATGATGACGTTTTTTTTCAAGACGGCTTGAATATAAATGCAGGGGTGTACTTTTGATGCTCTATGAGGCTTTGGTCAGGCCACATTTGGACTATTGTGCACAGTTTTGAGTCCCATATCTCAGGAAGGATGTCCTGGCCCTGGAGTGTTTACCAAGGACATACACAAGAATGGTCCCAGGAATGAAAATCTTAACATGTGAAGAACATCTGAGTGCTCTGGGTCCATATATGATAGAGTTCAGAGAATGTTAGGAGGTCTGATTGAAACTTATTGGGCACTGAATGACATGGACAGAATGGATTTTGGGAAGGTATTTCCAATGGTAGGAGAAACTAGGACCCGAGGGGCAGAGTAAAGAGAAAAACTTTTAGAACAGAGACAAGGAGGAGCCTCTTCAGCCAGACAGTGGTGAATCTATGGAATTCACTGCCACAGAAGGCTGTCGCGGCCAGATCATTGAGTATATTTAAGAGTGAGACAGATAGATTCTTGATTGTAAAGGGGACCAAAGGTTGCAGGTAGAAAGCGGGAGAATGGGATTGAGAAGCTTAACAGCCATCATGGAATGGCGGAGAGGCTCAATGGACTGAATGGCCAAATTTCTCCTTCAATGTCTTCGGTCGTACGGTTAATAATGGCTCTCTTCATTCCTCATTGGAGACGTATCCTGGAATTTGATCTTCATATGATTTATGAAGAGTAAAATTCCAATACAGATGGCAGGGAAATATCATGTTCCCTCCCTCAAGTCTCAGCAGCCATGTCCCCAATATCATAATCATACTGCAATTGAAATCCAGTGAATTTTACTTAATCACAGTTGATTGACATCGATAACATTAACAGCATGACCCTCACCTGCCCTCTCTGATCATCGAATAACCATCTGAATTGTGTGTCACATCATATTCTCTGTTAACATATCCATGCCATTTATCTGTTATAACCCATGTTGTCATAGTTACATTTTCTTGTCAGATTATGGACTAGAAAAGTTCTCTTCATATTTTCTGACATTATAATCACTGATCAGTCGTTACAGACTGTATGTTTCCAATTATAAAAGGGGAAACTTGTTTAAGTTCTGACAATCCTTTGACATTATTCTTTATCTAAGGCAGATTGGACGATTACACACAATCCGTCTGCCGTCTCCAATATTCCTTCCCTCAGTCACCCATACATATCCCATGCCGAATATGTAAATTCTAAAAGTTCTTTTGAATTTTAATAAAATCAATATCGAGTTCAAACTGGTTAACTGGAGTTATTTGTTCGGTGACTGTGATTAATGTCAATCTCCGTGGATCCTAATTATCACAGTCAAGAGTTTCCATAATTGAAAGTTAAATGGGCTCTGTTCGAGATGCTATCCTATAGTAAGAGTAGGAACATCACTGACAGCATTACAGTTATCAGAAGCTCGAGAGAGAGGGGGAGGAGAGATCAGAATCTGAGAAAATTAGACTGGAATGTTCCAACAATGTACCAGAATCTGAGAATATGAGGCTGGAATGATACAACAATGCATCAGAATCTGAGAACATTAGACTGGAATGTTCCAACAATGTACCAGAATCTGAGAACATTAGACTGGGATGTTCCCATAATGGACCAGAATCTGAGAACATTAGACTTGAATGTTTTAGCAATGAACAGGAGCTTATCCTCGGGTCTTCAATGACTTTTTCAGCCTTGGATATCATTAGCATCATGGATCCAGGATGTCGTTTGGATTATTCAAGGTGGTTACTATCCCATCCTCAATATAGTTGTTATCACAGGTACGTCATTATATTTGTCTACTAAACCGGGTTGAACTGAATTTCTGCTCATGATTTATATATTTTGGAAAGTGCAAGTCAATGTCTTCAGTTCCAAACAAAAATTCCTTTCTATATCAATGATAACTATCAAACTACTATTTGTAAATTACTCACTGATATGCGAGAAGGACCCAGAATGTTCCCAAACTCCATAATCCATTTTGCCCTTCATAGATTTACATCTCCATGCCCTCCCTACTCACCAATCCTGTCCAATACCACCATCATGATATCTCAGTCTCGTCCGCAATCTCAGTGCAACTTCTGAGTGAACCATGATTTTTGCCTTTGTTCAATCTGGATGAAACAGTTCCAAGTGCCTTCCAACCACATGTCCGTCACTAAATAATTGCTCTTGAGGATGTTTGACGTGTTCTTTGCACATACTGGAAGACAGTTTATGGTGGTCAAACCATTGACTCATAATCTAGACCCACAGAATAATAGTCTGTTGATATGTCATGAAGGAAATTAAAAGCAATCATTATCTTTTGTTATAAAATCCCATCTGCTTGTCTCAAGTCTTTTAGGGAAGTCAATGTGTCAAAATTCCCTGGTCACGTTTCCGTGTGACTTCTGTGTTGAACATGTGGTTGCACTGTACCTTTAAGAGAATTAAAAGCCAGCAATAACTACCTGACAGCACCAAGTCTTCTGGAAAATAGATATAATGTAACATTTGGTCGAACAAATCGATTAGCTCATTGTCTCGAGACAAAAACAAAATCAGCCAAACAGTTTAAATTATACCCCAAAATGCCAATGACACAATCCAATAGACTGGGGGTACAAGACCGTGGAAAATTGAGCAGTTGAGCGGACAGCTGCCAAGCTACCAGCATGCAAAGACTGCCTGAAAAAAAAGGTCTCTTAAAAGTACATTTATTGATTAGTAACTGGTGAAGTAGAATCCCCAAGAAGAAAAGAAGACACGACTATGGAGAAGAACTGGAGGCTTTCTGGTTTTGAGATAAGAAGTTTTATTTTTAAAATCTTAATTAGGAGTTTTATCGGACTAGTATTGCGGAGGAGGATGTAAAAGATAGGTTGGAGGAACAAGTTGTAAGTATTTATTCGATTATTATTCTCTGCTATAGTTTAAGAAATAAAGTTGTTAATTTTTACTTTAAATAGTTCTTAGACTCTAGAATTATCACACGTTACTGCATTGGATAAATCTTTTCTCTGTTGCTGGTTTTAATTCAGCGGGAAATTTTAACCGGTGTTGTAACTTTACAAACCCCCAGCAATGTGTTTTACTCTTTACTGTCCTGCGGAACAACTGAAACTGCAACTCAGTTTAAGATTGGCATAACATGCTGCCCTGACGAGGGCTGCATACATCCTGTGAGAGAAGAACAAAAGTAAAGATAGCTCCCACCCTCTCCCTGTTTCCCGTATTTGTACAGCTCATTTCTATTCAGGTCGGTGATCATTACATCTTTTAGGTGTATTCGATCTCATTGAAATTCTCCTCAAGTGTGATGCAACTCTGGTGCTGGCTTCATTGATGCTGACGCACAGACGTAAGGAACTTATAAATTCCATGTCAGTTGCAGTGCGTAGAGAAATAATGGCGTTTTATAACAAAGGAAAGAAACGGCGATGTCTTCGTGAGAGAAAAGGATTATTGCGCTCATCCATAAGAGTGTTGCTGAGGCAGTATTTGGCGTACTGTGGATAGACTTTCTCTCAAGTCTCACCAGACTAATCCCTGGGATGATGGCAACATGAGCAGTGATTGAAGCTCAGTGAGAGAATAAGGTGATTGCATTGAACATTAAGGGGATGGACGATAACGAATGATGTTCTAAACAGGTACTGATACGGTGATAAATTCCATGGCCTTTTTTTCACTTGGGTCACATGATTCTCGATAGTTTAAGAGCCTCTGAGAACGTTCCACTCAATCACCTCCGCTCCCTATTTCGACTGAGACAGAGAGGGAAAGAGAGAGAGAGAGAGGTTCAGGCTTTTGAATAAACTCTCCCAACATTAATACAGTTCAATTTGTACATGATCCTGCAATGAACGTCATGTTATCCATAATCCTGACAGCAGACAAAATACCATCATTACAAAAGAGTTAACCGTTCCCAGCAGCTTCTGATCTACATGAAAAACATGGATGTGTCTTCTCGCAGATGGCAGATGCCTCCTTGAGACTTGACACAAAATATTTGGGTTCCCTCCTCATTGCCAGCAAACCATGTTAAAGTAGCACACGTTCTATAAACAATGGAACCGTGATTAACATCATGGAGACCTCTATCATTGCAGTCTCGGTTTCATTGGTTTGTTTGTTGGAGTATCAATGACGCCCACCTCTTCTTGTATAACTGTCCTGTGGGGCTGAATAGCCTCCTCCTGGTCTCATGGAACAGGTTTAAGGGTCTGATTGGGCTCGGCCTGTTCCTGTTTAACATCTCGATGTACTGACCAGACCACTTCTCTTCCTGTGGAACAGGCAGAAGGATTGAATGAGCTGTCGCTCTTCATTTTCAGTAGATTCTAGGGCTCAATGGCTTCCACATATCAGTGTGTAACCAGCTTGAGATGCTGATTGACTTCCTCTTTCAATTGTGGAAATGTGCAGTGTCTGGCCGTGCTGTTACGTAAATGTTACCGACACTTTAACAGCACAAACCGGAATACTGACCGGGTCTTGCTGCACATGGACACAGAATAGCTCAGGAGCTGAGTGGGGACAAAATGTTCTGAATATTGTGTGATCTTCAGTCGTCATCCCTCCTTCAGATCTTATGATGGGGAAAGACATTGATGGAGCAGATCAAGATGTTTGTGCTGAGGAGGCTAACCTAAGGATCTACTGCAGAGTTTTCCCGGGTCTGACAGGATTGTTGAACACCGACCACAAACATCTTTCTTTGTGCTCTGAAAGACCCAGACGGGTGGGAAGTTGCACCTTATTCCCATTCAGCTCAAATATGTGGGTGGTCCTGATGCCATCCTCATTCAAATACTGACTTGATATCAAAACCATTCACTCTTTGCTGAGCCCCTGTGTTCACCGCTTGTTCATATCAATTAGGTGACGATGTATGTGTAGGGAATGATTCCCTCTCACAGACGGTAATCACTGTCAGGAATTATCTGGACTGGAGAGTTATGGGAGCTACATCACTGAAAGTATTTAAGGAGATAGATGGATTTTTGACCTGTCAGACAGCTTAGGGGTGTGAAGAATTGGGCATTAAAGAAGAGTTACTATCAATAGTGGATCAGCCGAATTACCTGATCTGGTTCCTTATGTCCTCATATTCTGTAATTACAAAGTTAATGATTGTAATTTTCCCGAGCGTTCTGTTATTGAACGTTGCAATCAGTCAGAGCAAAGTATTTTGTGAATCATCTCTGAGTGAGGTATGTGAGTTGTATTCAGAGTGAATCTGGGTCTATAATATGACCAACAAATAAGGCACAGGTTACAGAGAGGAGACACTCTGCAAAGAGACCAGAGGCGTCTTTCGAACCCGGCCTGGATTTCCAAATAGCATTTCCACCCCACACCAAGCTGTGTGTGTGTGAAGTCTTGAGGGACTGAATGAGATGTTGTGTTACTGTGGACCAGGCATTTGGAGCAAGTGGCCTCCAACTGCTTCTTGAAGGAGCTGTGAGTGGTTCATTGGAACATAGGAACATAGGACTGAGCAGCAGGAGTGGGCCATTAGACACTTTGTTACCGCTCCACCATGCAAAAAACTATGTGTCATGTGACTGTGATCTTCCCAGCACTTTTCTGTCTGTATACCATTTTCGAACAGTCACTTTTCTTTCAAATGCCATCAAATACAACTTTGAACACATGTAAACATCCAGGCACCACAAACTTCTGGGGAGGGAATTTCCACTTGGACAGCCATTTCAAAATTTCTCATTTGTGTTCCAGCCAATATTGGAGGGTCACTGTTTCCTTTTCCAGTACCATTCCCCACTGGTTACACCAATTTTAAATGCAACCAGTTTAGTGATGTAGCCAATGATATCGGTCTCAGACGAGGTCATTTTCTAGAAAAAGTGTGAGACACAGAAAGTTGAACTCATATCAAATGGTAAAATGACAGAGTGCCCCAAATGTTATTCTGCATTGCAAGTTATTCATTTCAAATAAGCTGCTGGTAGTGGGATTTCTTTCTGGAACAGTTGGATTTGGCTGAATTCAGGCAGTGGAGAGATTCCAATGAAATCTCACCAGGAATCCTTCACAAGTGGTAAAGATAACTCAGAGATTTTATGAACGGACACTGCTATCTGGTGGAACAAAGTAAGAGAGAGGGATCAATCGGCTGCTGCTTCTCAGGCAGGGAACAATTTTCTCCCTCTCTGTGTTGGAACATAAAATGATGTCAACTGAACACCAAACTGGACCATGTGTGCTCTCCAGGAACATTCTCTGGAAAAGCTGATTATGGATTATATTCCGGGGCACCATTGCTGTTGTTGTACACAATTCCATTCAATCTCAAAAAATGTCCCCACTTTATAATTTGATGACATGCTTACACGTGGGTCTGTGTAATTTGTAAATAATGGTAGGTGTCTTCAAAGTATGTGTGGTAATATCAATGCATCTTTTCCTTCAAATTTATTCTCTCGCTTTAGTCTCCCTGACAAAAGATAATATGCATCCAGCTGATGCACTTTTCCGAAAGTCATGGGTGGTTCAATACTATTTCTAGGCTAAGATCGAAACTGATTATCCCCAATAACCAAAAGCCGGCATTCCAGGAATGAGTAAAGGGAAACCTCTTTGAAATTTTCGAAAACAATTATATCCTTTTATTTTATTGTTAGGGGATCAAAACTGCACATAGTGCATGAGGTGTGGTCTCAGTAATGCCCTGTACAGATGCAGTAAAACATTACTGCCATTAAACCTGTAACCTTTTGTCAAAATCAGCATCATTCCACTTACCTACCAAATTACATGCTGCATCTCCAGACTGACTTCACATGATTCATGTCCCAGGAACATAGAAACCACCTGTATCACAGAGTTCTGCAATCTGTCTCCATTTAAATTGATTACCATTGTTTTATCCTTCATGTCAAAATAGACTTCTTACCTTAAGTTATTTCTACTGATGGTTTGCGCACTAACCTTCCCTGTCCATAATCATATTGCAGATTCACTACCTCCATTTGACGACACAATCAATGACCATCTTGGTGTACGAGCTAATTGAGCTCCAAGGCATTCCCTCCCCTTCCTCCTGATCTTTGATACAGATTATTGGACGTTGATGACCCCACAGTGATCTCTGAGGCACTCTATCAGTTAGAGCTTTGTAGGCTGAAAGTAAACATTTCTCTCTTACTCTCTATTTCCTGTTCGCAGCAGATTCACTGTTCCTGTGTAGCCGTTCAGGCCGGTTTAATGGCCTCCCCCTGAGCTGTGTGATGTACTCAGCGAGCTGAATTACTTCATTCTATATTCCTGTGTAATTCCTTAGAGGGGCAGAATGTTCTCCTCCTGTCTCATTGTATAGATCTTGTCTGACTGAATGGGGTGGTCCCCTACCCTGGAACAGCATCGAGGGGTGGTTTGAGCGAACAACACATGGGTTGGGGCAGCAATACATCTTTGTAACAGCATCGAGGGTGGAATGAGGGTACAACACATGAGGTAGGGGCAACTGTATATTTCTGTAAAAATATCTAGGGTGGATTGAGGGAATATCGCATGCGATAGGGATAGCAGTATATCACTGTAACAGCACCGTGGAACGGATTGAGGGAACAACACCACAGGTAGGGACAGGAGTGCATCTCTGTAACAGCCTCGAGAGGTGGATTGAGGGAACAACACATGTGGTCGGGGCAGCAGTTGCCCATTCCGCGGCACCATTCAGAATGCTCATGGCTGATCCAATTGTGTCTGATCATCCCTCTCCTGTCTGTTCCCAATAAATACTTACTCTCCTGTCCACAAAGATCAGTCGAGCTCAGCCTAGAATATCCTCAATAACAGAGTCTTCCCTATTCCCTGAGGATGAGGATACCACAGACAGCACAGCACTCAAGGGAAAGGGACATCCTTATTTCATTGTGACACCCATTACTTTAAAACTGTGTTAACCTCACATCAAATCACCACCTCTTTACATACCTAAGGACATAATATTTATGGATAATCATAAACCATTCTGCCCCCAAACATGTCCCACATACCTACTGACTCTGTCCAGTCAAATATGTATCAAACCCAACCTCTGTTGCTGTATCGGAAAGTGCGTACCTGACAGCATAACACCACATGAGCAGGAAAAAAGGAGCAGAATAAGGCCATTTGCCCCATCGAGTCTGATATGCCATTCAATAATTTCTTGTATGTACCTCATTCTCCTGCCTTCTCCCTGGAATCCTTGATCCCTTTATAGACCAAAAACGTACCGAATTGTGTCATAATGACAATAGTGCTTGTGTCTCTGTGTGTACGTATATGTATGTGTGCATGTCCGTATGTGTTTGTGTGTGCCCATGTGCTTGTTATCTGTGTATTTGTGTGTCTACATCTGTGTGTCTGTGCATCAACCTCTGTGTTTCTATCTGTGCTGGGTCTATTTGTGTGCAACTGTATATGTCTCAGTGTGTTGCAATGTGTGCATATGCCTATCTCCTTATATGTGTTGCGCATATTAGTATGTTGGGATGTTTACCAATGCATCTGTGCATTTCTGTGTGTGCATGTCTGTGCAGTGAGGTATCTGTTTTTTCTTTGGGAGTGAAAGGACTGACGTTGGAACTGACAGTGGGTTTAAAGTGAGAAGTGAAGTTTGCTATTTTCTTGGTTGATGGGAAGTGGATGTTGCAGAATCTCCACATGAGCCATCTTGATCCTGTCCGGCTCATGCCAGGGTCCTCCCCACATGGTGGGGGAAGGGGGTGTGAGGGAACAGATCTCAGGCACTCCACTACCCGGCTTGGCCCTTTCTGTCCCATTCCAGGCAGTTTCTCCTGGAACAGGAGAAAGAGAGGCAGGGAGGGAGGGAGGTAGAGTGGGAATGGGTGACCCTGCTGTTAGTGCTGGTGGAGGTGCGGCTGGGGGTAATAGTGAAGTGTCTGGAATAAGTCAGTCGACAGTTGTAAATCCATTTAGTATTATTAGTATGGGGGTTATTGCGTAGGTGACAGAGAAAGTGAGGAAGAAAGCTCCTCAATTCAATAATGAGTTTGGTAGTGCCTGAGCCTTATTTGGAGATAGAGCGTGAGCCTTGTTCGGGGGTGGTGCCATAACAGATTTAAAGGGAGTGTGAAGGAGCAGATAGAATATGGTGACCCTTATCCTGACAGAGCAGGGAATGTTATTGACGCTTGTCCTGTATTGTTGAGCATTTCTTCAGATCATCACTAATCGTGCTCCTAATCACACCTTGTCTTTCCAAATGCATGTATATCTTATCTCTCTGAAGCTTTTCAGGTAAGGTACCTAATACTGATTTTTGGTTTAGTTGTCTATAGTTCCCAGGTTTTTATTTGTAGCCCTTCTTGAGTAAGGACGCAACATTTGCCACCCTCCAGTCCCCCGGGACCTCACCCTTTGGCCATCGATGATGCAAAAATATCAGCCAGCGCTCCCGCAATTCCTTCTCTGTCCTCCTGCAGTGTTCCTGAATATATCTGGTCACAACCAGGAGATTTATAGAAATACTGCAAAGTCTGAAAAATGCGACTATTTATTTTAGGTATAAACACCAATGAAAGGGAAAGTGACACAAGGGGATGTTTAACATATCAATTAGAAAATGTAGTAATCATAGGAAGTAGCTTCAGAAGAATTTCAGTCATGGTGGAAACCTGAGAATTCTCAGAAATTCACGATCCACACACAAGGGCCATGAAACTGATAAGAAAATCAAAGCAGAACATGAATGATAACAAACAGGAACAAAACACTGCATAAATCTACAATCTGTATTTTTAAGGAAACAAAATAAAAGTAAGGTCAAATATGGAAATTTGTAATCGGGAGAGTAGTGTTCATTGTGAAGAACAGGGAAATGGCGAAGAAAATAACCAGTTCCTTTGCATCTGTCTTCATGGAGGTAGATCCACAAAATCACCCAGTAATACACATGATATTGTAGGGCTTGTGCAACTAAAGACATAAAGTCAATTTATATCAGTGGCAAGGTATTATTTGAGAATGTAACTGGATTGAGCATGGCTAAGTCTGACAAACCTGATGTACTTCATATTAAAATGTCAGGCATAAATCGGCAAAAGAAGTATTAATTGCACTGTCGATGACTGTGTTTTATTTTTCTGTGCATTCTACAGAGGCTGGAAGCCATTGTGGATAAATGAAAGTTAGCAAACGTGGTCCAAGCACTATAGATTAATGGAAGGAATCCAAGCTTCTATAAAGGGAAGAAGACATAGTTTGGAGAACTGCCGATTAGGTAACTTGACATCTGCATGGAAACTGTTGGAATCTATTATACAGCATGTGATCTTGGATATTTAGGAATTAACAGCAACAATGCAGAAAATCCATATGTATTTCTGATAGATATCTAACTAGGTGTGCTATTAGCTTTTAGACCCCATCAACCACCCTCTGAGAGAAGGAACAGGAAGTGACTTCACCACGGGAAATAGCATCACCAAAGGAAACGACATCACCAACCCAAAGAAAGCGAAACATATAAATAGGAAGCAGGAATTTTCAGCATTGTTTCGCATGAGGTCCGCTGAAGATGTTACCTAGTAAGATAACGAAACGTCTGGAAATGAACACTCCAGCTCAATGAGCAAACCTGCATACATTGTGTACAATGTTGGTGAGTCAATATGAGAAAGAATATACTGACTACAAAAAAGTGCAATGGACATTGTCCAGATTAATCCCTCAGATGGTGAGATTCCCTTTGAGGAAACTCGGTCTGTGTTCTCTAGAGTTTCAAAGAATGAGAGGAGGATCACAATGAAATTTAGAAAATTCATAAAACAGATGACAAGTTGGAAATAAACAGAACGTTTCCCTGGCTGTCTAACCCACATTCAAGGCAAATAATTGCAGGCTAAGGGACAGACCATTTAAGACGACAATAATGAGGAAATGGTTCACTCGGTGAGAACTGCCTAAAACAGGGGCATAGAAACCTGCCGGTAGGGCAAGATTAGGAAGAGTCCCCAGATATTCTGCAAGTGTGTCAAGTGGAGAAGAATAACAAGGGAACAGGTAGGAGTCATTCGTGACTTGCCAAGTTGCATCCAAATCAATTTAGTGTTAGGAGACAGAGGGTAGTGTTTGAAGGCTGTTCGCGAGACTGGAGACAGGTGTCCAATTGTGTATCACAAGGATCAGTGCAGTGTCCCTCATTATTTGTGACTCGGAGGTGTGGTGTTGGACTGGGGCGGACAAACCTAAATTCACATAACACCAGGTTATAGTCCAGCAGGTTTATTCAGAGGCACTAGCTTTCAAAGTGCACAACCACCTGATGAAGAAGCAGTGCTTCGAAGCCAGTGCCTCCAAATAAACTTGTTGGACAATAATCTGGTGTTGTGTCATCTTTAACCTTATTATTTGTGGTATTCATAAATGGTGCAGCTGTGAATATAGACAGGGTTGGCGGGAGTGTGACAACTAAGTTTGTGATTGATACAAAGATTGTCTGGGTGATTGGCAGTGAGGAGGAAGGTCTTATGTTACAGGAAGATACAGATGGAATGGTCTGATGGGCAGGTAAATGGCAGATGAAATGTAACCCTGATAAATATGTGGTAATACACTTTGGAAGAAGGAACTGGACAGGGGAGTACTCAATGAAAGGCAGCACACGAAGAAGCTCAGAGGGTGCTTCTCCACACACCCCTGAATATGACTAAACAAGTTAAAGCACAATTTGAGAAAGCATAGGGACCGTAGATATAACCTTTATTCATCAAGGCATAGATTATAAGAGCTAGAGGAATTTTGGTTTGTACAAGATGGAATACTGATTGTAGTTTATTACAGGAAGGATGTGATTGTAGTGGACGGGGCTCAGAGGAGATTCACTGGCATGTTCCCTGGGATGGAGCATATCAGCTTTGGAGAGTGGTTGGATAAGCGCGGGTTGTCTAGTTTGGAGGAGAGAAGGCTGAGTGGGCCGAGATTCAGAAGGAGAGGATTACGAGGGGCATGGACAGGACGGATAGACAGCAGCTGTTCCTTCTAGTCAAAGGGCCAAGAACAATGGAGCACATTTTAAAGTGAAGGGTTTGAGGTTTGGAGAGGAATTGAGGATTATTTTTCACTCAGAGGGTGTTGGGGTCCGGAATGCACTTCCTGAGAGAGGAATTGCCATGGTAACTTCACAGCCATTAGAAAACACATGGCTGTGCACGTGGAATGCCATAAGATTCACGGCTACGGTCTTGTGTCGGAAAGTGGGGCTTATGTAGACCGTGCTGTATTGTTGATGGTACAAAGTCTGTGCTTCTGTGTTTGCATGGCTGTGGAAAGTTAATCATTGAGTAGCTTAAGGTAGGAATTGATGGGTTTTTGAAGAGCATATTAACAAGGGTTTTAAGATTGAACTTGTAATATCTTCTGAAAGTATGTCAATGGCAAAATTAAGGGAAAAAAGGTGCTTTCTTACAGTCTGTTGCCGGAGAATTGAGCACAGGGAAAAGGCAGAACTATGGAGCAAATACTTCGGCTATGTCTTCACAGAAGAAAACAAAATGAAAAAAATAAAACGTCCCAACTACTAATGAACATTAGTCTGTTGAGAAAAAGGGAATAGAATGAAATTAGCAACTGAACAGTTTTAGAGGAAGCATTGGAACTGAAAGTAATGAGCACACACAATGTCACAGAGGTTTATCAAATGGGCATCATATTTGAGAAAGTGACGTTTCGCATAATTATGGAGAAACAATCAATGCAATACAATTGCATTTTCAGAAAGAATTTTGATAAAGCCCCAAGCCTATTATGCAAATTCAAATCCCTTGGAAGTGGGACTAATATGGTTTTAGAATGGGAGAGCTGGCAGGAAGCAGTGAGTAGGAATAAAATAATTGTTTTTTTTTAATGGACGGCTTGGAGGATATAGCAAGGATCGGGGATTGGGCCCCAGTTATTCCAAACACTCATCATATATTTGGCTGAGTGGATTAAATACAATATTTCCAAGTTTGCTGATGGCACTAAGCAATATCGGATTGTGAGTGGGTGAGCAGGATGTCAAAATGCTCCAAGTTGATTGAGACAAGTGGAGTGTTGGGTAAATACGTGACAGATGGAGAGCAATGGTGGGCGGGTCGTGGGATATGTGATATTGTGACCTTTGATGGGAAAAACAGAACGGGAGCCTATCATTTGAAAAGGGATTGCTTAAAAACGTTGATCTCTACAGGAACGTCAGCTGCATTTTTGTTTTCTTCTGGGCAACCCACTGAAGTCAGTGTAGGGCAGTGAGATCTGAATCCAGAAGTCAATACTGAGAATGGCATTGGGACGGTGACCAGTGTACACAGACCCAACAAGTGGGGAGCTGTAACATTGAAAAGGATCTGGATCTCCCTGTACACCAATCACTGAAAGCAATATTGCCGGCGCAGACAGCAGATAGGCAGATAAATCGTGTATTCACCTTCATTTCAGGGGGACATGAATACACGAGTAAGGGTGTTTTATTGCAGATGTTAAGGGCCTTGGTGAGACATTGTCTCGAACACTGGGCAGTATTATGTGCAGTTTCGGTCTCCTTACCTAATAAAGGACAAACCTGAAATTGATGGAGAGCAGTGAAGATGACCAAACTGATCTCTGGGATGATAGGCTTGTGTAGGCAGAATCTGGAGCAGCTGGGCTTGTATTCCATGGGCTTTAGGAAAATGAGTGGCGTTCTCAGTGAAATATATAAAACTCTGCTCGGGCGAGGCAGATTTGAAGCAGGGGTGGCAATTCCCCTGTCTGGGACATCAAAACAAGGGGCCACAGTATTAGGTACAGGCAGGCCTCTCTGCATTGAGATGACAATAAATGTCTGCACTCAGAGACTGGTGAACTTGGGGAATTATCTCCCAGATCAGGCTATGGAAACCAAGGCACTGAATATAAATAAGGATTTCTGGAAACTAAAGTGATACGGAGAGAGCAGGGTATGGTATGAAGATAGAGGATCAGATATCATCACAGGTTGTTCTCCAATAACTTGGTAGCTGTGTACCTGTGCATCACTGTGTTGCAGAAAATTATGCAATATTAATGATGTGCTGTATGGGGAAAAGAGAATAATGGGCGAACCGCAAAACATCAGTAAAACTCAAAAATTAAAGTTAATCTAACACACGCACTAGCTCACTCTAATAAACCTTTAAATCATCTATTGTAATGAAATAGTACTGTAAATGTAACACTTTCACAATGCAGTCACTGGCTACATCCCTGTACCTTTCACCAAGCTCTTCACCCGAAAGCGTGCACTGCTGACTGACCACCTGATGCCCAACATGGAATTCCAGTTCTCCTCAAGATTCTCCGCCTGGTTTGAAATATAGTTCCTTCTAATTGGAGAGAACACTTCCCCGTTTCAGACTCAGGTTCAAGGTTTGCAGAGCGGATTGCATTCCTTTTTTAGCTGAACACTCAGAGGGTGCATTTTTCAGACAGAGGATCCTGAGGCTGGGTTTTGTTGTTCAGCTGGTGCCTGGCAAGGAATCGCGTCACAGTGCGCGGGACCTCACTTTATAGAAAAAAGGTGCACAATTCACGAATCGCATTGCAGTCAAACCAGTTTAATAAACACGCGTTATCAGAGAACTGCCTGTATATTGAAACGAGGAGCAAGATTGATGGACTGAAGGGACTACAACAGTTCTTATTTTATATTTCACAATGTTTAAACATATTAATAGATATGAACACTGTGTCGGAGAAATTCCATTGAGGAGACTTTCTCCATGAACTATAATGGGGAAGGCTCAATGTGTTGAATGGCCTACTCCTTTCCCGATGTTTCTGTGCAGCCTGTGGGAAAGCTCTGTAAATGTTGTCACAAGCTCTCAGATGTTAGGAAGGAGGTCTCTGCATTGTCAACAGTACTGTGATTCCCGTTCCCTTTTTCTGATATCGAGGGTCGTGCTGGGTATTCTGTCGGGTTTTATCCTTTAACACCTCGCAGCAGTTTGATACAATTGAGTGTCTTGCTTGGCCGTTTCAGGGACCATTGAAGAAATTATCATATGTCAGTGTGTCTGGAGTCACTTTTAGGCCAGACCAGGAAAGCACGGGAGATTCACTTCCTGCAAGTACATTGGGGAAGGAAATTAGTGTCTACAATCGACATTGACTTCAAGGTCACTGTTACTGACACTCGATTTTGCATCTTAATATTTTATGAATTGTTTTTAGCTTCCACCAGCTGCCAGAGCATTATCCTGGTTTGGATTATTAACCAAATGACATTTCCACAACAGCACCACCTCCACATGGGGACCTCTCTGAAATCACACTGACCAAGTTTTTTCTGTGTTGCTTGACAGTTCTGTCAAAAAGTGCTACCATCACTTTAACTGTCGTGATGGGACTGAGGGGTGGTAATTGGTCAGATAGTAATTAATCCCCTCTTAGGGGACGGGACATAGTTGAGTAATTTCCACATTGCCAGGGAGATATCAGAGTTGGAGCTGGAATGACACAGCGTCCCCAGGGACACGGCTTGTTGTGCAGCACAAGTCTTCAGTCCTATTGCAGGAATGGGGTCAGGGCCCATTGTCTGTGTCGTATCGACTGTGTTCAGCTGTTTCTTCATGTCATATGCAGCAAATCGAATTGGTTGACCACTGCCATCTGTGATTCTGTGGGCATCATAGCAAGGGTGAAGTGGATCATCCATTCAACACCTCTGGCTGAGGATGGTGCAGATATTACATCCTTGTCTGTTTCACTGATGGCCAGGGCTGTTCCAATATTTAGCATGGGGATATTTCTGGTGTCCTCTCCTCCAGTAAGTTGTTTAATACTACACTGATATTTATGTCTGGATGTGGCAGGACTGCAGAGCTTAGATCTGATCTGTTGGTCTTGGGCTCATTTCATCCTCTCTATCAGATGTTAGTTCTGCTGTTTAGAATGAAACCACTCAAGCGCTGTAGCTTTGATTTGTTGTCATCAGCTTTAGGTACACATGGATCTGACCTTGGCATGTTCACCCACACTCGTCACTGAACCATCACTCGGTTTGATGGTAATGGTCGACTGATGGGGTATCCTGGGGAAAATGTTACGGATTATGTTTGAATACAATTCTGCTTCTGTTGCTGCTGTTGTCTGCAGCATTATATGAAAGCCCAATTTGAGCTGCAATATCCGCAATTCAATTCTACTGACTGTTCTCCAGTTCAAACCGAGACCCATTCACCGATCAACCGTTTACTCAGTGACCGCACCTGGTTTCTGATGCAGTAATACTTCCATTTTCATATTCTCATTCTGCTGAGGGTCTCTCCTTGGTGTCATGCTTCCAATTTGTTACATTTCTCAAACCCTTTAACATATTCACCTGAATCTTTTCTTTTCTCGTCATCCTATTTTCTGCGTTTGAATTGAATGTGTTTCCCTCCGGTTTTCTCCCTGACCATGATTAACAGCTCTTTGGTGTCAGTGATGCCAGCCTTATGCAGTTTCTGAGCCAATGAATGTGCGCACTACATGTTATCATTCAGTACCCAGTGTCGGGCGCTCTGTGTTGGACAGGGCGTTTGAGCAGCTTTCACACACATCATTGGAACTTGTTCAAAAACAGAAATTGCCGAAGAAACAAAGCAGGTCTGCCAGCATCTTCTGTAGTGAATGTAGAGTTAATCTTTCGGGTCCAGTGAGCCTCTGCAAAGTTTGCAGTTACTCCAGCAATTTTTGTATTTATTTCCAGTATCCATAGTTATTTGTTTAATTTAAAGTTTGTGCTGTGCCTATTGGTTTCAGGAGAAACTCAGCAGGTCTGGCAGAATCTGCTGAGACAGAGAAAGAGAGTTAGCGTTACAAGTCCAGTGTGACTTGTTCAGAACTGAAAAGGGTTGGAAACTGGGCTTTTTAATCCCTTTCCGGAGATGGGGAGGGTGGAAAAGAGGGCGTGTCAAAAGATAAACGCGCAATGAGCAGTGGTGAACGAGAAGATGATGCAAAATGGGTTTAAATTAAGGTGTGAATGGGGGAAAGGGGTTCTCTCTAACTGAGTGTAAGATAAAGAAGACACAACAACACAAGGTCATGGGAGAACAGGAAGGAGAATGTTGACCATGTGGTATTAAATAGATCTAGATCTATACGTTTTCACAGTATACATTATCACTGTCTTCACACGATGGAATTCAGGTGCTTGACCGCTTATTAGCACGAGTAAGAGTTTCATGCTGCCTTAGTTTTTTTTAAATTTATAGCAAAACTAACAGTATGAAGTTTGGGTTGTTTTCTTTACCTGTCAGTTTTAATATTCTTTCCAATTTGCAGTGCTTATCGTTAAACGTTTGATTTTGAAGTTAGTATCAGATGGAGTGTACGAGTTTGAGGGGTGGCATTCTAGAAGTTTATAATATCATGGGTGGCATGGATAGAGTGAATAGTGAAGGTCTTTTCTGCAGGATCAGGGAGTTCAAACATAAATGAATAGCTTTAAGGTGGAAGGAGGCAAACTTGAAAGGGACAAAGAGACAACTGTTTTTACACAGAGGGTGATGTATGTATGGAATGAGCTGACAGAGGACCAGTGGTAGGCGCAAGTACAGCTACAATATTTCGAAGACATTTGGACCAACATATGAATGAGAAACGTTTAAAGGCATATGGGCCAAGTGCAGGCAGATGGGACTATTTTAGTTTAGAAAAGCACAAGACCATAAGACCATAAGACATAGTAGCGTAAGGCAATTTGGCCCATCGAGTCCACTCTGCCATTCAATCATGGCTGATGGGCATTTCAACTCCACTTACCCACATTCTCACCGTAGCCCTTAATTCCTCGAGATAACAAGAATCTATCAATCTCTGCCTTGAAGACATTTAGCGTCCTGGCCACCACTGCACTCTGTGGCAATGAATTCCACAGGCCCACCACTCTCTGGCTGAAGAAATGTCTCCGCATTTCTGTTCTGAAATGACCCCCTTTAATTCTAAGCCTGTGCCCACGGGTCCTAGTCTCCGCACCTAACGGAAACAATGTCCTAGCGTCCATCCTTACCAAGCCATGTATTATCTTTTACGTCTCTATTAAGTCCCCCCTTAACCTTCTAAACTCCAATGAATACAATCACAGGATCCTCAGCCGTTCCTCATATGTTAGACCTACCATTCCATGGATCATCCGTGTGAATCTCCGCTGGACAAGCTCCAGTGCCAGTATGAATTTCCTGAGGTGAAGGGACCAAAACTGGACACAGTACTCCAAATGGGGCCTAACTAGAGCTTTATAAAGTCTCAGTAGCACAATGGTGCTTTTATATTCCAAACCTCTGGAGATAAGTGACAACATTGCATTCGCTTTCTTAATCACAGACTCAACCTGCATGTTGGCCTTTAGAGAAGCCTCGACTAGCACTCCCAGATGCCTTTGTACTTTGGCTTTACGAATTTTCTCACCGTTTAGAAAGTAGTCTGTGCTTTTATTCTTTTTGCCAAAGTGCAAGACCTCGCATTTGTTCACGTTGAATTCCATCAGCCATTTCCTGGACCACTCTCCCAAACTGTCTAGATCCTTCTGCAGCATCCTCACTTCCTCAGTACTACCTGCCTGTCCACCTAACTTCGTATCATCTGCAAGCTTCGCTACAATGCCCGCAGTCCCTTCATCCAGATCATTAATATATAATGCGGACAGCTGTGGCCCCAACACTGAACCCTGCAGGACACATCTCGTCACCGGCTGCCATTCTGAAAAAGAATCTTTTATCCCAACTCTCTGCCTTCTGTCAGACAGCCAATCCTCAATCCATCCCAGTATCTCACCTCGAACACCATGGGCCCTCTCCTTGCTCAGCAGCCTCCCGTGTGGCACCATTTCAAAGGCCTTTTGGAAGTCAAGATAGACCACATCCACTGGGTTTCCCTGGTCTAACCTACTTGTCAACTCTTCAAAGAATACCAACAGGTTTGTCAGGCATGACGTCCCCTTACTAAATCCATGTTGACTTTCTCTAATCACACTCTGCTCTTCTATGAATTTAGAAACCTCATCATTAATGATGGATTCAAGAATTTTACCAACAACCGAGGATAGGCTAATTGGCCTATAATTTTCCATCTTTAGTCTTGATCCTTTCTTGAACAATGGGGTTACAACAGCGATCTTCTAATCATCTGGGACTTTCCCTGACTCCAGTGACTCTTCAAAGATCTCAACCAATGCCTCCGCTATTTTCTCAGCCACCTCCATCAGAACTCTAGGATGTAGCCCATCGGGGCCAGGAGATTTATCAATTTTAAGACTTTTTAGCTTTTCTAGCACTATGTCTTTTGTAATGGCAACCATACTCAACTCAGCCCCCTGACTCCCATTAATTGTTGGGATATTACTCATGTCTTCCACTGTGAAAACAGAGGCAAAGTACTTGTTAAGTTGTCCTGCTATTTCCTTATCTCCCATCACTAGGCTTCCAACATCAGTTTGAAGTGGCCCAATGTCTACTTTTGCCTGTCGTTTGTTTCTTATGTGTTGAAAGAAACTTTTACTATCATTTCTAATATTACTGGCTAGCCTACCTTCATATTTGATCCTCTCCTTTCTTATTACTCTCTTTGTTATCCTCTGTTTGTTTTTGTAGCCTTCCCAATCTTTTGATTTCCCACTGCTCTTGGCCACTTTATAGGCTCTCTCTTTTTCTTTGATACATTTCCTGACTTCCTTTGTCAGCCATGGCTGTCTAATCCCTCCCTGGATAATCTTTCTTTTCTTGGGGATGAACCTCTGTACAGTGTCCTTAATTATACCCACAAACTCCTGCCATTGTTGCTCTACTGTCTTCCCCGCGAGCCTCTGCTTCCAGTCTATCTTAGTCAGTTCCTCTCTCATGCCCTCATAATTACCTTTATTTAACTGTAACACCATTACATCCATTTTTGCCTTGTCTCTTTCAAACTCCAGACTGAACTCTACCATATTATGATCGCTGCTTCCTAAGGGTTCCCTTACTTTAAGATCTTTTATAAAGTCTGGTTCATTGCAAAGCACTACGTCCATAATAGCCTGCTCCCTTGTGGGCTCCATGACAAGCTGTTCCAAAAACTGGTCAGCATGGACAAGTTGGACCAAATGTTCTGTTGGTGCACGATATGACTGTATGAATCTAGAAAGTGAGGAAAATATATGAAAAGATATGATGTAATAAATTGGCAAGAAATATAAAAAACAAGCATCATGAGCTTTTCCGTCGACATAAAAAAAGCTTGAGAATGTGTGTGTGAGCTGAAACAGAAATGAAGTAAGGAAAGTACATTGAGGCCATTAGGACGATGTGACTGGAGAACTGGCCACAGGGAACAGGCAGATAAGTTACTCTAGTATTTTAAATCATTCCTCATGGGCAAGTACAGTAAGCATTTAAATGGTATAAACAAGATGGTAATAGGAGGGCAGTTCTTGAACTGTCTCTAACAAAAGGAACAAGGTTTTTATCTAACAGATAAGAATAAGGGTAGGCAGGTCAGCAGCAATTCAGAGCTAATTTTAAAAGAAATGGTCACAGAGTGACTAGCGGCACTGTGTGAAATATTCCATAACTCCTTGGATTGCAGGAGCATTCCAGTGAAACTGGAAAACCTCCAATGTGGCGCCTGTCTTCAAAAAAGTAATGAGACAGAAGGCAGGAATTATTTAGCATAACCATTATTGCTGGGAATCTGTTAGAGCCTGTTATTAAGGAAGGAATTGCACAGCACTTAGAAAAGCTTAATGCAGAGTTGGCATGGTTTTGTGAAGGGGAAACTATTTTTGTTCTGCAAAATCATACAATTACTTTTTTGGAGACCCCTGAGAATGTCAAGATTAGAGTCATGCTGGAAAAGCACAGCACGTCAGGCAGCATCCAAGGAGCAGGAAAATCAATGTATCGGGCAGGAGCCCTTCATCAAGAATCCCTGAGAAAGTGATTTGATAAAGGGAACTGGTCAACATGAGGCTTTTCCAGAGATTTTTGACAAGGTATCACAAATAAACGTTCTGACACAAGACAGAGGCTCGTAATATGATGAATAATATATTAGCATGGGATGATGGTTACTTAACACATAGAAATTGGAGAGTCAGGAATAATGGATCTTTATGAAAAAGACGTATCTACTGGATTGCCACAAATATCAGGCCGATGGCATTAGTTATTTACAATCTATACTGATAGCCTGACGGCGGGAGCTGAGTGCAATATACATCCGAGTTTTTTTTTTGAATAAGCGTGATATTACTGAAATGTACAGGATTCAGATGGGGCTTGACAAGGTAGATGCTGAGAAGGTGTTTCCCCTGAGTCTCGAACTTGAGGCGGCAGATACCGAATAAGGAACATCGATTTCAATCTGGTGTGAAAAATGATGTAATGTCTCAGAAGGTAGTGAATGTCTGGAATTCTCCAACCCAGAGAGTTGTGGAGGAATACAAGGAATTGGGTAGGAGAGTGGAGTTGAGCCCGGAATTAGATCAGCCATGTTCTTATTGAATGAGTTTTCAGGCTTGAGGGACCGAAGAGCTGACTCATGTTCCTACTTCTTACGTTTTTATGATATGCCTTTGGAAAGTAATGGTTATTTTCCTGGAAGTCGTGTAGTACAATGTTGCATTCGGGAGAGGAGAAAATTTACATGAGTTAACCCTGGATGGGATATAGGAGCTGCATTCAGAGCAATTCCAGAGCAGTAGATACAGAGTGGGGAAGCTTGGAAAAAGGGATTGCCACTGGGGATCACTTTCTGACCAAGCCTGGAATTTCCAAGTGCATTTCCCAAATTACACCTAACCAGCGGTGTGGCCGCGATCTGCCTGTATGTAGCAGGTCCGAAGGGCTGGATGGAATATCAGAACATAGGGCTGAGGGACACGAGTGGGCCAATTGGCCCTTTGACACTACTCCACCAGTAAATAAGGTCATGGCCCATCTCATTGTGGTCCCAGCTGCTTTTCTCTCCATGCACCATTATCTCTGATTCACCTGTCTATGGAAAATCAGACAAAGCCAGTCTCGATATAATAAAAAGATCCAGCCACCCCAAACATCTGGGAAACTGAATTCCCACTTGAATGAAATCCCACTTTGTGACTTATTCCTCACTCCGGTTCAGACTGAGGATGGAGGGTGTCACTGTTCCCTTTTCTAGTCCCACTCCTCCACTGCTCACAACAAATTTTAAATGTAACCAGGTTGGTGATATGACCGATGATAAAGGTCTCAGACTGGGTCAGGTTTAGTGATAGGAACAAGTCAGGCAGATTTCTTTCATCAGCCGCAGGTAACTAATAGGGCTAACGGAGCAGCATGTTAGATTTGTGGATAGCACTACTGCCTCATATCAGCAAGGAGCTGAGCTCAATTCCAACCTCGTCCGACAGTCTATGTGAAGTTTGAACATTCTTCCCGTGTCTGTTTGGGTTTCTTCCCAGTTCTCCAGTTTCCTCCCACAGTTCAAAGATGTGCAGCTTAGTTTGATTGGCCATACAAAATGGCCAGAGTGACCAGGGATATGTAGGTTAAGTGGGTTAGTCATGGGAAATGCAGGATTACATGGATACGTTAGGGGGACAGGTCTGGTGAGATACCTTTTGGTGGGTTGGTTTGGACTCTATGGGTCGAATGTCCTGCTTCCACACTGTAGGGGTTCAATGACAACGGCATTAAGTTTGGGCTATACAAACTCCCAGTCAGTATATAACTGCTCCACCCGCCTCAAGGCTTTGTATGTTCCAATAAGATCAGCTCTCATTCCAAGGGTAACCTGTTAAAGTCCCCATAATACCAGCCCATCATGCATGGAATAAATTAAGTGAAACACTTCTGAACTGCTTCCAGTGTTACTATATACTTTTGCAGTTAAGAATGCAAAAATAAAACTAATCTCACACACTGGTGAGTCTGTTTATTTTTGTTTTCTCCGGGTGTAGTGAGTCTTTGAAACAGTCTTCCCTGCAGACCATTCGAGGCAGAGGTATTGAATATTTTGTAAGCAAGGTTTCACGAATCACAAAGGAGTCAATGATTATCGAGGAGTGGGCAGCAATGTGCAGTGTTAGGGAAACTGTAAAGAGTGGTACTGAATGACACGGATCCAGAATATCTAGGAATTAAAACAAATGATAACATCGATAAAGATTTAAATGGGAAACAATATGGCAGCGATCTGTAAGGTCTGCTTTGCTGACCTCTGCATCACAGTAATGCTCTACCCCATCCCACCACAGTCATTTCCTTGTAATTCAACATTATAGAGCTATAGAATCCTTACTAATCCCGTTTTGTCAAGTGGAAATGACAAATCATGGGAAAAGATCGAGTAGGTCCCAACACGCAGCGCACCCATCAGAAGCTTTCAGCATGCCTGAGGCCGCACCTGTAAACTCATCTGCTCGTTCATTGGACCCAGTTACTCACCAGGCATTGGTCACCGAGTTCACCAAGTTATGCGAAATGACTGAAACCATGATTGAAGAAAAATTCAGCAGGAGGATAGAACCACTCTCAGCAGTGCTCCAAAAACATGAGCAGCAACTTGAAAGCCTTGGAAACAGAACGGATGAGGTCGAGCGCCAAACTCCAGAGGCAGAGACTGTGATCGATTCCTGTAAGGAGCGGTCCTCATCCTTGAAAAACAGATCCGTACCTTAACTGAACGAGGTGACGACCTCGAGAACAGGGGCAGGATGAAGAATGTTCGTTCATACCATCAGTCTCCTGGACCAGACATAAGGTGTTCAGCCAGTGAATTTTTTTGCGAGAACTGGTTGCAGCGATTCTTTCACTTCGAAGCTGAAGAGGGACGGGTGAAGAGTGAGACAGTTCATCGGGTTACGGTGCGCAGGTCAGGCTCAGATCGACGCCCTCACCCTGCCCTTGTGTGCTGACATAGTAGCAGGGACAAACAAAGACTGATGGAAACTTCAAGAACACATGGAAAAGACCCGACGAGGGCTCAAGGAGTATGTTCTTCCAGGTCTTTTCAGCGGCAGTGATTCATAAAAGAAAATCTTTTGATGATATCAAGAGAAGATTAAGGGAACATGAGATTCAGTATTCCTTAATGAACCCAGCGGTGCTCTGCATGCTTTCAAAAGATCCACTGACTCTCCAGAGGATGCGAAAACTTTGTGGACACTTTAAAGTAGGCTGGATGCGTTAATGGAAAGCGATAATCATGTCTCTCTTTTTTAAAAGAAAGTTTGTTGACCGTTTCTGGTATTAAGCAGTGCTAAAGTATAGTCGGGGATGGGTAGACTACACACTTTTAACTTCTTCATTAGTATTACTATTCGTTTTTCTCTTGCTTAGTTTGTGTGTCGGGTTCGGATCAATCTGGAGGGCGTTATGCAGGTGATCGTGATGACTGAATGCCTACCTAAGGGCAGTTCAATCCCGATGTTTGTGATTAATTGCCCTGGATGCAGAATTGATAATGGGGCAGAAGATAAAGATTTGTAAGGTGCAAATGCATCCAGTGGGCGTGGTATAAATGCCCTCCTGAGTGCCATTGTCACCTTGCATCCTTTTTTTTTTGTTTTTGTATGTATTCATTTTTGGAACGTTTTGAGAGCTTGTTAGTTGTAGTAGCTTTAGTTTGTATGTTTCTTTTAGGCTCTATGATTCTTTTTTCATTGATGCTCAGCAATGTGCAATTCACGTTCTTCCTCTCTGGAGTTCAAATGCTGTTTCAGTGTGTAATGGTTAATGTCATGCTTAAATGGTGTATCTGGAACATTAAGGGGTGCCATTCGCCAGTTAAGAGGGAAAAGGTACTTTCTCGTCTTAAAAAGGTGGATATTGTCGTATTGCACGAGATGCACTTTGATGACAAGGAACATGTGACATTACAGCAAGGTGGGTTTGATCGTCTTTATATCTCGTCTTTTAATACTAGGAATAGGGGAGAAGCCATACTGGTGAGGAAGAATCTTTCATTTAAATTACTGATTGTACTAGACACTCACGGAAAGATCATAACCCTCAAAGATATATGGTGAAGAAAGCGGTATTTTGAATGTTTATAGCTCCCGGCTCACTGTGTTAAATTCCTGATAGATGCATTTTCCATATTAAGTAATCTTTCTTCACAGCACATTATCGTAGGAGGAGGTTTCAATTGTCTTCTGCACCCACGGTGAACAGTATGCCCAAAGGCACCCAGCACCATCTTTCCAATCGAAGCAATTAGTGGATTTTTGTGTGGAACTGGGGCTGGTGGATATTTGGAGGCCGATCCACCTCATAAATAGAGATTTTACTATCTTCTTTACTCGTGTTGATCTCTTCCTCACCGTGCAGCAGTCTTCGATTCAGTAGTATTCTGTACAATTGGGAATATTACCATTTCTGACCATGCAGCAGTATACCTATTGGTTAAGATTAAGGGAAATATAGCAGGTTCGATACACTGGCGAATGGATCCCTTTATTCTTAAGGATAGTAAGTTCATTGAGTATTTCTGTAATGAATTCAGATCTTTCTTAGCCATTAATTCAGATTCAACCAGTAACCCATCTATTCCATGGAAAATTGCTAAGGCTCATGCCAAAGGAATAATTATTTCTTCGGATGCGGCAGAAGCTGGAGCATGAACTCTTGCTCCAGGCATGGTTGAGGGCAGCCGAGAGGGCAAACTGATAGACACTCGGTGGCTAGGCTGCAGAGGATCACAACGCTTCGGTCTACAATGAATTCTATGCTCACACAGACAGCCAAGAAGTAACTTACTTTTGCAAAACAAATGCTGTTTGAGCATGGTGATAAACCGGGCATGTATTTAGCCTATCTTGCGAGGAAAAGAGAGCACCAAAGCCATTACCTCAATTAGGGAAGGTACTGGAACCCTTAGCTGCAATCCCATAAAGGTTAAAGCAACATTTCAGAGATTTTACTACGAATTATATCAGACTGAGTATTATGAGAATAGGTGGATTAAGATGAAGTCTTTCTTCAAGAACTTGAATCTTCCACGGATATGCACCATTGTCAGTGCAGCAGGGTGTAAAGAAGCTTCTGGGCGGAAAGGCGCTCGGTCCTGACAGATTTTCAAGTGAGTTTTATGAGGAATTTATAAACCTATTGTCAGGGCCAATGCTTACCATTTTAGTCACTCACACAGTGACGACTGATTCCCACCATCCTTAAGAGAGGTTCATGTCTCTCTTATTCTTAAGAAAACGAAGACACCGGAAGATTGTGCTTCTTATAGGCTCATCTCACTTTTAAATGTAGATGTCAAAATCTTATCTGAGACCCCTACATTATGGCTGGAAAATGTGTATCCTTCCATTGTCAAACTGGACCACGCCAGCTTATAAAGGTCTGCAGACACTCCAACAATATTAAGCGATTTCTCAATATGGTCCAAGCGTGTCCAGAACAAATTACATAAGCATTAGTGATCCCTTTAGATGCAGAGAATGCATTTGGATGGTTGAGTGGCTGTATCTCTTCTATACGTTAGAATAGTTTTGTCGAGGCAAGATTTTTATCAAGTGAGTGAGGGTCCTTGAAAGCAATCATCTGGCCACGTTTATCACCAATGTTGTGCGATCCTATAACATTAATATTCCTAGAGGCGGTCCAAGATAGACCCCTTTCGCCATTATTGCTTACGTTAGTGACTGAGCCACTGGTGAAGGCCATCTGCAGGGACCCCAACATATCTGCCCCAGAAGTGGGAGAGAAGCCACGTAAGATTACATTGTCTGCAGATGATGGTCTTATATTTTGTTAAATTCCATAGCTTTGGTACCTCACCTCATGCAATGCATCAGTTCGTTTGGTGCATTTTCCGGCTATACTATTGATTTTAAGAAGTCGGAGGCCATTTTGGGGAAATACCTGATGTCGACAGAGAATCCTGGTTTCTTTTTCATTGGTCCCTGGGGGTGCGGGAAGGGTGGGTGATGGGGATATTCCCTATTAGGTATATTCATTAATCCTATCTTTGAACTTATATTTCACGTGGAATTTGTCCATTTGCTTAGCAAAATTAAACAAGACCTTCGAAGATGGGAGGCACTTCCAGTACCCTGGCTAGATCGGATCGCTCTTATTAACTTGAATTCCCTCTCTTGTTTGCTATACCCGTGTGAAAGCTTTCTTTGATGTTTCCCAGACAGACATTTAGGAGACTTGGCTCTTTGATTTGTCACCATAAGCGACCCCTTATCAAGTTAACCAAATTATGACCCCACAGTTTGTGGGGAGTAGATCTCCCAGATATTAAAAACTATCAGTTAAGCTCCCTTATTAGTCTACTATTCATAGACAAACTGAGGACAGTTCCGGAGTATTGCCATTTCCAAGTAAGTATCAATAATCTTAAAGCATTGAGGGAAATGTGTCCGATCGAGGACAATATAGCCAAACCTCATTTCTTACCCAAAAACTTGGTGTACCGTGTTTCCGACTGGGGATACTAGATTCCATGTTTAAACTGTGGGCAACTCGTGGGTTTATCTTGCTATGATGATTTATTTGAGGAGAAACAAGGATGTCCTTTGATTAAATAAGTCGTAACTATAGACTAACGAGTAGAGATCGCTTCTGTTTTCTTATTATCAGATCAGAGATGTTATTGAAACAATTACCAAGCTTTTAGCCGACCCGTACAAATCGGATACAGAGAAGAGGGTGCTCAGTGCTAAGAACACACTCTCTGTGAGTACCCTTTATCATTTGTTGGAGATTGGCCCCTCAGATGAGACTTTTGGCCTTTCTGAGGTCTGCGAAGAGAGTTGGGCTTTCAGATCTCTTCGGACACAGGGGAGGACATCTGTGAAAATGCAAGAAGTATTTCGATCTGTCAAAAGACTCTTGCCATGTAGTTGAAGATTCTTCATGGAGTCTATCTGGCCACAAATCCTCTCTCAAAATTCAAAATAGGAGTATGTCTGAAGTACAGAATGACATTGTGCACTCTTACTCATTGCTTGTTGACCTTCCACCAGCGCTATATGAGCGGCGTGTTGGGTGTGATGGAGAGGATCCTGGGGACCTAATTGGAGTTGGATCGGGTTTCCCTTTTCCTGGGCCTGCCCAGTGTACCTTACTCAGTTGTGTATAGGAACAAAAATACTTCAATACCCTCAGTCTCTGCGTCCAGAAAAAATACAAATCTGTTGTTTTGGGTGTCTGAAAACACCCTGGGTCTATTGAGTTTTCGCGAGATCGTCATGGAGCATAGCCCTTTGGACTTTTTTAAAGGTATTGTGCAACAGTAAATAGAGGATTTTTATAAGACATGGCAGCCCTTTTTGAATTACCAAGATATAGCCTGATCTGCCACTCTAATAAGGACTTTTATATAGCTATGATGAACTTGCCTCATGATTCTGATGTCCAAAGAGGAAGAATTATGGACAAATGAACATGCATTAGTTGATGCTCTTTAAGTTTGAGAGCTATAGTTTTGTTACACTGAGTTCTATTATTCATTTTTTATTATATTTCTTTTTCTTCTGTCCTTTTATTTACGTTTTTGTTTTGTATGTACATGCACATGGGTGTAACTCTGTTCAATTTGCATTGTTTTTTGAGTTATTGGTTCATTGTAGCATTAAAAATATTTTCTCTCAATAAAAATATTTTTGAAAAAATTAACATGTTAATATGGATATAATAGAGTCCCAAAGGACCACTTTCTCATTTGTGAGACCACAAATTGTGGTTTGTCCTAAGGATAATCACACCACGGGTGACAGGGTGAGGTTGTGAGGACGTCCCCTTCATGGTAACCTCTCTCTGTGTGGGGAATTGAACCTGCGCTGTTGGCCTTCCTCTGCATCACAAGCCAGCCATCCAGCCAACAGAGTGGGAGACTGCATAAGTACTATAGACAGAAATAGCCAAAGTCAAAGTAAAATATAAAATTTGATAAGAAGGAAAAAGGTACAATTCAGATGACGGTCAGATAACGGCTGAGGAAAATAAAAAACAATCTCCGCTGGATATTGTATTTTGTAACGAGACAGGTGATTAGATACTATCTTTGGTTGAATATAATAAGGTGACACAAGCGAAATAACCAGAATTACTAATTGTGATTTGATATCGATAACCATACTATAAGAGTATATTTTTGATTATTCTTTATGAAGCATGCTAACCATCGCATGGAATTAAAAAGCCGAAGGAACATATTTTTTGGAGGGTCCATCGCTATGGCAAATGCCTCCCAAACACACGCTTGAAGAAACCCGCGGTAAAAAGTGCCTGAGTGTCGCCTAGTAAGTGACATGAAAACAGGGGGCTGAATGATTGAAAGTTCCTGCAACGTGAAGCTCAGGAGACAGTCAGATCACTCCTGATCTTATGAAATGGTACGGCACATTTGAAGGGCTAAATTGATTCATTATGTATTTTAATTGCATGTGATTAGAAAAAAAAACACTCTGTTGCTTCCCCTAATGTTTTTCACACTGGGCCTCTGCCATTTTCATGAAACTGCAAATTATTTGTAATATTATCGGGAACATTCCATAATCAGCATTCTCCAGAGCATTCTAGAATCTGTGGCGGTATTACAAAGGCAAGCGACAGAGAGAGAGAGCGAGCGAGAGAAGAGGGGGTGGGGTGCTGCATGCAGGAGTGTGAGTGGTTGAGCATGAGCCGTGTTCAGGTGTCGGTGCAATAACAGATATACAGTGAGTGTGAGGGAGCAGAGAGAATACAGTGACCCTTACCTTGACAGAGTGGGGAAGGTTACTGATGCTTGTCCTGTGTTACTAGACATTCTTTAGACTGCAGATACTGCACTGAGCTTGGTGTTGAGCTCACACAATACTCGGTGGGTCTGGTGGTGTGGCCCACTCTGATAAGAGACGTTCTAACCCATCCACCAGGACTTCCGTGACCCTGTTGACAAACCGTGGTGTAATTGGCCCTTATCTGCAATGCTCTGGGTAAACTGTACCAGGCAGCTCCAAACTGAGGGAAGGCCAATCTTGCGCCCATTGTCCTTTTAAAGATGGCACCCAGTGCAATGAATCATGGAATATCCAGGGGCATATGGGCGATAGTGGGTACGTCAAGGCGGGTGGGAAAATCGGGCTGGCATTGAATGAGAGGGATACCATGTGGTAGGGTGAGTGGTTAATGAGGTGGGTTCTATATGATAGCACCAGGAAACTAGCTCGAGCTCGTGCAGACAATCCCTCAGTCACACTCAATGAAAATGGCACTGATATAAATTATTGTTAGATTCAGCCCAATGAGTTGAAGACTCTGCTGACCCCATTCAGAGTTACAGAGCTGAAGAACAAATCCACATTCAAAACTCTCCATCATCTGAACTCGCACCTCTATCCTGTGCACCATAATTTCTGGTAAGACTGGCTTATTTTGCCGGATGCTATCGAAATGCCTATATTTCAGCATTCTGAAATCTGTGAACATATCCTTCCATGATATTGTTTCTCAATCTCACCCTCTCTGTCTAAACCCAAAGCCATTTTCATTTACATTCATGCACAGAGCCAGGCCCTTTAGCCAAAACTGGTCCATACCAACCAAAATGTCCGTCCACATTCACCCCATGTCCCTGCACTTGGCCCATATTCTTCTCTGCCTTTCCTATTCATACAGTTTTCGAACAGAATGCAGTGAGATTTTGTGACATCAAGAAAGGCCTCAGGAAAGATCTCGTTGAATCTACCATTCATCTCACCCCAGCAATCGGATTACACAGAAACAGTTTCACTGGACCTTATAAACAAAAATTTGAAGCAAACGCTGGTGGGAGATATATATGGAAGTAAGTACTGCAGGGAAAAAATTGCGTATGTTATAAAAAGGAAATTAGATAGACAAGCGTTTGCAGGCAAAACTTAACGGGTCTGGTTGCATCTGAAGGAAGGAAGTCGAAAGTGTGCCCCCCGAAGAGCACAGCAGGGCAGGGCCCCTCCGAGGTGCAGAAACGTCTATGTTTCGGTCATTAGCCCTTCATTCGGAAATCATTTCTGAATTCACTTTTTCCTAATCCTCTGTAGGAAGAGAGTGAGTCAATATTGTTATTCTGTGGACTTTTCCTCACAACAGTTTTTGTTTCCGAACACCAGTATATGCAGCTCTTTGTTTTATTTTAGATCAGCAATTATCTTGCATGCTGCAGTATTAATGGACAACTTGATCTTAGAAGAAGGGGAATGGGTGAGGGCAGAAGAGCAGGCAATGTGTCAGTCACAGTTTAAGGCCCTGTCCACCAGAATGTGAATCCTGGGGTGAAGGTAAAGGAGGGCTTGTCAGAATCACTGCACTGGAATTCGACATCATTTGAACAAATTTGACAGATCCGGAGAAAGTGGGAGGATGCAGTTTCTCTCGCAGCTGGTCATTGAGTAGCACAGTGGCTAGCACTACTGCCTTGCTGCACCAATGATCTGGGTTCGCTTCCAACCTTTGTTGACTCTCTGTGCGGTGTTTGCACCTTCTCCCTGGGTTTGTGTGAGTTTCCTCTGGGAGCTTGCTTTTCCTCTCACGGTCCAAAAATGTCCAGGTTAGGTTTGTGACCTCACTAAATTGATCCACAGTATCCAGGGATGTGCAGGTTCATTTGATTGTCTATGGGAAATGTAGAGTTACCGGGGTAATGTACGGGCTTGTTGGTCAGGATGTTATCTGGAGTGTCAGTGTTGACTCGATGGGCCAAAAGGCCTGGTTCCACACTGCAGGTCTTATATAATTTATATGTAGCTGCCTGTGTTTGAAAACACTTCCCAGGAACCTACCTATAAGTGCTGACAATATTTGCCTCAACAAAATGTTACACCTTCCATTTGTCTAACATGAACTCCATCAGCCACTCCTCGTCCCTTTAGCCCATCTGATCTAGGTTCAGTTTTAATTTGAGTTAACCATCTTCACTGTCCACTACCTTACCAATTTTGGTGTTATCTGCAAAATCACTTACCATTCCTATTGTATTCACATCCAAATCTTTTATATAAGATGACAAAATCCATTAGATCCTTGTGGTACACAGCTGTTCACAGGCCTCCCGTCCAAAAAACACTGTCCACAAACATTTTCTTCATCGATTACCTTCGAGCCAATTACCTACAAATCTCCCTGTGTTCCATGTGATCTCACCATGCTAACCAGTTTACCATGCGGAACCTTTTTGAATGCCTTCCTAAAGTCCATATTGTATTCCACAGTTCTATTTCTGTGCCTTCATCAATCGTATTCGTCACTTCTGCAAAACGCTAAATCAAATTAGTGAGACACGATTTCCCACACACAAAGCCATGTTGACTATCACTAATCGGAATTAACATTTCCAAACAGAAGAAAATCCTGTCCCTCAGAATCCCCTCCAACAAGTTACGCACCAATGACATCAGTCGCACGTGTCTACAGTTTCCTGGCTTTTCCTGAACCAACTGTTCTTAAACAATGGCACAACCTAACCTGTGACTGTCGATGATGCCAATATTTTAGAAAGAGACCGAACAGTTACTTCCCTAGCTTGCCAAGAGATTCTGGGGTACAACTGATCAGTTCATTGATCATAGAACAGTGCAGCACAGTACAGGCCCTTGAACTGCTGATGTTGTGCCAGTAGTTTATCTTACTCTAAGGTCAGACTAACCTTCATGCCCTTCATTGCACTAAAATCCATGTGTCTAACCAAGAGTCACTTAAAAGGCCAGAGGGAGTTATCCACCTTAATTCTTTTTAAAATATCCAGCTCCTCATCTTCTGTAATATGGACAATTGTCAAGATATCACTACTCATTTCCCCAAATTCTCTACCTTCCATATCCTACTCCGAAGTAAATACTGATGCAAAATATTTATTTAGTATCTCACCGGTCTCCTGTAGTTCCACAGATAGGACACTTTGCTAATGTTTAAGGGGTTCTGTTCTCTCCCTAGTTACTCTTTTGACCTTAATATATTTATAGAATCTCTTTGGATTGTTCCTTACCCTATTTTCAAAAGATATCTTATGTTCCCATTTTGACCCCCTGATTTGCCTCTTGAGTATGAGCCGACATCCCTGGTATCCACGATGGATACACTCGATCCCTACAGCCTATACCTATCATATGCTTCTGCCTTTTCTTGAACAGAGCCTCAATTCCACTCGCCATTCAGCATTCCCCCCACCTACCAACCTTACCTTGCTCATGGACAGGAGCATGCTGTCGATAGACTCTGTAACTCATTTGCAAAGGCCTCCCATGTTCCTGCCAATAGCTTCTCCAAAGCAGCTTTTCAAAGTGCCAACATAAAACGTTCAATGTTGGCCTGACTCAACTTAGAACTTTAACATTTATATTAGGACTATTCTTCTCCATAATTCTTTTAGAACTAATAGCGACTGCATAACAACCTCAAGAAGCAGAATGGCCTCCTCCTGTCCCTCTGTAACAGGCTCAATACGCTGAATGGCCTCCTGCTGTCCCTCTGTAACAGGCTCAATACGCTGAATGGCCTCCTGCTGTCCCTCTGTAACAGACTCGAGGGGCTGACTGGCCTCCACCTGCCCCACTGTAACAGGCAAATGGGGATAGAATTACTTCCTCCTGTCCCTGCGTCTCAAAGCTCTGAATGCTGTCCAAAGGTTATGGAAGAATTTGACAACAGTGCACATAAAACCAAGAGCGACATTACACAAAGTCAAAGGGCAATAAATATATACATTGGTGTATTGTCTCTGGAAATTACCTCACAAATCATTTTACGCAGCTGGTCTGTTTATTTATCACTGTCTCCCTTTATAAACAGTATGCAATACACACAGTCCTGCAGTGTTCTTGCACTACTCCCACATACACAGAAGAAAGAATAAGAAGATTGAAAGATATATGGTCCATCCCTAAGCAAAGCCCATCTATTCCACCCTGACCAAGTAAGCATTCCCCTTTATTGGGATAGGAAAAGTGATGTCAGGAATGGGTTAACTGGACCTGTTTGCTCAGTGACTGTGATGAATGTCAGTCTCCATGGATTGTAATTACACCAGTGGAAGGTTTCCTTTTTTTCATGATAAATGGGCTCCGTTCAATGTGTTATCCCACAGTATGGTGGAAGCACCACCAACAGTGTTAACAGGGATCAGCAGCTCCAGAGAGATAAGGAGGAGAGATCAGAGACTGAGCACAAGAGTCTGGAATGTTTCAACAATGAACCAGAATCTGAGAACATTAGACTAGAATGTTACTGCAATGGATCACAATCTAAGAACATTAGACTGGAATGTCACAAGAATGGGCAGGAGATTATGCTGGGATGCCAGGCTTCTTTCTACATGATATGTTCATTATCGTGGCGGATGAAATATGCACTTTATGTTATTCAATATTTTTATTATCGAATCCTGGCTTTTGTTGGTGCACCTGGTAAGTTTCACTGTTCAGTCATTAATTCTATAAATCATGTTTGACAGTAGCATTCTTTTTTCATTGACTCTACTCTCCTTGCCACTGTTATTGTTCCTGCTAAGACGCTAAATCCAGATTTTCACTTGAGGAAACACTACTAAACTGTTAATTCACTCTCTCCGACCTTGCTTCTGGCAGTGTTACTCATGGCTTGCTATGTTAACCTGCTCAATTTCAGCTGTGAACTATGATTCGTTGTATCACTGCACTTGCTATCTAAATATTGAAAGCATTGAGTTCACTATCTTCTGTTCTTTTTACAAACTACATTTCCTTTCTCTGACTCCATCTCATCTCCGGCCAATATCTGAAGCTTGAATAGACAAATAACAACAGTGATGTTCCCTTTGGCCATGAGCAAATTCCTGACACCATACCCTGACCACCCCTAATTGTAACTACTGATAACTCCAGCTGAAACTTCACTGGCTCATCCCATCTGCTATTGAACCATGAGCTGTGAAATACATCTGTTTCTGACATCCAGAACTTCAAACCTGCAGGAACCAATCTGAGTCAATACCCCACAGCTCGTATTTGATATCACACAAAACTCCCCATCCATCCACCATTCCAGTGCGCACTGACCTAAAATGCTATTGGGTCCGGTAATGCCGTTACTTTAATATTCTCAAGCACGTCATTAACAGCTGCCCATGAACTATCCCTTATACCAAGCCCTGACAGTTGTTCATATTTAAACTGATTTCCTCCATGTTTGCTCTCTTTTAGACAATGACGTTCACATCTAACACTGCCCCAGACCCACACACACATAAAACCCTTGCATTCAGCTGATGCATGGAGATATAAATACATTAATCTGTGGGAGCCCCATTTACTGTCACTCGCAGTATGGGAGGCAAATCGTCCCATCTTAGACAGGTACATAGTGCAAGTATAGCACAAATATACCGGCAAACTTTTGCAATAATCCACATGCTGTCCAGATTATCCAGCTTACTGAGCAATACACTGGCATAGTCTGCACAGCTCCCCATGCTAGCCAGATAATCCAGTTTACTGAGCAATACACGAGCATAGTTTGTACAGCTCTCCATGCTAGGCAGATAGTCCAGTTTACTGAGCAATACACTGGGATAATCTGCCATGCTGGGTTGTCTACTTGTCCCAGTGTATAGTTTCTGCGTTTGTTCTGTGAGGCAAATTCAGAATTTAGTGGAACAAATTTTGTCAGCTGATCTGGCAATGCCTTTATTCCATGTTCTCTTTCTTGTGACCTGACATGCCAAGGTCTTACTGCTCCAGTTAGACCCACTCCCTTGTTTGATCCTCATATTTCAACAACGTGTTCTGTTTCTGGCTTAATTGTCTGTTTCTCCCTTTAATGTGAATCTAATGTGAATCTCTCTGTCCATCTGTATGTTTTCCTGGCATTGGGTTTTGGTTCTGTATTGTATAGAATACTGGCATTGTGAAGTTCAGAAATAATATAATGGTGTGTGCCAGGCTATTGTTCACTTCCCGCTGTGTCCCATGTGTTACTCCATGGACAGGGGAGTGTGTGCTGGGCTGTTGTTCACTTCCTGGCGTGTCCCTTGAGGTGCTTCATGAGGAGGTGCGTGTGTGTGCAGGGCAGCTGTTCACTTCTCAGTGTGTCCCATGTCATGCTCCATGTTGGACAGCAGTGTGTGTTTCGGGCTGTTGTTCACTTCCCGGTGTGTCCCAAGTGGTGCTCCATGTTGGACGGGGAGTTTCAGCATCTTTGACTCACGTCTTTAAAACTTGGTCGGTCCACTGAACGCCTGTGTTTGTCCCTCTCAGTTGATCACGTGGTGAGAAAAACGCGGAGGACCCTGAAGTATAATTGTAAAGGCGCAGACATCTATCTTTTAGTGGAGGGAATTCTGACTGGCTCCTGTTATTGGAAAGTTAGTGGAGGGGCTGGAGATGGTTCGCTGAATGTTGTGCTGTGAGCTGCCTCGGACATTCATGGAGACCTGAGGATTTCGTGACCCAACTCTGAACGAAGCATGGGGTCTGTAGTTACAGCATTTGTGTCTGTAACGTGAACAACAAATGGAGCAGAAGCTGCAGAGAGGGGAAGCTCTGAAATTACGGAGTAAGTGTTTGGGGGGAAAGGGATCTGCCAAATCTGTCTGTGTCTTAACTTGATCACAGACACTCACTCTCATCCTTAAACACATACACAGACGCACACACATCCTTTTTCTCTCTCGCACATGAACACAAACATACACATCCTCTCTCTCACACTCGCACTGACCCCCCACTCCTCCACCCCCCCACACACACTCTGCATCTCTCGTGCACACACACACATATAAGTCTGGGGTGAATTTGCGTTTGCAGTTTTATATTTGTGAATAGATTGTATTCTGTTTGAAAAAAAACATTCAATTTGTACGCAGCCAGTCATTGTGGCATTTTATAAAGTCCTGCTTTGGAAATAAAACCAGTATGACTCCAGGGGAAAACAAGTCGGACTCCAAACAAGACCTTCACTGATTTTGTACTGGGAAGGTCACATCATAGCAAACATAATAGAATTCTTCGAGGAAAGCCAAAGTCGATAGTGAGGAAAGGGCTTTAGATGTCATGTACATGGACTTCAGTAAGGTGTTTGATGAGATAGATTGATGGAGAAGGTGAAGTCGCAGGGGTCCAGGGTGTCCTAACTAGATGCATAAAGAACTGACTGGGCAACAGGAGATAGGGAGTAGTGATGGAAGGGAGTTTCTCAAAATGGAGAGCTGTTCTGTGTGGTGTTTCACAGGGATCCGTGCTGGGACCACTGTTTTTTGTGATATACTTACATGATCTGAAGGAAGGTATATGTGGTCTGATTAGCAAGATTGCAGATTGCACTAAGATTGTTAGAGTAGCAGAAGGTTGAGGGGACTGTCAGAGAACACAGCTGAATATAGATAGTTTGGAGAGTTGGGTGGAGAAATGGCAGATGTGAGTTGATACAGTTTGGAAGATCCAATTCATGAGTGAATTATACAGTAACTGGAAAAACCCTGGGGAAAATTTATGTACAGAGAGATCTGGGTGTTCAGGTCCATTGTCCGCTGAAAGTGGCAGGTCGATAGAATGATCAAGTAGGCAAACATCATACTTTCCTTCCTGTATTCCAACAATTTAAGAAGTGGAGAACTACAGACCTGGTAACTCATCACCCACAGGAGGGAATCTGTTGGAATCTATTGCATACAAGAGGAGGCAGGCCATATTACAGTTGTATAGGACTTTGGTTGGGCCACATTCAAAATACTGCGAACAGTTCTGGTTGCCACATTACTGAAAGGATCCGGATGCTTTGGAAAGAGGGCAGAGGATTTTCACCAGAATGTTGCCTAGTATGGAGAGAACGACAAACAAAGAGAGGTTTGGTAGATTAGGATTATTTTCATTAGAAAGACGGAGGTTGAGGCAGGACTCGATTGAGGTCTACAAAATCATGAGAGATGTAAACAGGGTGGATAGCAAGAAGCTTATTTCCAGAGTGAGGGACTCAGTTACTGGGGGTCAAGAATTCAAGATGAAAGGGGAAAAGTTTATTGGAGATATGCTTGAAAAGTTCTTTGCGCAGCGGGAGGTGAGGTAGTAGAGGCGGAGACGATAGCGTCATTTAATATGAGGAAGCAGAGGTATCCAGATCCTTAGAAAATAGGCGACAGATTTAGATAGAGGATCTGGATAGACACAGGCATGGAGGGCTGAAGGGCCTGTTCCTGTTCTGTGATTTTCTTTGTTAATTGAAAATACTGGCGAAAAGCGTCTGTTGATACTTGAAATGAAAATGAAACCAAGATCAAATATGGCACAATGAATGTGTGGACACGATAATTTATTGTAGAGAACAGAAAAATGACAAGGAGACGAAACAGTTAAATTGCATCTGTCTTCAAAGAGGAAGATCCAGAAAATCTCCCAGAAATATCAAGTCACCGTGGGACCTTTGTAACTAAAGACTAAAACCATTCATATACAGTTACGAGGTAGTAGTTGGAAACAGAAATGCGATGAGGATTGATCAGTCTAACAGACCAGATATAATTCAAGCTGCAATTTCAGAGAAAACAGCAATACACATGTTGATTACAAAAGGGACCACTGTATTTCTCTGTGTTCACTTCGGAAGGTTATAAATGCATTCAAATGATTTACGAAGGGAAGAAGTGGGAGAAGGGAGGACTACAGGCCAGTTAGTTGTCATCCACAGTAGGGCATCTGTTGCAACCTATTGTAACGAAGTTCTTAATGGACACTGAGAAAGTAATAGCAAATTTCAAGAAAATTGTTCTGCATTTATGAAAGGGCAGTTACAATTTACAAATTTTTTCCTGAAACTATCTCTTGTATTTGTAAATAATGGTGAATCAGTGAAGGTGGTGCAGTCAGATATTCAGGAGGAGTTTTAATCAGCACACACAGTACGTCAGCAGAAAGCAATAAAGCAAAGTGTATTAATAGGAGCATATGCAAACGGGGAAGGTAAGCATTAGAGAAAATATTGGAGAAAATAGGTGATGGTAGATGGCTGTTTATGTGACTGCAGACCGATGTATGCTGGTGTGCCACAGGTTTCAGTGCTGTGTCCCTTTAAACGCCTTTATTTAAAGGGAATCCGAATACAGACAATGAAAAATCAACTAGACACAAAGTGTTCGCTTGATCTCTCTTTACGGATGCTGTCTAACTAACTGTGATCTCTAGCATGTGTTAGTTTCAGTGCAGACTCTGCTTCTGCACTGATTTACTCCTACTAGAAGTAAAGCCATTTTGCAGAGTAACACAGAGAGTTGAGGAGACTGTACCTGTACAATTTTGATGTCATGATCTAAGTAAAATATACTGATCACATATACTGAATGGGCTTTCTCCAGATTAACCCCTCAGATGGCACAATGGTCTGCTGAGGAGACTTGGTCTAGGATGAAGTCGAAAATTTGTGCGTGAAACTGGAGACACTGATTTATTGTTATATGAGAACTTCACGTCTGTTTTACTTGGGAAAAGGAGGAGGCAGGTACAGAATTCAAGAAGAATGACTGGGAATCTCTTGAACAGATTGATGTAAGATGTGAGCAGGGATTGATGTATTGGCTGGTATAAAATTGGACCAATGCCCATGTCCAGATCAGTTACATCTCAGGCTGCTGTTGGAGACAAGGAATGAAAGGCGCTGATGCAAATGTTTAAACAGGATCTGGTCACAGGTGAGGTGTCCGAGGAGTGGAGAACAAAGAGGTGTAGAGATAGAGCAGGGAACGATACACCAGTGTGTTTCAGATCAGTGTTAAAGAAAATTTTGCACAAAGTAGGTGTTGGAAGAAGGCTGTTTGTGTGACTGGAGTCCGGTGTCCCCTGGTATACCACAGTGATCAGTGCTGTGTCCCTTATTACTTGTGGTATTCATAAATGGTGCAGGTGTGAATGTAGAGGGGGAGTGGGAATGTAATCAGTAAGTCTTTGCTTGATACAAAGATTGACCGGGTGGTTGGCAGTGAGAAGGAAGGTCTTATGTTACAGTAAGATACAGATGGAATGGTCAGATGTTTGGATCAATGGCAGATGAAATGTAACTCTGATAACTGAGCTGATGCACTTTGGAAGAAGGAACTAAATGGGGAATACACAATGAATTGTAGCACACAAGAACGCTCATATGGAGCTTTTCCACACATTCTTGAATGTGACGCGGGAGAATAAAAGCTTACGTAAGAAGTCAATGGGAGCAGTCGGCATAACTTTTACTCATTGAGGCATAGATTACAAGATCTATGTAGCACTTTGGTGAGACCAATATGGAATACTGTGTGGAGTTCTGGGAGCCACATTACAGGAAGTATGTGATTATTCTGGAGGGGCTGCAGACATTCACCTGGATGTTCCCAATGATGGAGCATATCAGCTATGGAGAGAGGCTGGATAAGCTCTGGTTGTTTAGTTTGAATGAGAGAAGGCTGAGGGGTACGTGATTCAGAAGTATAAGATTACGAGGGACATGGACAGGGTAAATAGACAGCAGCTGTTCCTTTTAGTCAAATGGCCAAGAACAGGGGAGTACACTTTTAAAGGGAAGGATTTGAGGTTTAGAGATGATTCAGGGATTGTTTTTCACCCAGAGGGTCAAGGGATTTGGAATGCACTTCTGAAGTGGGACAGTTATCACGGGTTCCCTCACAACCATTAAAAATTATTTGGACGAACACTTGAAGTGTCACACCATTCATGGCTAAGGGACTGATGTCGGAAATTTGGAATAATATAGATCGTGCTGTATTTTTGATGGTACAGAGTCTATGCTTCTGTGATTCTGTGGCTATGGAAGGTCAATCATTGAACAGGTTAAGACAGGAAATAATGGGTTTTGGAAGAGTAGATTAACAAGCGTGAAATGTAAAATCTTCTCAATGTACAATATACCAAGGTGAAATTTTGGAGAAGATAATTGTAGCTTCCTTACAAACCAAAATCAACGAATGGAGGACAGGAAAACGGCAGACTATGAAGCATCTGCCTTCATAATAGGATTTCTGAAAAAAAATGCTTCCAAACAATTCTAAGTCTACTGAGAAAGAAAGGAAATACAATCAAATCACTAAATAAGCAGTTTTGGAGAAATTATTTGTACTGAAATCTGATAAATCTCCATGGAATGATAATCTATATCTCTGATTCCTAAAGGAGGTGGCCATGGGAATAATGGATACTTTGCTTGCCGTCTTCCAAATTCCTGATGATTGAATTGACAGATTTGAGAGCAGCAAATGTAACTCCAGTATTTCTAAAGGAGGCAGCGAGACAGCAGGGAATTATCATCTGCTTAGCACCAAAGAAGCAGTCAGGACAATACAAGAGTCTATTAGAAAGAATGCTTTGCCAGGGAACTTTGAGAATTATGTTATTTTGAAAGTAATGAACATGGATCAAGTCAATATCAAATTATTAATGGCGAATCATATTTAAGAATCCAACTGCGAAATAAATTATGGCGAAATATGCAGTGAATTTGAATTTTCAGAAACATTTTTGATGACGTCCCAAATATAGTATTGTGACAATGCTACTCCTTTAACAAGGTTATGCTGTCTTTGTTTTTCTTTCATAGCAGTCTTAAAAGCGGCGAATCCGAAGAGTCTGGGTTTGACTACTTGGGAATACTTGCAAGTCTAAAATTGAAACACGTACAATGAGGAGCGAGCTATGCTAGATCCGGTCCTGTGTAATGAGACAGGAATAATTAATGACCTCATAGTTAGGAATCAACTTGGCAGGAATGACCACAGTATGGTTGAATTTAAAACACAAATGGAGAGTGAAGATAAAATTCAATACCAGGGTCCTGTACTTAAACGAAGGAGACTACAACAGAATGGAGGGAGGACTTGGCAAAAGTCGACTGGAAACAAACACTTTATGGTGAGAGTTGACGAGCAGTGGAGAAATTTCAAAGGATTTTTTCAAAATCATAAGCTAAAAGTATATTCAGTGAAAAGGAAAGACTCTAAGAAAAGGGGAAGTCTGCCATGGGTGTCGAAGCAAATACGCAAGGTTATCAAATTGAAAGAGATGGAATGCAAAGTTGCCAAGAACAGCAGGAACCTAGAAGATTGGGAAAAGTTTAAAGGTCACCAGGAAGCCACGAAAAGCACTAGAAAAAAAAGTAGGATAGAACACGAGAAGAAAAATCTAGCACAGTATATGAAGACAGATAGCAGATGATTCCCTAAATATATAAAATGAAAATGAGTGGCTAACTTCAATGTTGGTCCTTGAGAGGATAAGAAGGAGCATTTAGTTATAGGATATGATGAAATGGCTGAGGCATTGAACAGGTATTTATTATCAGTCTTCATAGTGAACAACACTAATAACATGCCAGTGATCGACGAAGAGATGAAGTTTCTAGATTAGAGTGGTGTCAGTAAAGCACAGAAGTTCAGGCAGCAGCTGAGGAGCAGAAACATCGACTTTTCAAGCAAAAGCCTTTCATCAGGAATGCTCTGAACTGCTGTGCTTTATCAGCACCACTCTAGAATCTGGTTTCCAGCATCTGCAGTCCTTGTTTTTACCAAAGGGATGAGGGTAGGTGAGGGCTTGTGAACAATCATTATTACAGAGGAGGTAGCGTTGGGCAAGCTAATGGGGCTAAGGGTAGACGAATCCCCTATCCCTACGTAATGTATCCCAGGGTACTAAAAAGATAGCGGGAGAAATAACAAGTGCACTTGTGGTGATTTTCTAAACTTTGCTGAACTCTGGGGCAGTCCCAGCAGATTGAAAAGCAGCAAATGGGACGCCATTGTTTAAAAAGGCAGGTGGATAAAAGTTGGGGAACTATAAACCAGTTAGCTTAATCTGAGTAGTGGGGAAGATGTCTTGACGGTATTATCAAGGAAGAAATAGTAAGGCATTTTGATAGAAAATGCCCATTGCACAAATACAGCAAGGATGCATGAAGGGCAGATCATGCTTAGCAAGTCTTTTGGAAATCTACGAAGACATTATGAGCAAGATAGACAACGAGGCCGCAGAGGATATGGTGTATTTAGGTTTCAAAAAGGCTTTGACAGGGTGCCACATAGTCGGCTGCTGCATAAGATAAAGATGGATGGCGTTGCGGATGAAGTATTAGCATGGATAAAAGATTAGTTGACTAACGGGAGGCAAAGAGTGTGTATAAATAAGTGCTATCCTGGCTGGCAATCAGTGCTGAGTGGTGTGCCTCAGGGATCAGTGTTGGGGTTGCAATTATTCACAATTTATATCGATGATGTGGAGTTGGGAGTATGCGTAGTTGGCCAAAGTTTGCAGATGGCACGAGGATGAGCGGCAGAGCAAAGTGTGCAGAGTACTGTGAAACTTTGCAGAGGAGAATATTTACATTGCATGAATGGGTAAAGGTCTGGCAAATGGAATGCAATGTTAATAAATATGAAGTAATCTATTTTGTTAGGAGTACCAGTAAAAAGGATTATTATTTGAATTGTAAAAAGATGCAGCATGCTGCAGTGCAGAGGGACCTGGGTATCCTTGTGCATGAATCACAGAAGGTTGATCTGCAGGTACATCAAATAATTAGGAAGGTAAATGGTATTTTGTTTTTCATTGCAAAAGGGGTTGAATTTAAAAGCAGGGAGGTTATGTTGCAGCTGTACAGGGTGCTGGTGAGGTCATACCTGGAGTATTGTGAGCAGTTTTGGCCTCCTTACTTGGAAAGCGATGTCCTGGCAGAGGAGGTGGTGCAGAGGAGATTCATTCTGGTGAACCTGGAGTTGAAAGGGTTGTCTTATGAGGACAGACATAGTAGATCAGCATTATATTCATTGGAATTTATAAGAATGAGGGGAGGATCTTATAGAAACATTTTAAAAAATGTAGGGAAGAGGTAAGAAAAAAGTAGAGAGGATGGTTTCACTGGCAAGTGAAGCTATAGTACAAGTTGGAATAACCTCAATATTAGAGGGAGCAGATTTAGGATTGAATTGAGAAAGAACCTTTTCACCCAGAGGCTTGTAATTCTATGGAATTCCCTGCCCAGTGAAGTAGTTGATGCTACTTCAGTAAATGCTTTTCGTGCTGAGATAGATATGTTTTGAACAATGAAGTAAATTACGGATACGGTGAGAGCGCGGGTGAGTGGATATGAGTCCACGAGTAGATCAGCCTTGATGTTACAGAATGGCTGAGCAGGATAGAAGGACCAGATGGCCTACTCCTGCTCCTAGTCCTTCTGTTCTTATGAAAGGGGAGTGGCCAGTTCTCCCAGCGCAGAATCTCTGCTTTGATTTCTTTGGACTGATCTTTCACAGACTGGCTGTTATTGAAAGCGGGCAGCCAGTTGTGAAGCTATCAGCCAAAGAAGAAGTTCCATGCTGATCCCCCCTCTCTCTGAAATCTCTCCTGGAAGAACTTGGGTTTGATGTTTCCTTTCGAACTTTCCATGGGGTGTTTATGGCGATTGTTTCAAGTACTCCGAACAACACCTTAAATTATTTAGATACAGATTACTTACATTGTGGAAACAGGCCCTTTGGCCCAACAAGTCCACACCGACCCCCGAAAGAGCAACCCACACAGATCCATTTGCCTACATTTACCCCTTCACCTAACACTACGCGCAATTTAGCATGGCCAATTCAGCTAACCGGCGCATTTTTGGATTGTGCGAGGAAACCGGAGCACCCGGAGGATATCCACACAGACACGGGCAGAAAGTGCAAACTCCACACAGACAGTTGGCTGAGGCGGGAATTGAACCCGGGTCCCCGGTGCTGTGAGGCAGCAGTGCTAACCACTGTGCCACGGTACCACCCAATATAAACATAAGCGTTTGATGGCTTCACAATATCTGTGTTAAGATGAATATGTTTTATTTTTAAACAAATATAGAAATTGGTGGAAAAGCTCAGCCTGTTGGCATCAGATATGAAGAGAACTCAGAGTTCAATTTTTCGCTCCAATAACTTTTCGTTTGAACCTGACTTATTCTTAAATTATTTCCCCAATTTTATTCTCCCACATAAGAAGAAATATCCATCCGGTATTCACCAACTACACTCTTCTCAAGATGTTGTACGGTCAATAAAACATCGCTGATTCTCAGATCGAACTGTTCCTTCTTCGTAACGTAATGCCTTCATCCCAAGAATGAGTAAAGAGAAAAATCTTTGAAACGTTTCGAAAGCAATTTTGTTTTTATCAGTTATGGCAATTATAACTACACATATTACATCAGATGTGATCACAGCAATGCCCTGTACTGATGCAAAAAACATCGCTAAGATCAAACACAACACCCCTTGCACGAAAGAGAATAATACCATTTACTTCCAAATCACCAGTTGCATCTTCAGAGTAATTTGATGTGATTCATGTACTAAGACACACAGATCCCTCTGTACCACACTGTTCTACATTCTCCTTGCATTTAAATAATTTTCTGCTGTTTTGTCTTTTCCCCAAAACAGAAAATTCCCATCACATATATGTTGTGCTTTGTTTTTTTACTTAAGATTTGCTCAACACTGTCCTCTGTCTGTATGCCATTGCTTGATGCTCTGCCGCTCCCCCTGTCTGTATCCCATTGCAGAGGTTCTGCACTCCCCCTGTCTGTGTCCCATTGCAGTTGCTCTGCCCCTCCCTGTTAGTGTCCCAATGCAGACGCGCTGCCCTCCCACGTCTGTATCCCACTGTAGATGCTCTGCCCTCCCTCTGTCTGTATCCCATTGCAGACGCTCTGCAATCCCCCTGTCTGTATCATATTGTAGACGGTCTGCCTTCCCCCGTCTGTATCCAATTGCAGACGCGCTGCCCTCCCCTCTCTGTATCCCATTGCAGCTGCTCTGCCTTCCCCCCGTCTGTGTCCCATTGCAGACGCTCTGCCGTCCCCTGACTGTATCCCATTGCAGACGCTCTGCCCTCCCCCTGTCTGTATCACATTGGAGACGCTCTGTCTCCATTTGACATCTTACTGATTGACTATCCTGATGTATGAGCAAACTGAGCTCCATCCTCTTCATCCAATTCATTGGTATGGATTGTAATTTGTTGATAACCTCACACAGATCCCTGAAGAATTCCACTAGTTACAGCTTGCCAAACACAAAATGAGTGATGATCTCTTCTCTGTATTTCCTGATGCTGCCCAAGGTGCCCCTGCTCCTGCGTAACAGCCTGGGATGGTTATATGGCGTCCTCCTGTGCTGTGTAATTTACTGAAATGATTTGAATACTTCATTTATTCCTGTCTAACCCCATGCAGGTGCATTATGGCTTGCCCCTGCTGTATTATAACGATGCTGTCTGGCTGAATAGGATCTTTCTCTCCCTCTGTAACAGCCTTGGGGGTGAACTGACAGAACAATTGACAGAGGTAGGAGCAGCAGTTGGCCATTCGTCCCCTCCAACTTGCTGCTCAGTTTAGAAACATCATGGCTGGTCTGATTGTAACTGAATCCCTCTTTGCTGTTAGTTCCCAATCAACATTGATCCCCCTGTCCATCAATGGTCAGTCAAGGTCAACCTTGAATATCCTCAATGACCCAGACTTCACTGTTCTCGGGGGATGAGAACACCACAGATCACACAATCCAAAGGAGAAAGGAGCAATGTTATCTCAAATGGAAATGGGAGACCTCTTTTATATTAAAGCGTGTTAACCTCACAGCAAGTCACCTCCTTTTTGCAGAAACAAGGGCACAGCAAATGGCAACAAACATATACCATTTAGCCCCTCAAACGTATCCCACAGTCCCATTGACTGTTCAGTCAAGTATTAATCAAACCTAGCTTCTACGGCAGCCTTGGAAAATAATCCTGACACCTTAAGGCGACAAACCTAAGAAATTGGAATTAGGCCATATGGCCCATCAAGTCTACTTTGCTATTTGATCCTGTCGGGTGTGTTTCTCAACACATCTTTCCCATCTTCTCACTGTAATTCTCGATCGTTGTTTTAATCTAACCTTTGTCATAAAGATATGGTTGCGTCGGTGTCTCTGTATGTGTGTGTGATTGCGTGTGTGTTTCTGTGTATATCTGTTTAATGGCAGGACACAGGGTGGTGGTGGGTGGTTGTTTTTTTTGAAATGGAAGCCTGTGGGCAGCGATGATCCAGATGCAAAATTGTTAGGTCCGCTTTTGTTTGTCGTTTATATAAATGATTTAGATGAGTGTTATAGAAGGCATATTTCGCAAATTTGCTGATGACATCGAGTTTGGGTGTACAGTGGACATTGTTTTTATCTTGGTGATCAACTAAAGATTGCAAAGAGACCTTCATTAATTCAATCAATGAGTCATAGAGATGTACAACAGGGAAACAGACCCTTCAACTTCTCAATTCATCCACTCCCATTTGCTAGCATTTGGCCCATCTCCCACTAATCATTAAGCCATCCAGTTGCATTTTAAATGCCGTCATTGTCCCAGCCTCCACCAGTTTCTCAGATTACATACAGTGTGGAAACAGGCCCTTCGGCTCAACAAGTCAACACCGACCCGCTGAAGCGTATACCACCCAGACGCATACTCCTACATTTACCCCTTCACCTAACACTACGGGCAATTTAGCATGGCCAATTCACCTAAGCTGCACATTCACCCAACCAGCACATTTCCTCCAGAGCACCTGGAGGAAACCCACACAGACTCCACACAGCGAGTCGCCTGAGGCGGGAGTTGAACCCAGGTCTCTAGCGCTGTGAGGCAGCAGTGCTAACCACTATGTCATCGTGCCGCCCATATTCTTCCATCGTTTATTCCATAGAAGCACCACCCTCTGCAGGAAAAAAAGGTTGTTCATCATTGTCTTTCAAATATCTCTCTTCCCACCTTCAACCTATGCCTTCTAGTTTTAGACTGTCATACCTTGGGGGGGGGGGGGGGGGAAGGAACCTTGACCACTCACCCTATCCATGCCCTTCATAATTTTATAAACCTCGAGAAAGGGTAAATGTGACTCCAATCAAGATGGTTGGCTGTGCTTGCAGTCATCCTGGGTCTCTCGTCTCAAATTCACTAGTCGTACCTCTTTTTCTCCATCAAGGCACTGTTCCAAAAAAGTTTAATCAACTTGTTCAGACATATTATGGAACATCTCTGTGGGATTTGGAACTAGAATTTTCGGCGCAGTGATAGGGATACTTCCATCATTCAGCATTAGCCCCTAAAGCTGCAACATCATGCTCCTGTGTTTTTGTTCATCAGCCTGTTGTAACACGCTGTGACCCACCTCTACAGGACATGAATACACTCCACCTTCTCCAGAGATAGGGGCACTATCAGACATTCATGGACTGGAATCGAATCCAGAGCTCTGGCGCAGAAACGTGGGCACCATCCATTAAACAAGGCCTAAATCATGCCCAGATTTCGGGTCATATATGAAGTGTATGGATTTATTAAATTCTGGTTAACATTACCAAATTATACAGGGGACATTTCTAATTTAAAAAAAAGTACAAGTTATTAGCCTCAACTGAAGGATGTTGAGTGCATTCTCTATGCCATTGAGATAACGAATGAACATCTTCAATTGCTTGGCTATGATTTCGGGTTTAAATGGCTATTACCAGTAGTCTGCTATATTAGATTAGATTACTTACAGTGTGGAAACAGGCCCTTCGGCCCAACAAGTCCAAACCGATACGCAACCCACCCAGACCCATTCCCCTCTTCACCTAACACTACGGACAATTTACCTAAACTGTACATTTTTGGATTTTGGGAGGAAACCGGAGCACCTGGAGGAAACCCACGCGGACACGGGGAGAATGTGCAAACTCCACACAGACAGTGGCCCGAGGCGGGAATTGAACCCGGGTCTCTGGCACTTTCAGACAGCAGTGCTAACCAGTGTGCCACCATGCCACCCTTAAAGAAAGGGAAAGAAATCCTGCAGACACACTCTGCACGATGAAGGATCTCGAGTAGATATCAATACTGAACACCAGAGAGGAGAAAGGAGCACAATTCTGGGACCAAAACACCGGTCACTATTTCAAATCTCTATCATGTGGCTTCCCTTCTCCTAAAATCATTAATTGATACAAGGCAACTGTTTCCTTTCCAGCTTTTGCTTACCGACTCCCCCCTCTGCCTGCGCAAGGCAAACCAAGCTCTGGGTCTTTGGGATACTCAAGCTGGTGTTTGTAGGCCTTCTGGAGAGGAGAGTGTCGTTTTAATCCGAAGGGGAATGTGAGGGGGCATCAATATCATTCACTGGGCTGAGGTGTGGCATATGGGGTTTAACATGGATACATGTCAGGCCTTGCATTTTGATAAAACAAACAAGGGGAGGTCTTGTCCAATTAATGGTGGGCTTTGGTAGTTATATAGAAAAGATGGACCCAGGGGCGCAGGTATAACTCTTTGAAGTTGGTGGCGTAGGGTGTTTAAGGTTACTTTATTGATGATACCTTTGAGGTGAGAAGTTGGAAGTCATGCTGAGATTGTGCAGGATATTGATAAAGCCTCCTCTGAAGTACTGTGTATATTTCTGTTATAGGAAGGAGATTATTAAGCAGGAGATGGTTCAGAAGAGATTTACCAGGATGTTACCAGGAACACCTCATCTTCTGTCTCAGAAGCCAACAAACACACGGCATGAGCATTGGCTTCATTGATTTAGAGATCTCCCCTGGCCAACTCAGATCCCAGATCCAACCCCGGACTTACATCTGCCCTCTCGAGGAGACCTTATGTCCATCTTCCTTCCCATCATCTGCTCCACACTCGCCGCCAATCTATCACTATCACCTCCTACCTTCACTCACTTATCACTGATCTTTCCCCCAGCATCACCCCGTCACCCATTTTCTCTTAGCCCCTTCTCAATTCCCAGTCCTGAAGAAAGGTCCTGCCTGAAACGTTACTCTCTTGCTCCTCGGATGTTGCCTAGCTTACTGTGCACTTCCACCGCCATGCATTACCTACACTGAATTATCCAATATCTGCAGTCCCCATTGTCTCTTAGGTACAATTCCCTTTTAACATAGCCATGTCACAGTCAGTTATAACCGCATGTAGTCTTAGCGATAATTTCTTCTCAGATCATGGATGATAAAAGTTCTCTCAATGTCTTCCTGATATTACAGTGCCTGATCAGTATATACAGAACGTATGTTTCAATTTATAAACGGAGAAGCATGCCTATATTCTGATAATTGCTCCCATATCCAAGGTAGATTGAATGCTTACACATGATTGATCAACCAGCCCAACATTTGTTCCCTCAGTCACCTCCACACATCCCATCCAGAATATGTAAGTTTTAATCATAATTTTGAATTTTAATAATAAGTATTGAATTGAAATGGGTTAACGGGAGGTATTTGTTCAGCGACTGTGATTGATGTCAGACTCCGTGCATCCTAAATGTGTCACTGGAGGGCTTTCCTCTTCAAATAATTCGGGACTCGGTTCAATATGTTATCTCATAGTATCAGCGGGAGTATCACCGACAGCACTAACAGGGATCAGCAGATCTAGAGAGATTGGAAGGAGAGATCAGAATCTGAGAACATTCGACTGAAATGTTCCAGCAATGGACAGGAGTTTATCCAACGGTCTTTACCGTCTCTCTCGGCCTTGTATCTCATTAGTTTTGCGGATCTATGATGTACTGATGGTTATTCAGGTTGGTTACTATCCCATCCTCGCTAAGTTGGTGTTCCTGGTAATTCATTCTAACTGTTCGTTAAGCCAGGTTGGACTGAATTGCTGCACATATTACTTAAAATTTAGAAAGATGGATGTCAACATTTTCAATTCCAATGAAATATTGCATTGCTCACAAATTGTATCGAGCAAATTACTCATGACAAATTGCTCACCAAATGGTGAAAAAAACCAGACTGTTCTCAAACTCCATAATCCTTCTCGCCCTGCACAGATCTACATTACTATATCCTTCCCACTCACTAATCCTGTCCAATACCACCATCATGATATCCCCGACTCCTCCTCTGCCTCAGTGCATCTTCTGAATAAACCATCAATTGTGCCTTTGTTAAATCTGGATACAATTTATCAAGTCCCTTGTAACCACATGTCAATTACAAAATAATTGCTCTTGAGTATGTTGAACTTGTTCACTGCACAGATTCTGTCAGACGAGCAGACACTGCATGCTGCTTAAATCATTGACACATAATCTAGAGGCACAGAATAATAATCTGTTGATATCTCATGAACGAAATTGATGTAATTGAACTGAAACTATTATCATTTGTGAGAAAAGGCCCATCTGCTTGCTCCATGTCCTTCACAGAAGTCAATTCGTTATCCTTCCCCAGTCATGTCTGGACAAACCCACAGCAATGTGTTTTACTCTTGACTGTCCTGTGGAACAGCTGAAGCAGTCACTCAGTTCAAGCTCAGCATAACATGCTGGCTTGACCATGGCTGCACACATCCTGTGACAGAAGAACAAAAGTAAAGTTAGCTCCCTTCTTCTGCCTGTTTTCCTTATTTCTATACTTCATTTCCATTTGGGTAGATGATCATTCCCTATTTCAAGTGCAATCTTTCTGACTGAGTCTCTCCCCAAGAGTGATGTTCATCTCCATGGGCACCTCTTGTGCTGGCTTTACTGATGCTGACATACAGATGTAAGGACCTTTTAAATTCCACAACAGTGGCAGTACATAGAGAAGGAATGGGGTTTTATGTCATAATAAAGATACGGAGACCAATATGTGAGGGAAAGAAATTATTGTGATCATCACTGAGAGTGTAGTTGAGGCAGTATTTGGGATATTATGGATAGATTTTTCTCCTTTAAAAGGAATTATCTCATTACAATAGAGGCTGTGTAAAGGAATTTCACGAGTCTAATCCCTGGGCTGATTATAAAAGGGGAGTGAGTGAAGGTTAATCCGTAGCACAGTCAGAGAATAAGAGGTCATTGCATTGAAACTTGAAATAGATGGACAATCACTCGTTATGTTCTACACAGACACTGAGAAGGTGATAAATTCCATGGCTTCTATTTTTATTTTTACTCGGGCTGCATGATTCTGGGTATTTAAGAGCCTCTGAGGATAAAATCTTCAGTCAAATCCTGCCTTGATATCAGGATCAATCCCTCTTACCTAAGCAGGTCAGTTAAACACTTTGGTTAATGTTAATACGTGATGGTGTCTTTGTGGAGAGTATTTTCTTCTCATAGAGGGTAGTGAATGTCAGGAATTCTCAGGTCTAGAAAGTTAGGGGAGCTAGATAACTGCAAGTATTTAAAGAGGAGGTAGATGGATTTTTGACCTGTCAGAGAACTGAGGGGCGTGAAGAATATGCGCATTAAAGAAGAGTTAACGCCAACCGTAGGTCAGCCATGATAGCATACAATGGCGTGAGCATCGGAATTACCTATTCCTGTTTCTTATGTTCTCATATTCTTTCGTTGGAAAATTAATGGTTTTAATTTTCCTGGAAATGTTGTTAGTGAATGTTGAGGACAGTGAGAGAAAAGAATTTTGTGAGCCATCTCTGGGAGAGGTATGGGCCCGATATCCTTTAAGAAGGGAAATCCTTTAAGAAAGGGTCAAGTGAATTCACATGAATCTGGGTCTACAACATGACCAACAAATGAAACGCCACTTGCAGAGAGGAGACACTCTTTAAAGAGGAGGGAGACCACTTTCATACACGGAAAAATACAATATGACACTTAGTGTGAGACAAACATTGGCTGGTAGTCATAGAAATACTGTAAAGTCTCAAAAATACGTACATATTACTAAGTTACAGTCACCAACGAAAGGGAAGGTGACTCATTAATGGTTTACGTAAGAAATTAATGATTGCATTAAATCTAATAAAGCAGCTTCAGAAACATTCCAGATATTGTGCAAACCTGAACATACAGAGAGATTTACTTTTCTGAAAATAAGGACGAAGAAAGTGTTAAGGAAATCAAAAAGAACATGAATACAAACAAACAGGAAACAAAAAGACTGCTTAAATCTCCTATCCATATACCAAAGAAAACAAAAGTCAGGCCAAATGTGGAAATTTGTAAGGTATGGGAGAATTTATTGTGGGGAACAAGGAAATGGCAGAGAAACAAACCAGCTACTTTGCATCTGTCCTCATGGAGAAAGCGCCAGGAAATCTCTGTGTAAAGCAGGTGATCACATTCGACTTGTGGAAGTAAAGACATAATGTCCATTCATATCAGCCGCAAGGTAGAACTTGAAAATTGAGCTAGATTAATCATTGCTAAGTCTGATGGGCCAGATATACTTCATATCAAAATGTCAGAAATAAAACAGCATATTTATTGAACTGCCGGTAACTGTGTTTTATTTTCTTGAAGATCCAGCCATTGTCGATAACTGAAAGGTAGTAAACATGTTCCATCTTTGTACACAGGGAAGAAGTGATAATGTGGATGACTGCAGACCAATTAATTTGACATATCTATGGAAAGAGTTGAAATCCATGATATAAGATGTGATATTGGGTACGTAGAAATGAACAGCAAAATTTCAGAGAATCACAATCCATTTCTGACAGAGAAATCAGGCCTGACAAACTTCGGAATTATTTGAAGTTGTTTCTTGCAGCATAGACCACAGACAACCAGTGTAAGTTGTGTATTTGGATTTTCAGAAGTCTGGGCGGGCGGGAAAAAATTCTGGCTGTAACAGCTGCTCCTCTTTTTGAGGTATTTTAAGTGTTAGAGGTGATTTCCTCGAATTCCAGAAGCAGCAAACACTGTTTTGTATGCACTTGCATTGTTTTGGAACTTTGGGAACAAGAAAGTCAAAGAAACAGCAGTTTTAAGAGGGAAAAGAACGGACAAATGAAGCACATGGTGAGGGGAAGAAACTGACAGGACGGTGTACCTGCAGAGTTACTGCCTTTGCTGTTTGAGTTCATGTATCAGTGGATATCGGAGTGCCTCTAGGAAAATTAACAAACAGTGAAATTTACAACTGGTTTGGAGGAACTGTTGGAGCAAAGTTCCCAGCCAGATAGGGTTTTTTTTAAATGTGTCCTACAGAAAGTCTGCAGAAGTAAGTAGAGTGGGTTATTCCTTAATTATATATTTTTGAGATATGTCTTTTGATTAATCTTAAAATATAATCCATAAATATTAATATAACCTTCGGCAGTGTTTTGTAGAGGAATAAGACAGTTTTCTTTTTCTGGGTCTGTAGATTGTGACGGAGCACACTCGGCCTTAGTAGAATTATAAGACCATAAGACATAAGACATAGGAGTGGAAGTAAGGCCATTCGGCCATCGAGTACAATCCGTCATTCGATCATGGCTGCTGGGCACTTCAACTCCACTTACCCGCATTCTCCCCATAGCCCTTAATTCCCCGAGACAACAAGAATCTGTCAATCTCTGCCTTGAAGACATTTAACGTCCCGACCTCCACTGCACTCTGCGGCAATGAATTCCACAGGCCCACCACTCTCTGGTTGAAGAAATATCTCCGCATTTCTGTTCTGAATTTACCCCCTGTAATTCTAAGGCTGTGTCCACGGGTTCTAGTCTCCTCACCTAACGGAAACAATTTCCTAGCATCCACCCTTTCCAAGCCATGTATTATCTTGTACGTCTCTATTAAGTCTCCCCTTAATCTTCTAAACTCCAATGAATACAATCCTAAGATCCTCAGCCGTTCCTCATATGTTAGGCCTACCATTCCAGGGATCATCCGTGTGAATCTCCGCTGGACACGTTCCAGTGCCAGTGTGTCCTTCCTGAGGTGTGGGGACCAAAACTGGACACAGTACCCCAAATGGGGCCTAACCAGAGCTTTATAAAGTATCAGTAGCTCAATGGTGTTTTTATATTCCAACCCTCTTGAGATAAGTGACAACATTGCATTCGCTTTCTTAATCATAGACTCAACCTGCATGCTGACCTTTAGAGAATCCTCGACTAGCACTCCCAGATCCCTTTGTACTTTGGCTTTACAAATTTTCTCACCGTTTAGCAAGTAGTCTGTGCTTTTATTCTTTTTGCCAAAGTGCAAGACCTCATCTGCGCTTTTTGTCAGATGTGGGAGTTTAAGTAGGATTTAAGGGTTACTGCGGATTATATCTGCAATAAATGCTTCTGGTTGCGAATCCTATCAGATCGAATGGATCGGTTGGAGAGACAGTTTAATACAATGAAGAATTGGTAACAGCAACAGTATGCAATGGATGGCAGTGAGAGGAAGGGGGGAAAGTCTCAGATACAGTTACGTAGATGGTTTAACTCCAAGAAAGTCAAGATAATGTAGTAGCTAGTGCAGGAGTCTTCTGGGGCTGTCCCCATTTCAAACAGATATGCTGTTTTGGAAAATGTAGCTGGTGATGGATTCACACATGAACGTAGCACACACAGGCAAGTTTGTGGTATGGAGACTGGCTCTAATGCAACAAGGGATACGTCGGATTCCACGTGGTCAATTGTGTTTGGGGACTCGCTAGTCTGAGGTACTGACAGACGTTTCTGTGGACAGCAGCGAAATAAGCAGATTGGTGTGTTGCTTCCCTGGTGCCAGGATCAAGGATGTCTCAGAAAATTGCAGAATGTTCTCACGGGGGAGAGGGTCCAGCAAGAGGTCATTGTCCAAATTGGAAGCAACGACATAGGAAGGGAAATTATTGAGATTATGGACGGAGATTGCAGGGTGATAGGCAGAAATTTAAAAAGGAGTTTCTTGAGAGTAGTAATATCTGTATTACTCCCGGCGCTACGAGCTAGCGAGGGCAGAAATAGAGGGAGAGAGCAGATGAATGCATGGCTGTGGAGCTGGTGTATGGGAGAAGTACTCACATTTTTGGAATACTGGAAACTCTTTTGAGGTAGAAGGAACCTGTACCAGAAGGACGGATTGCACCTAAATTGGAAGGGGTCGAATATACTGGCAGGGAGATTTGCGAGAGCTGCTCGCGAGGATTTAAACAATTAAGGGGGGGGGGGGCGGTGCTGGCGACAGGGAGATAGTGAGGAAATAGATCAATCTGAGATTGGTACAATTGAGAACAGAAACGAGTCAAAAAGTCAGGGCAGGCAGGGACAAGGTTGGACTAATAAAGTAAACCGCATTTATTTCAATGCAAAGGGGCCGAACAGGGAAGGCAGATGAAATAAGGGCATGGTTAGGAACATGGGACTAGGATATCATAGCAATTACAGAAACATGGCTCAGGGATGGGCAAGGCTGGCAGCTAAATGTTCCAGTATACAAATGTTACAGGAAAGATAGAAAGGGAGGCAGGACAGGAGGGGGAGTGGAGTTTTTGATTAGGGATAGCATTACAGCTGTACTGAGGGAGGATATTCGTGGAAATACATCCAGGGAAGTTATTTGGGTAGAACTGAGAAATATGAACGGGATGATCACCTTATTGGGATTGTATTATAGACTACCTAATAGTCAGAGGGAAACTGAGAAACAAACTTGTAAGGAGATCTCAGCTATCTGTAAGAAAGTAGGGTGATTATGGGAGGAGGTTTTAACTTTACAAACATAGACTGGGACTGCCATAGCGTTAAGAGTCTAGATGGAGAGGAATTTATTAAGTGTGTACAAGAAAATTTTCTGATTCAGTATGTGGATGAACCAACTCGAGAAGGTGCAAAACCTGACCCACTCTGGGGAAATAAGGCAGGGCAGATGACTGAGGTGTCAGTGGAGGTGCACTTTGGCGCCAGCTACCATAATTACATTAGATTTAAAATGATTATGGAAAAGGATAGACCAGATCTTAAAGTTGAATTTCTAAATTGGAGAAAGGCCAATTTTGACAGTATTTGGCAAGAACTTTCAAAACCTGATTGGGGGCAGATGTTCACAGGTAAACGGACAGCTGGATAATGGGAAGCCTTCAGAAATGAGATAACAAGAGAAAGTTTATTCCTGTTAGGATGAAAAGAAAGGCTGGTAGTATAGGGATTGCTGGCTAATTAAAGGGTTTGATTAATAAAAAGAAGGAAGCATATGTCAGGTATAGACAGGATAGATCGAACAAATCCTTCGAAGAGTATGAAGGAAAGGCAGTAGGAGTATACTTAAGAGGGAAATCAGGAGGGCAAAAAGGTGACATGAGATAGCTTTAGCAAGTAGAATTAAGGAGACTCCAAAGGGTTTTTAACAAAAACATTAAGGACAAAAACATAACTAGGGAGAGAATAGAGCCCCTCAAAGATCAGCAAGGCAGCCCTTGTGTGGATCTGCAGGAAATGGGGGAGATACTAAACGAGTATTTTGCATCAGTATTTACAGTGGAAACGGATATGGAAAATACAGAATGTCAGGAAATAAATGGTTACACGTTGAAAAATGTATACATTACAGAGGAGGAAGTGCTGGATGTCTTGAAATGTGTAAACGTGGATAAATCTCCTGGTCCCGAACAGGTGTACCATAGAACTCTGTGGGAAGCTAGAGAAGTGATTGCTGGGCTTCCTGCTGAGACATTTGTACCGTTGATAGTCACAGGAGAGGTGCCAGAAGACTGGAGTTTGGCAAACGTGGTGCCACTGTTTTAAGAAGGGTTGTACGGACAAGCCATGGAACTATTGGCCAGTGAGCCTGATGTCGGTGGTGAGCAAGTTGTTGAAGAGAAACCTGAAGGACAGGATGTACATGCATTTGGAAAGACAAGGACTGATTAGGGATAGTCAACATGGCTTTGTGCATGGGAAATCACATCTCACAATCTTGATTGAGTTTTTTGAAGAAGTAACGAAGAGGGCAGAGCAGTAGATGTGATCTATATGGACTTCAGTAACGCGTTCGACAAGATTCTCCATGGGAGACTTGTTAGCAAGTTTAGATCTCACGGACTACAGGGACAACCTGCCATTTGGATACAGAATTGGCTCAAAGGTTGAAGACAGAGAGTGGAGGTGGAGGGTTGCTTTTCAGACTGGAGGCCTGTGACCAGTGGAGTGCCACAAGGATCAGTGCTGGGTCCTCTATTTTTTATCATTTACATAAATACTTTGGATGCGACCGTAAGAGGTATCGTTAGTAAGTTTACAGATGACAACAAAAGTGGAGGTGTAGTGGACAGCGAACAGGGTTACCTCAGAGTACAATAGGATCTTGATCAGATGGGCCAATGGGCTGAGAAGTGGCAGATGGAGTTTAATTCAAATAAATGCGAGGTGCTGCATTTTGGGAAAGCAAATTTTAGCAGGACTTATGCACTTAATGGTAAGGTCCTGGGGAGTGTTGTTGAACAAAGAGACCTTGGAGCGCAGGTTCAAGACTCCTTGAAAGTGGAGTCGCAGGTAGGTAGGATAGTTAAGGCGGCGTTTGGTATGCTTTCCTTTATTGGTTTGAGTATTGAGTATTGGAGTTGGGAGGTCATGTTGCAGCTGTATGGGAAACTGGTTAGGCCACTGTTGGAATATTGCGTGGAATTGTGGTTTCCTTGCTATCAGAAATATGTTATGAAAATTGAAAGGGTTCAGGGAAGATTTACAAGGATGTTGACAGGGTTGGAGGATTTGAAGTATATGGAGAGGCTGTACAGGCTGGGGCTGTTTTCCCTTGAGTGTTGGAGGCTGAAGGATGACCTTCTCGAGATGTAAAAAATTGTGAAGGGCAAGGACAGGATAAAGGGATAAAGTCTTTTCCATGGTGTCGGGGAGTCCAGAACTAAAGGGCATAGGTTTAGGGTGAGAGGAGGAAGATGTTGGGCGCCACGGTGGCACAGTGGTTAGCAATGCTCTCTCACAACGCCAGAGACTCCGCTTCAATTCCTGCTTCAGGCTGTGTGGACTCTTTATGTGGAGTTTGCACATTCTCCCTATGTCTGCGTGTGTTTGCTCCCACAATCCAAAAATGGGCAGGCTAGGTGAATTGGCTATGCTAAATTGCCAGTAGTATTAGGTTAAGGGGCAAATATAGAGGTTTTGGTGGGTCGGTGTGGACTTGTTCCCACTCTTGAGAAAATCTAAACGTAAAAGAGACCTAAGGGGCAACTTTTTCATACAGACGGTGGTACATGTATGTAATGAGCTGCCAGAGGATGTGGTGGAGTCTTGTACAATTGCAGCATTTAAAAGGCATCTGGATGGTTATATGAATAGCAAGGTTTCGAGGGATATGGGCCAGGTGCGGGCAGGTGGGAATAGATTGGGTTGGGATATCTGCTAGACATGGACGGATTGGACTAAAGGTTCTGTTTCCATACTGTACATCTCTATGACTCTATGACTCACAGAGTGAGTTCGTAAATGCAATTAGTGTGAATGGTATTTGCTGCAATACATGCAATTGGAAAGTTAAAGTTAGGTTGGAGTTTGTTTAAGGGGTAAAGACATCATGAAGCAGTTGCATAGAGTGTTGGTGAGAGTGTACCTGAGGTATTGAGTGCAGTGGTGGTGACCTAATCTAAGAAAGATTACACTTATCACAGAGGACGTGCAATGGACATTCTCCTGATTAATTCCTGAGATGACAAGATTTTCTGATGGAGAGAGTTGTCTTGCGCCCTCTCCAGTTTCAAAGCATGAGAGGTGATCGCAGTGAAATTTCAAAAATCTATGATACACGTGATGAGGTGGAAATAAACAGGATGTTTCTCTTGCTGCCTACTCTATATATAAGGGATATGCCATTTAAGACCGTAATAAGGAGGAAATGCTTCCCTCGGAGAGGACTGACTAACATGGGGGCAGGGCAAGATTAAGGAGAATCCCCAGATATTCATCACGTATATTAAGTGGAACATAACAACCAGGGAACGTGTAGGGCCTATTAATAACTTGGCAAGTTGTATCCAAACTCAACTTCATTGTAGAAGGGTGTTTGTGTGATTGGAGCCCAATTTCCCCTGGTGTACCGCAGAGATCAGTGCTGTGTCCCTTATTATTTGTGGTATTCATAAGAGAAGTGAATGGGAAGTGGGTAGGGGGAGTGTGATAAGTAAGTTTGTGTTTGACATAAAGATTAGCCGGGTGGTTGGCAGTGAGGAGGAAGGTCTTATGTTACGGGAAGATACAGATGGAATGGTCAGATGGTCAGATCAATGGCAGATGGAATGTAACTCTGATAAATATGAGGTGATACACTTTGGAAGAAGGAACCAGACAGGGGAGTACTCAAAGAATGACACCACACTGGGAAGCTCAGAGCGTGCTTCTCCACACATTTCAGAATGTGACTGGATATGATAATTGATGAGTTCAGTATGACTTTAGATAAAGCTTTTATTCATTGACCCAATGCCATACGAGTGCCATACGAGTTTTATATGGCACTTTGGTTGGACCAAATGAGATATTGTGTGCAGTTCTGGGAGCCACATTATAGGAAGGATATGATTGTACTGGATGAGGTTCAGAGGAGATTCATCAGGATGTTCCCTGGGATGGACCATATGAGCTGTGGTGAGAGGCTGAGTAAGCTCGAGTTATTTATTCTGGAGCAGAGGAAGTTGAGTGGGTAAGTAATTCAGGTTTAAGATTACAAGAGGCAAGGACAAGGTGAATAGACGACAGCTGTTCTGTTTAGTCAAAGTTTCAGCTTCCTTTCAGTCTGAATCCAGGGAATGGAGAATGGAGAACAGAGAAACATGACACAACTACTTCACTTCTGTCTTCAGAGAAAAATACATAAACAAAGCCTTCACAGCAATAGGAGAAAACCAGAGTCTGATGTGAAAATGATGCCGAATGAAATTAGTAATCAAACTAATTTGGAGAAATTATTGGAACTGAAAATAACGGGCATAGAAAAAAATCAACACACATTGATGAAATTGGAAACATATTTGAGAAACTGATTGGTAGATTAATTACAGAAAAAAAAATAGATGCACTGAACTTGGATTTTTAGCAAGAATTTTAATAGAGTCCCAAGCCTAGTGTGCAAAGTAAAAACACATGGGATAGGGGGTAATATATGAACATCGTGTTAAAATGGGAGTGTTGACAGGAAACAATGAGTAGGAATAAATGGATGGTTTTCAGTTTGGAAGACTCATGAGGCATCGCAATGATTGGTGCTGGGGCGTCAGATATTCACAATACATCCCAAATATCTCGTTGAGGGAATCAAATGCAAAGTTTCCAAGTCTGCTGATTGAATTGGATTTTGAAAATTGAGGAGGATGTAAAAAAAACTTTAAGGTGATTGAAACAAATGGAGAGAATGAATAAGTGGCAGATGAAGAGCATTTGGATAGATGTGATTTTGTTCACTTTGTTGGGAAACACTAAAATGCCAGCCAACCATTGGAAAAGGAGGTAGTTGAGAAATGTCGATATATAAAGGGAACTGTACTTTTTTCTGTTATTGTTTGGACAGACCTCTGAGTTCCATGCAGGGCAGTGAGTTCTGAAGACAGAGGCCAATACAGGGAATACATTGGCACACAGACTAGTTTACGCAGACCCACCAAGTGGGGAACTGTAACATTGAAAATGATCTCGGATCTCCCTGTACACCAGTTACTGAAAGCAAGATTGCCGGAGCAGAAAACAGTCAAGAAGATAAATGGGGTGTTGACCCTCATTTCAGGTGGACTTGAGTCCAGCAGTGAGGGTGTCTCAGTGCAGTTGTACAGGCCCTTGGTGAGACCTTAACTCAAACATTGTGCAGTTTTGGTCTCTGTACCTCATAAATGACAAACCTGACATTGAGGGAGTGCAGCGAAGGATTACCAGCCTGATCTCTGGGATGACAGACTTTTTGTGGAGCAGAGTTTGGGGCGACTGAGCCTGTATTCCATGGGGTTTAGGAAAATGAGTGGAGATCTCAGTGAGATAAATAAAACACTGACAGGGTTAGATAGATTGGAAGCAGTGATGATAATTCCCCTGGCTGGGACGTCTAAAACAAGGGGCCACGGTATTAGGTACAGACAGGTCACATTGCATTTAGATAAGACTAAATGTCTGCACTCAGAGACTGGTGAACCTGGGAATTCTCTCTCACATAAGGCTGTGGAAGACAAGGCACTAAAAACTAATAAGGATGTCTAGACACTGAAAGGATGGGGGAGAGAGCAGGCGTATGGTGTAGAAATAAAGGACCAGCCAACATTGTATTGATTGGATAGCAAACTCGACAGACCAAAGGGAAGACCGCAGTTCCTATTTTGTAGTTTAACAAAGTGCATTGAGGAGATGTTCAGACATTAACTAGAATGGGGCAGGCTCAATGTGCTGTATGGCCTATTACATCCCCGATATTTCTGTGCGGTCTGTGGGAAAGCTCTGTAAATGTAGTCACAAATTCACAGATGTTAGGAAGGAGGTCTCTGTAGGGTCAACAGGACTATGTTTCCAGTTCCCTTTACCATACTGAGGCTGGGGCTGGGTGTTCGGTCAGGTTTTATCCTTTAAGACCTCGGAGCAGTTTGATACAATAGAGTGTCTTGCTTGGCTTTTTCAGAGACCATTGAAGAGTTTATCACATGTCTGTGTGTCTGGAGTCACGTTTAGGCCAGACCAGGAAAGCACGGGAGATTCACTTCCTGAAAGAACATTGGAAAAGCAAATTGGTGTTTACAATCGACATTGGCTTCAGGCTCACTGTTACTGACACCAGATTTGAGATCTCGATATTTTATTAATTGTCTTTAATTTCCACCAGCTGTCAGAGCATTAGCCTGGTCTGGATTAGTAATCCAGTGACTTTTCCAAAACAGCACCATCTCCACATGGGGACCTATCAGAAACCACACTGAACAAATTTTGGCTGTGCTGCTTGGCAGCTCTATCAAAAAGAAATCCCAATTTGACTATCGTGATGGGACTGAGGGGGTGTAATTGGTCAGATTGTAATTATTCCCGTTTAGGAACTGGACATAGCTGAGCAATTTTCCACATTGCTCGGGTGCTGTCAGAGTTGGAGCTGGAATGAAACAGCTTCCCCAGGGACACGGCTTGTTGTGCAGCACAAGTCTTCAGTCCTTTTGCAGGAATGATGTCAGGGCCCACTGCCTTTGTCGTGTCTACTGTGTTCAGCTGTTTCTTCATGTCACGTGCAGCGAATCGAATTGGTTGAAGACTGCCATCTGTGATTCTGTGGGCATCATGATGACGGTGAGTTGAATCATCAACTCAACACCTCTGGCCAATGATGGTACAGATACTATTTCCTTGTTTTTTACACTGATGTGCAGAGCTGATCCATTGATAAAATGGGAATAATTGTGGAGCCCACTCCACCAGTTAGTTGTTTAATCGTTTATCACGATTTTTGGCCGGATGTGGCAGGCTGCAGAGGTTTAATCTGGGTGTGTTGACACTGTGACGATTTCTCTCTCTCGATCATATGGTTTGGTTTCCTTTGATTTGATAGGATTCATTGTCGAATATATCTAAGTAGACTGAAACTCTTTGTTTATACACAGTTCTGGCAGATCATAGTGAGAGTTGGAACTGCTTTGTTTTAGAGACATGGAGTGGCCAAAATTTAAAAGTCTACTTCAGCTGTCTGTTTTTGAAGAGCCGACAAAATAACCAGAAATTAAAATAGATTGCTTCAGCATTAGTGAAAAAAAACTACCTTTGAGAAGGAAATAATTCCAAAGGCCAAAGAAAGGATAATCTGATTCGCAAGATTCTGAAACATGTCAATATAGTGATAAAGAAAGTTCTTGCTTTGAAAAATTGATGATTTGTATCAGAACACAGATGAAATAATGAAATTGTAGCAAAAAAACTTTGAAGAATCACTACAAAAGGTAAATTATTCTGATCTCAGTAAGGATTCTTTTCATCCACAAAAACAGCAACTCAAGTGATCTTTCAGAAGCAAGCTGCGCCTTTGAAACTGTTTACAATAGTAATAAGTTCTAGTTAAATATTTGGTAAATAATTATGGCTGTGGCCACACCAGGTCATTATGCACCCAGATAGTTTGCTCTCAGTGGTGCATTTGTCGACATTGGTGAGGGTCCTTGTGGACATGTCAAATGTCCTGAGCTGCGAGAGAAAGAAGAGGCGTTGTTGTGGCATCTGGACTGTCACATCTTTTTGGGAGGTCTGTTAACGTCATTCCAAGCAACTTAATGCTTTCCACCATTTCAATTTCAGTTCCATTGATGCAGATGGGGGCATGTTCTCATTTCTTTCTGAAGTCATTGATCAGTTGGTTAGTTCTGCCGATGTTGAAAGAGAGGATGGTCTCAGTGCAGCACATCACCAAGTCCTCTATTTCCGTTCTGTATTTTGACTTGCCATCATTACATACCTGTCCTACTATGATTCTGTCATCAGTGAACATGTCGATGGCATTCGTTCCAAATTTGTCAACACAATCGTGGGTGTACAGGGAGTATAGTCGGGAGCTGAGGACACATCTTTTGGGATTTCAGTGGAGAATGTTATCATGGAATAGACGCACTTAACTATTTGCACTGATTGTGTACCTTGGGTCAGAAAGCTGAGGAAACAATTTCAGAGGGCAGAGCCAAGACTAAGGTCAGGGAGTTTTGTGATCAGTCTGAAGGGAATTATGGTGTTGCAGTTGAACATATAGTCAATGAGCAGGAATCGGACGTGGGTGTCCTTGTTGTCCAGCTGTTGCAGGGATATGGCACCTGCTATGGACCCATTCCACGGGTAGGAAAATTGTAGGGGATCGAGGCAGGCTGGGAGACTGGAACTGATGTGGGCTATGACTAGCTTCTCGAAGCACTTCATGCCCCTCTCACTCTCCTGAGTTCTAAAGAGAAATGTCCCAGCTTCTCCAACCTCTCCCTTTGACTCAGACCTTTGAGCCCTTGCAACATCCTTGTAAAGATGTAGTTTAATACCATCCTTCCTAGAGCAAGGTGACCAAAACTGAACACAATGCTGAACTTGGAAATATTTGGAACGGTAATTTTTACTCTGCTGCCAATTATTATGCTGCTGTGATATTGTTTTATTTTTTGTGTTATTCTGAAACCTTATTATTCATTGAATCCTCTGACGGTAATCCCCACGGGTGAACGTTCTCCTGACTGCGTGAATTTAAATGAATCTATTTTGTTTGGGCTGATATTTTGAGGCCGCTGCATATCAGAGAACAGGAAGAGATGATGGATGTTTGTGCAGTATGTGTCCTTTACTGGACCAGCTTGTCTCTCCAGGCACCTAAAGCTTTTATTGTGGGCCAGAATACCTCAGAATCGTTACATCACAGAAGGAAGCTATTTAGCCCATTGTAGGTCCATGAACATAGCACATTACAGCTCAGTACCTACAACATCCTTCAGCACTGCCGACAGATCCACCGACCTTACTGTCAACCGTAAATTTACTAACTCATCCTTCTATACCCTCATTAAGGTCATTCAAAAGGACAAACAACAGTCACTCCAAAGCAGATCCTTGCAGTATACCACTAGCGACTGAAATCCAGGATGGACATTCCCCATCAACTACCACCTTCTGTCTGCTTTCAGCTAGCCGATTTGTGATCTAAACGCTAAATCGCCCACAATTCCACGTCTCCATATTTTCTGGGAGAAAGTAAGGACTGCAGATGTTTGAGATCAGGGTCGAGAGTGTGGTGCTGGAAACGCACAGCAGGTCAGGCAACATCCGAGGAGCGAGGAGAGAATGAAGACTGCAGATGCTGCAAACCAGAAAACCGATTTCTGATGAAGGGCTTACAAGAGAAACATCAACTTGCATGCATCTTGGACGCTGCCTCATCTGTTCTGCTTTTCCAACACCACACTCTCCACATTTTCTTCAATAGCCTACCATGGGGGACCTTACCAAACGCTTCACTGAAATCCATAAACCTCATTTTACCCTCATGCACCTGTTTGGTCACCTTCTCAATGAACTCTGTAAAGTTTGTGAGGCAAGACATACCCTTCACAAAACCTTGTTGACTATTCCTAATCAAATTATTCCTTTCGAGATGATAGTAAATCCGATCTCTTATAATCCTTTCCAACACTTTACCCACAACCAAAGTAAGCTTGGTATATAATTACCAGGGTTGTCTCTTCTCCATTTCTTGAGCAAAGGGACAACATTTGCTGTCCTCCAGTCTTCTGGCACTATTCCTGTAGGCAATGGCGATGTAAAAATCCGAACAGGTGGTTTTTGTAAACTCCTCCCTAGCTTCTCAGAGAATCTTAGGATAAATCCCATCTGGTCCAGGGGACATATCTGTTTTCACACTCTCCAGAACTGCTAACATCTCCAAGTTATGAACTTCAATCCCGTCTAATCTAATAGCCTGTATTTCAGTATTGGCCTTAACAGCATTTTCTTTTTCCATTGTGAATACTGATTCAAATATTAATTTACAGCGTGTCCTAACTCCTCAGACTCCACACACAACTTAACACTCCTGTCCTTGATTGCCATTAATCTTAATTTGGTCTTTTTTTTCGTGACATACTGATAGAAAGCTTGAGGGTTTTCCACGATCCTACTTGCTAAAGACTTCTCATGCTCTCTCCTGGCTATTCTTAGCTCTTTTTTAAGTCCTACCAGGCTAACGTGTAACTCTCAAGCATCCGAACTGAGCCTTCACGTTTCATCTTTACAGAAGCCTCGTTCTTCCTCTTGACAAGAGATTAACTGCTTCAGTAAACACAGCAGCCTCACTCAAACACTTCCTCCTTTCCTGACAGGTATAAACTTATCAAGGAGACACAGCAGCTGTTGTTTGAAAAAGCTCCACACTTAAATTGTAACCATCCTCTGCAGTTTCCTTCCCCATCCTATGCATCTGAAACCTTTCCTAACCGCATCATAATTGCCTTTCCCCCAGCTATAACTCTTGTCCTGCGGTATACACCTGTCCCTTTCCATCGCTAAGGTAAACATAACTGGATTGTGGTCACTATCAGCAAAGTGTTCACCTACATCCAAACCTAACACCTGGTCTGGTTCATTACTCAGTACCAAATCCAATTTGGCCTCGGCCCTTGTTGGCCTATCTACATACTGTGTCAGGAAACCATTCTGCACACATTGGACAAAAACTGACCGATATAAACTAATTGAACTGCAGCATTTCCAGTCAATATTTGGAAAGTTAAGTTCTTCCATGACAACTACTCTGTTACTTTCGCTCCTATCCAGCATCATCTTTGCAATCATTTCCTCTACATCTCTGGAACTTTTCAGACGGCAGTAGAGAACTGTCAACAGGGTGACATATCCGTTTTTGTTTCTAACCTCTTCCCATACGACCTCACTAGACGAGTCCTTATCAAGCATCCTTTCTCCCAACGTAATGCTGTCTTTGATTTTCAATGACACCGCCCCCTCCCCCACCGCAAACGCCACCCCCGCCCCACTGTTAGTACCTTGCTTGTTCTTATTGAAGCATCTAAACCCCAGACCCTACAACGATCAGTCCTGTCCCTGCTCTATCCATTTCTCCAAAATGGCCAAAACATCAAGCTGTACAACAGCACAATTTGGAAACAGGGATGCTAAACGAGGGTGAGTTGGATAGATCAGAAGACAGAATGAGGGGAGATAAACAGGAACAGACAGAAAATGGAAGTTTTATTTAGAAATTCTCACGGACGGCAAGGTCTTTATCTATTGCCATACCGTTTGAGCACTCTGCGGATACTGACTGTGGTCCCAGAGCATTTATCGCCAATAATATCACAAAATTGAGTTGCTGACGGTTAAACAGAGTCCAAAAGGCCAAGTGATTTTTTTTTTCTCTACAGTGAGAAGGTGATTTAATTTAAACAGACTGGGTGAACAGCAGCAGGAACTGAGAACCCCCTCAATACTGAGATCCTGCGTCAGAGAATCTCAATGAGGTGGATCACTGACAGAGGGGAAATCAGCATCTCAGCTGTGGGCCAAATAATCATTGATAAAGATTACACATCACTTCCTTGGTTTGGTAATGCACATTTCAATTTATTTAGCTCAATATCATGAGTGTATCTCATTTCTTTGTACTTCACATAGTTTAGTACGGACAGAAAATCATTTTGTCCCCTCATTTTGTGTTCAATAAACAAATTTTATTCCTCATTCCTCACTTTAGATGTATCCTTGAATCTACTCTTCATTTGAGTTAGAAAGAGTAACATTCCAATACTGATGACTGGGGAATAATATTGTCCCTCCATCCAGTATGAACTGCATGTCCCACAATACTCTCTGTTTTCTTTCTCCTCCACAATGCCATAATCACACTGTAATTGAAGTCCAGTAAATGACACTTCATCACAGTTCACTAACATCGATAACATCAATAGCACAGGCGTCATCTGCCCCTCTCTAAGCCTGGAATAACAATCTGAAATGCATTTGTCACGTTCAATTCTCTGTTAACATCTCTATGACATTTGTCTGTTACAACTCCACTTTTCTCAGACACACATTCACCATGAATCATGAATTGTAAAAATTGTCTCAATGTTTAATTGAAATTATGATGCTTGATCAATAGTTCCAGGATGTATGTTTCCATTTATAATCAGAGACGCGCGTTTATGTTCTGATAAACTTATGGCATTACCCCTGCATCCAAGACAGATTGAATGGTTACACTCAATTGATCTACCGGCCTCAAGGTTTGTTCCATCAGTCACCCTCACATATCCCATCTAGAAAATGACAGTTTGAATCATTGTTTTGAATTTGAATAAAACAATATTGAATTGAAAGGAGTTGGCTGGAGCTATTTGTTCAGTGACTGTGATTGATGTCAGTCTCCGTGGATCCGAGATGTGTCACTGGAGGGTTTGCCTCTTCTATTAATTAAGGACTCGGTTCAATGTGTTATCTCAGTCTGGGCGGGAACATCAATGTCTGGACTAACAGGGATCAGTAGCTCGAGAGACAGGGGAGGAGAGATAAGAATCTGAGAACATTAGACTGGAATGTTCCATTAATGGATCAGAATCTGAGAACCTTAGACTGGAATATTACAACAGACAGGAATTTATCCTTGGGTCTTTACTACCTTTCTCAGCTTTGGATATCATTAGCATCACGGGTCGAAGATATCCTTTGGATTATACCAGGTGGTTGCTATCCCATCCTCGTAATAGTTGGTGTTCCTGGTAAGTCATTCCATCTGACCATTAAGCTGAGTCCAACTGAATTGCTGTTAATATTCAAATTTTAAAATTTGGAAGTCATCATTTTCAGATCCAGTCAAAAATTTTATTCCTTACTGATTATAACTAGCAAATTACGATTCACAGCTTACTCAACAATACACGAGGAGAAACCAGACTGCTCTTAATCTCCATTATCTTTTTTCTTCATTCATATTTACATTTCTATATATTCTCCCCAGTCACCAATCCTGCCCAAGACCACTATCAGGATATTTCAGTCTCCTTCTCAGCCTCAATGCAGCTGCTGAATAATCCATCGTTTGTGAATTTGGTAAATTCAGATATAACCATTTCAAGTCCCTTCTAAATATGCTTACGTCACAAAACATGTGCACTTGACATGGTTAATTTGTCCTTTCCACAGAATCTGTCAAATGGACAGTCAGTGCATGGTGGTCAAGTCATTGACTCATAATCAAGCGGCACAGAATAATAATCTTTTGGCGTCTCATGAAGGAAGTTGATGGAATTTAAATGAAATCATCACCACTAGCTTTCCACAGAAGCATATCTGTTTGCCTCACGTCCCTTAGAGAAGGCAATGGGTTATCCTTTCATGATTAAGTCTCTGTGTGACTGCAAACCCACAGCAATGTGGTTTACTCTTTATTATCCTGTGCAACAGCTGAATCAGCCACTCAGTTCAAGATCAGCATAATATGCTGTCCTGACCAGGGCTGCACACATCCCGTGAGGGAAGAACAAAAGGAAAGATAGCTCCCTTTCTCTGCCTGATTTCCATATTCCTGCAAGTCATTTCCATTCAGGTAGGTTACCATTCCCTGTTTCAAATGAATTATTTCTGATTGAGTCTCCCTCTGAATGTGATATACATCTCCATCGACACCTCTGGTGATGACTGACGCACAGATGCAAGAAACTTCAAAATTCCACATCATTCGCAGTGCAGAGAGAAGGAATGGCTTTTTATACCACAGGAAAGAAGCTGAGACAGTTAAGTGAGGAAATAGAATTATTGTGATCAACCCTAGAGTGTTGTTGAGATAGTATTTGGAGTATTGTGCACAGATTTATAAGGAATAATCCTGTTGGCAGAAAGCGTATAAAGGAGTTTCGCCTGACTAATTGTTGGGATGATTGTACCATCGGGAGTGCATGAGGATTAAACTATCAGATCCCCCTCAGCCTCATACATTCTTAAGTAAAAACTCCGAGCTTGTTCAACCTCTCACTATAACTCAGACCATTGAGTCTTGGCAGCATCCTTGTAAATTTCTTCTGCACTCTTTCCAGTTTAATAACATCCTTCCTCGAGCAAAGTAAACAAAACTGAACATGACGCTACAATTATGGACTCGCCAACATCTTGTATAACTGCAACATAACTCCCTAATTTCAATACTCAGTGCTCTAACTGATGAAGGCCAGTGAGTCAAAAGCCTTCTTCAGTGCCTTGTCTACCTGGGACTCCACTTAAAGAAAACCGTGCACCTGAATTTCAAGGTCACTCTGTTCCACTGCACTCCTTAAGGCCCTGCCATTCACCATGAAACTCCTGCCTTGATTTGACTTTCTAAATGCAAGAACTTACACTTATCTGAATTAAACTCAATTTGCCATTTCTCGGCCCAATTCCCCACCTGATTAAGGTACTGCTGTCATTTCTGAAATTTCTGATAACCTTCCTCACTGTCCACGATACCACCTATTTTAGTGTCACCTTGAAACTTACAAATCATGCCTGTACATTCTCATCTAAATCATAGATGTGTGTAATATTTGAATATATGGTCCCAGCACCGACCCCTGAGGCATTCCACTCATCACAGGCCTCCAGTCCGACAAGCGTCCTTCCACGATTACCCTCTTCTTCCTACCATCAAGCTAATTTTGGACCTAATTTGCCAACTCTCCCTCAATTCCATGTGATCTATCCTTCCAGAGCAGCGTACCATGTGGAACCTTATTGAAGGCCTTACTTTAATCTATATATACAACCATGCCCTTGCCAAAGTTACTGGTCACTTCACCAAAGCAGTCTAACAAATTTGTGAGCCATAATCCCCCATTCACAAGGCCCTATCTTTCCAAATGCATGCATATCTTCTCCCTCAGAATCTCGTCAAGATTTTAGGTTTATTGGTCGATAGTTCCCCGGTTTTTATTTGTAGCCCTTTGTGAATAACGGCACAGCATTCACTACCCTCCAATCCTCCAGGACCACACCCATTGGCTACCGATGATGCAAATGTACCAACCAGGGCCCCTGCTATTTCTTTCCTGTCCTCCTGCAGAGTTCCTGAATATATATGGTCAGGACCAGGAGATTTAGAGAAATAATACAAAGTCTGAAAAATACGTCTATTTATTTCAGGTAAAACACCCACGAGTGAGAAAGTGAGTTAACAATGATTAGTATAATAAATGAAAGATTATATTAATCACTGGAAGTAACTTCAGAAGAATTCCAGACATTGTGGAATCCTGAGAATTCTCAGAAATTTACGATCCAGAACAGGAGGGCCATGAAACGGTAAGGAAATTACAAAGCGAACATTCATGCAAACGAACAGGAAAAACAAAGACTGCATAAATCTATATTCTACATTTCAAAGGAAAGAGAAAAGCATAGTCAAATGTGGAAATCTGCAATCAGGAGAGACGAGCTTATTATGGATAACAGGGAAATGGCCAAGCAAATAACCAGTTACTATGCATCTGTCTTCATGGAGGAAGATCCAGAAAATCACCCAGAAATACGACGTCATCGTATAAGACTTGTGGAAGAAAGACATAAAGTCAATTTTTATCAGTAACAAGGCTTTACTTGAACATGCAGCTGGATTGAGCATTGCTAACCTTGACAAACCAGATGTACCTCATACCAAAATCTTCAGAAATAAACCACATATAGAAGTATTAGTTGCCCTGTCGATGATTGTGTTCTATTACGAAGTGCATTGTGCATAGTCTGGATCCAAGCACTATAGATGAACGGTAGTGATCCAAGCATCTACAAAGGTAAGAAGAGATAGTGTGGAGCACTGCAGACCAATTAATTTGACATTTGTGGGAAACTGTTTGGAGTCTATTATATAGGATGTGATATTCGTTATTTAGAAATTAACAGCAACATTAGAGAGAATCAGTATGCATTTCTGAAAGGGAAATCATACTTTACAAGCTTTGGAATTGTTTGAAATTGATTCTTACAGCATAGATAATGGGGAACCAGGACAATTGGCATATTTTAGATTATCAGAAGGCTTTCTATAAGAACGCACATCATGAGTTTGTAAATGTGAAGGGTATTTGGAGGAATATATGCAAGTGGTAAATTAAAGTTGGGATTGCCTTCCTTTAAGCGAGTCAGAATATAGATGTAAAGACATGTTGGAGCAGTTTAACAGCGTGTTGGTGAGTACTGTACCTGGAATATTGAGTTCAGTTTTGGTCACCAAATCTGAGAAAGAATATACCGACCACAGAGGAAGTTCAATGGGCATTCTCCTGAATAATCCCTCAATTGGCGAGATTGCGTGATGAGGAAACTCGGCCTATGTTCTCTAGAGTTTCAAAGAATGAGAGATGGGTCACTGTGAAATGTATAAAATTCACAAAACATGTGACAAGTTGGAAATTAACAGGATGTTTCTCCGGCTGCCTAATACACAATCACGGGAAATAATGGCAGGATAAAGGACAGACCATTTAAGACTGCAATAAGGAGGAAATTCTGTATGCGTAGGGGACTAACTAACACAGGGGCATGGAAACCTGCTGGCACAGCAAGATTAGGGAGAATTCACAGATATTCTACAAGTGTGTCCAGCGGAACAGAATGACCAGGGAACAGGTAGGAATCATTAATGACTTGCCAAATTGCATCGAAATGAAGTTTAGTGGTAGGAGACACAAGGTGGTGGTTGACTCCTTGTGTGACTGGAGGCCAGTGTCCAATGGTATACTACAGGGATCAGTGCTGTGTCCTTTATTATTTGTGATTCGGAGGTGCTGGTGTTGGACTGGGTGGATAATGCTAAAAATCACATAACACCAGATTATAGTCCACCAGGTTTATTCGGCGGCACTACCTTTCAAAGTACTGCTCTTCATCAAAGCGCACAATCATCTGATGAAGAAGTAGCACTTCGAAAGTTAGTGCCTCCGAACAAACCTGTTGGACTCTAACCTGATGTTGTATGATTTTCAACTTTAATATTTGTAGTAATCATAAATGATGTCGCTGTGATAATGGACGAGGTGTGGGGAGTGTGATAAGTAAGTTTGTGTTTGATACGCAGATTGGCCGGTTGGTTGGCAGTGAGGAGGAAGGCCTTAAATTACGGGAAGATACAGTAAAATGGTCAGCCAGGAATGTCAATGGCAGATGGAATATAACCCTGATAAATATGAGGTGATGCACTTTGGAAGAAGGAACCAGACAGGAGAGGACTCAATGAATGGTAGCACACTAGGATGGTCAGAGGGTGCTTCTCCACATATCCCTGAATGTGATGTACAGGTTAGTACACAATTTGGGAAAGCATTGGGGACTGTAAACATAACCTTAATTCATTGAGGCACAGATTATAGGAGCTATGCGGAACTTTGGTGATGCCAAGATGGAATACTGGGTGTCGTTCTGGGAATCACATTACAGGAAGGATGTGATTGCACTGGAGGGGGTGCAAAGGCGATACACCAGGATGTTCCCTGGGATTGAGCACATCAGCTATGGGGAGAGGCTGGATAAGCTTGGGTTGTTTAGTTTGGAAGAGAGGAGGCTGAACGGGACGTGATTCTGAAGGATAGGATTACGAGGAGCATGGGCAGTGTGGATGGACAGCACCTGTTCCTTTTAGTCAAAGGGCCACACTTTTAAAGTGAAGGGTTTGGGGTTTAGTGAGGATTTGAGGATTGCTTTTCACCCAGAGTGTGTTGGGGTCTGAAATGTGTTTCTTGAGAGGCGAGTTGTCATGGTAACCTCAAAACCATTAGAAAATACACGGTAGTGCACTTGAAATGCCTTAAGATTCACGGCTATGGTTATTGTGCCGAAAAGTGGGTCTAATTTAGACCGTGCTTTATTTCTGATAGCACAGAGTCTTTGCTTCTGTGATTGTATGGCTGTGGAAGGCCAATCACTGAGTACCTTAAAATAGGAATTGATAGGTTTCTGAAGAGTATCTTAACAAAGGTTTTACGCAGAACTTGTAATATTTTCTGAAAATATGTCAATGGCAAAATTAGGGGAAAACATGTGCAGCTTTCCTACAGTTTGATACCAGATAATTGAGGACCGGGAAATAGCAGAACTATGGGGCAAATACTTCAGTTATGCCTTCACAGAAGAAAGCAAAACAGAAAAGAAAACATCATAGCAATACGAGGGAACTTTAGTCTGGTGAGAAAAAGGGAATAGAATTAAATTATCAACTAAGCAGTTTAGAGAAAGTATCGGACTGAAATTAATGAGCATAGACGAAGTCAACCGAGATTCATGAAATAGGAATCATGCTTGAGAAAGTGGCTTTTAGCAAAATTATGGAGAAGCTATCAATGCAATACGAGTGGAATTTCAGAAAGATTTTTGATAAAGCTCCAAGCCTATTGTGCAAATTTGAATCCTGTGGGACTGGGGCTAGTACATGGACATGGTTCTCGAAGGACAGAGCTGGCAGGAAACAATGAGTAGGAATAAAACAACGTTTTTTTTAATGGAAGACTAGGAGTATACAGCAAGGATCGTGGCTAGGGTGCCAGCTATTGCCAATACACATCATATATTTGGTTGAGTGTCTCAAATGCAAAAGTCCCAAGTTTGCTGACAGCACTAAACAATGTCAGCTTTTGAGTGGGTGAGGAGGATGTAAAAAAGCTCCAAGGTGACTGAGACAAGTGAAATGACTGGGCAAATACGTGGCGGATGGAGAGCAATGGGAGATATGAGATGTTGTGTACTTTGATGGGAACAATAGAATGGCAGCCTATCATTTGAAAAGGGAGTGGTTGAAAAATGTTGCTCTATAAAGGAACGTAAGCTGCATTTTCGTTTATTTCTGTGCAGCCCTCCGAGTCCATGTAAGGCACTGAGTTCTGAATCCAGGAGTCAATACTGGGAATGGCATTGTCACGCTGGCCAGTGTATATAGACCCAGCAAGTGGGGAGCTGTAACATTGAAAGGAATCTGGTTCTCCCTGTACACCAGTCACTGAAAGCAATTTTTCAGAAGCAGTAAGTAGGGAGGAATATAAATGACGTATTCACCTTCATTTCAGGGGGATTTGAATACAGGAGTAAGAGTATCTTACTGCAGCTGTCCAGGGCCTTGGTGAGACACCATCTCGAACATTGTGCATCTTTGTGTGCAGTTTTGGTCTCTGTTCATAATAGAGGACAAACCTGACATTGAGAGAGAACAGTACAGGATGACCAGACTGATCTCTGGGATGACAGACTTGTTATGGGATCTGAGTTTGGGGGGACTGGACTTGTGTTCCATGCAGTTTGGGAAAGTGAGTGGAGATCTCAGTGAAATATATAACACTCTGATTGGGCGAGACAGATTGGAAGCAGGGATGGTTATTCCTCTGGCTCGGATGTCTAAAGTAAGGGGCCACAGTATCAGGTCCAGACAGGCCGCTTTGCATTGAGGTGAGAATAAATATCTGCACTCTGAGACTGGCGAACCAGGGGTACTCTCTCCAAGATCAGGCTGTGGAAGTCATGGCGCTGAATATAAATAAGGATTTCTGGAAATTAAAGGGATAGAGAGATTGCAGGAGTACGGTGTGAAGATAGAAGATCAGCTATCAGTCCAGGTTGTTCTCCAATAACACGGTAACTGTGTTTCCGAGCAACACTGTGTTGTTGAAAATCATGCAATATTAATAATGGGGTCTATGGAAAAAAGAGGGTAGGGGGCGAACCCCCAAAAATATCAGTAAAAACCAAAAAATAAGTTTAGTCTAACACACACACTAGCTCAGTCTAAATAAATCTTTCAATCACATGTTGCAATGGAACAGTTCCATAACTGTAACACTTTCACACTACAGTCACTCACTGGAGCACTGTACCTTTCATCAGAAAGCATGTGGGGGCTGAATAACCACGTGATGCCGATGGGGAATTCCAGGTAGCCTCAAGATTCTCTCCACAGTTTGAAATAAAGTTCTTTCTAAATGTAGTCTGCAATTTCCAGTATCAGCCTCAGTTTCAAGGCTTCCTGACCGCACTGCATTCCTGTTTTAGCTGACCACATTGTTTGTACATTTTGCAGAGAGAGGATCCTGAGGCAGGGTTTTGCTGTCCAGCTGGTTCCCGGCAAGGAATCGCGTCAAAGTGAACGGGAATTCACTATATAGAAAAAAGATTCACGAATCACATTGCAGCCAAATTCTATTTAATCAACACGTGTTATCGGAGAACTGCCTGTATATTGAATGGAGGAGCAAAACTGATGGGCTGAAGGCACTACATCAGTTCTCATTTTATATTTCACAATGTTTAAACATATTAAGGGATATGATTATTGTATGGGGAAAACTGCACTGAGGATATGTTTGGCCATTAACTACACAGGGAAAGCTCAATGTGTTGTATGACCTACTCCTCTCACAATGTTTCTGTGCAGTGTGTGGGAAAGCTCTGCAAATATTGTCACAAGCTCTCGACTGTTAGGAAAGAGGTCTCTGCAGGGTCGACAGGCTTGCGTTTCCCATTCCCTTTTCTACTAACGAGGCTGGGGCCTGGTGTTCGGTACGGGTTTATCATTTAAGACTTCAGTGCAGTTTGATATAATTGAGTGTCTTGCTTGGCCCATTCAGAGATCATTGAAGAGTGTATCACATGTCTGTGTGTCTGGAGTCACTTTTAGGCCAGACCAGGAAAGCACGGGAGATTCACTTCCTGAAAGTACATTGGGGAAAGAAATCGAAGTTTACAACTGATATTGAACACAAGATCACTATTACCGACACCAGATTTTAGATCTTATTAATTGCTTATTAATTGTTTTTAATTTGCACCAGCTGCCAGAGCATTAGCCTGGTCTGGGTTAGTAATCCAGTGGCATTTCCACATCGCCACCGTCTCCACATGTGGACCTATCGGAAACCACACTGAGCAGATTATTTCTGTGCTGCTTGACAGCTCTGTCAAATTTGAACTCCCACCAATTTAACTGTCGTGATGGGACTGAAGGACTAGTAAAGAGTCAGCTTGCAGTAATCCTCCTCTTAACGGATTGGATATAGTTGAGTAATTTTCCACATTGACATGGAGTTGGTGTTGGAGCTGGAATGAAACAGCTTCCCCAGGGGCACGGCTTGTTGTGCAGCACAAGTGGTGTCAGGGCCCACTGCATTAGTCATATCTACAGTATCCAGCTGTTTTTTTCATGTCACGTGCAGTGAATTGAATTGGTTGAAGACTGCCATCTGTGATTCTGTGGTCATCATGGTGAGGGTGAGGTGGATAATCGACTCAACACTTCTGGCTAAGGATGGTGCAGATACTGCATCTTTTACACTGACGTACAAGGCTGTTCCATTATTTAGTGTGTGGATATTTGTGGAGTCCTCTCTTCCAGTAAGTAGTTTAATGGTCCATTGACTTTTATGCATGAATTTGACAGTACGACAGAGCTTAGATCTGATTTGTTAGTCTTGGGGTCATCTCTCTCTGTATCAGATCTTAGTCCTGCTGTTTGTAGTGTAACCAGTCAAGTGCGGTAGCTTTAATGGACTGTAATCAGGTTTAGGTGCACGTGATTCCGACCCGACCATGTTCACCCACACTCGTCACTGACCCATGGATCGACTTGATGGAAATGGTAGATGGATGGATTATCCTGGGGGAAAAGTTACAGATTGTCATTGAAATCTACAGCATCAGATGATAATCCAGTTTTAGCTGCAATATCTACAATTCAATTCTACTGACTAGCCCCAGTTCATACCGAGACCTATTCACCCATCAGCCCTGCATTCAGTGACCTACTCTGTTTTCTGATGCGGAAATACTTCCACTTTCATGTTCTCATTCTGCTGAAAGTCTTTACTTGGTGTCACGCCTCCAATTTGTTACATAAACTATATCCATTTAAGGTACTAATCTGAATATTTTCCTTTCAGTAATGCCATCTTCTGTATTTGAAGTGAACGTGTTTTCTTCTGTTTATCTCCCTGACCACGATTCAGAGCTCTGCAGTATCAGTGATGCCAGCCTTATGCAGTTTCAGAGTCAAGGAACTTGTCACCATGCATTACTGTTCAGTTCCCAGTGTACGGCACTCCATGTTGGACAGGATGTTTGGGCATCTTTGACAATATGTCGTTGGAAATTGTTCAACAAATAGAAATTGCTGAAGAAATTGCTAAAAGTGTTGCAGAAATTTCTGCAGTGAATGCAGAGTTAAATTTTCAGGTCCAGTGAACCTTCTACAAAGGTTTTTGCATTTTTATTTCCAGTATCCATCGTTATTTGTTTAATTGAAGATTTGGTCTGTGCCTATTCATTTCTGGAGAAACTCAGCAGGTCTGTCAACATCTGCAGAGACAGAGAAACAGAGTTAGCGGTTCCAGTCCAATGTGACAATTCATCGAAACTAAATACAATTGCAAAATGCTCTTTTAATCCCTTGCCAGAAGTGGAGGATGGGTGGCAGGGAAAAGAGGGTGTGGCAAAAGAAAAAACGGGCTTTTAGCAGTGGGGAATGAGAAGATTCTGTAAAACGGGTCGAATTTAAGGTGTGAATGGAGGAATGGGGTTCTCTCTATTGAATGCAAGATAAAGAAGACACAACCACACAAAGTCATACGGAGGCCAGGAGGGAGAATGTTGACCATGTGGTATAAGACCATAAAGACCATAAGACATAGGAGTGGAAGTAAGGCCATTCGCCCGATCGAGTCCAGCCCGCCATTTAATCATGGCTGATGGGCATTTCAACTCCACTTACCCGCATTCTCCCCGTAGCCCTTAATTCTTTGTTGACATCAAGCATTTATCAATCCCTGCCTTGAAGATATTTAGCCTCCTGGCCTCCACTGCACTCTGTGGCAATGAATTCCACAGGCCCACTACTCTCTGGCTGAAGAAATGTTTCTGCATTTCTGTTCTGAATTGACCCCCTCTAATTCTAAGGTTGTGCCCAAGGGCCCTAGTCTCCTCACCTAACGGAAACAATTTCCTAGCGTTCACCCTTTCCAAGCTATGTATTACGTTGTAAGTTTATATTAGATCTCCCCTTAACCTTCTAAACTCTAATGAATACAATCCCAGCATCCTCACCCGTTCCTCGTATGTTAGACCTACCATTCCAGGGATCATTCGTGTGAATCTCCGCAGGACACTCTCCAGTGCCAGTATGTCCCTCCTGAGGTGGGGGGCCCAAAACTGGGCACAGTACTCTAAATGGGGCCCAACCAGAGATTTATAAAGTCTCAGTAGCAAAAGATTTATTATATAAATATGGCCACAGATACATTTTCACTGTCGTAATCATCACCCCCTTTAGATAAAGGAATTCAGGTGCTAGACTTCTTATTGGCACTAGTAAGCGTTTCATGCTGCCTTAGTATTGTAACATGGAGAAACACAAATCACAGTATGACGTTTGGGATGTGTGTTGGTTACCTGTCATTTTTAATATTGTTTCAATTTTGCAGTGCTTATCTTTAAACGCTTGTTCTTGAAGTTAGTATCAGTTGCAGTGTAGGATGTTGAGGAGTGACATTATAGAAACTTATAAAATCATGAGAGGTATGGATAGGGTGAATAGCCAAGGTCTTTTCTACAGGAAAGGGGAATCCAAACATAGAGGGAATAGGTTTAAGATGAAAGATGGTAGATTTAAAAGGGATGAAGGGTCAGCATTCTTACACAGAGGGTGGCGTGGGTATGGAATTGGCTTCCAGAGGAAGAGTGGGAGATGCAAGGAGAGCTGCAACATTTAAAACTCATTTGTACAAACATATGAATGGGAAACATTTAAAGGCCTATGGGCCAAATGAAATCAAATGGGACGAGCTTAATTTGGAAATCATGCCCAGTATGGACATTTAGAAAAGCTTCACTAAGAGTCAGTGTGGTTTTGTGAAAAGGAAATGATATTTTGCCCTGTAAAATCATGCAAAGTATTTCTGGAGATGCCTGTAAATGTAACAAACGGACTTGATAAAGGGGATCTGGTGGACACCAGGCTTTCCAGAGATTTTCCACAAGGTATTACACAATAAAAGTTCTTACACAGAACAGAAGTTCCAGGATGTCGGATACAGTATAAAAATGGGATGATGATTGGTTAACACAGAAATCGGAGAGTCAGGATTATTGGATCTTTATGGTCAAGGTTTATCTGCTGGAGTACCACAAATATCAGTCTGATGACATCAGTTATTTGCAATCTATGCTGACAGCCTGAAGGAGGGAGCGGAGTGCAATATACATCTGAGTTTATGGCTGACACTGAGAATCAAAATGCAGGCTGTTATTTAATGGAGAGTACTTCCAGAAAAGGAACAGTAAAGGCATTGGAGTCTTCCTGTGTATGAAACACAAAATCAGCATGATGATGCAGCACGGAACTTGGATGGTACATTAGGCGGTTTCTTGGGAAGAAAGGGTTGTGTTATTGAGCATCTCTAAGATGGTGAGGCGATTATTCATTGGGGTTTAAATGAATGAGGAGTGATACTGCTGAAAAATACAAGACACAGCAGGGGTTGGAGAAGGTAGATGTTTCCATTCTTGTGCAAAGTGTCGAACTCGAGGATATAGATACCGAATGTGGAAAATCGATTTCAATCTGAGATGCAGAGTAATGTCTTCTCTCCGAAGGTAGTGAATGTCTGGAATTCCCTAACTTGGAGAGGTGTGGAGGGATACAAGGAGTCAGCAAGAGAGTGGAGTTGAGGTCTAGGGTAGATCAGCCATGTTCTTATTAAATGACAGGGTTAGCTTGAGGGGCCGATTGACCTACTCCTGTTCCTATTTATTTCCTAATTTCAGATGTTATGCTTTTGGAAAGTAACGGGTTATTTTGCTGGAAATCGTGTTGTACAATATTGCATTCAGGGAGAGCAGAGGATTTGTTGCTTTAACCCTGGGTGAGTCTGTGGCTGTATTCCCAGCGTATCTGGGTCTGCAATATGACCCACATTGGGAGCAGAAGTTACAGAGAGGGGAAACCTGGAAACAGGGACTGGGGGGTGGGGGTGGTGGTCACTTCCTGATCCAGCCTGGATTTTCCAAGTACATTTCCAAACTACACCTAACCATCGGAGTGGCCTCGATATGTCCCTGTTTAGTATGTCCGAGGGCTGAATGGAACATCAGAACATAGGGCTGAGGGACACAAGTGGGCCATTCGGCCCTTTGACCCTACTCCACCAGTAAATAAGGTCATGGCTCATCTCATTGTGATCCTAGCTGCACTTTTCTTTCTATGCACCATTATCCCTGATTCACCTGTCCATGCAAAATCAGACAAAGCCAGCTTCGATGCAATATAAAGGTGCAGCCATCCCAAACTTCTGGGAAAGAGAATTCCCACTTGACTGAAATCCCACTTTGGGGATTTATCCTAATTCCTGCTCTGACGGAGGTTGGAGGGTGTCACTGTTTCCTTTTCTCGTCCCATTGCTCCACTGCTGACACCAAATGTTAAATGTAACCAGGTTGGTGATATTGCCGATGATAAAGTTCTCAGACTGAGTCAGGTTCAGTGACAGGAACAATTCAGGCAGATTTCTTTAGTTAGCCACAAGTAACGAATAGAACTAACGAATGCGCATGATGGATTTGTGGTTAGCACTGATACCTCCCTTCACCAAGTAGCTGCGTTCAGTTCCAACCTCGGGCAACTCTCTATGTGGAATTTGAACATTCTCCCCATGTCTGTGTGGATTTCCTCCCAGTGTTCTAGTTTCCTCCCATCGTCCATAGATATGCAGCTTAGAGCGGATTGGCCATGCTAAATTGCCCATAGTACCCAGGGATATGTAGGTTAGATAGGTTAGTCATGGGAAATGCAGGGTTACATGGATAGAGTCGGGGGGCAGGTCCTCGGGGATACTGTTCTGAGGGTCAATGTGGACTTGATGGACGGAATGTCCTGCTTCCACACTGTAGAGATTCTATAAAAACAACAAGAAGTTTGGACTATACAAACATCCAGTGGGTATCTATGTGATCACTCCCATCTAGGTTTTGTGTGTTTCAATAAGATCACCTCTCACTCCAAGAGTAACCTGTTAAAGCCTTCATAACATAAGACCATCATTCCTAGAATACATGAAGTGAAACATCACCGAACTGCTTCCAATTTAATTATATCCTTTCTCAGGTAAGTAGACAAAAATAATCTCTCACACAGTTATTTTTTGTTTTCTCAGTGGTGAGAGTATTTGGAACTCTCTTCCCTGCACAGCATTGGAGGCAAAGATATTTAATATGTTTGAGGCACAGACAGAAGGTTCATAAAGAATAACGGAGTCAAGTATTATCAGGGAATGTCAGGAATGTGCAGTGTTGGGGAAATGCTGACAGTGGTAAAAAAAATCACACTGCTCCAGCACATCCAGGAATATAATGCAAAATGAAATGATAATATTGATAAAATGTTAAGGGGAAATCCAAGATGGTGGCGATCTGGAAGGTCTGCTTTGTTGGGCTCTGCATCACAGCATGGGTAAAGTGGTTCCCTAACCCACTCCATCCCAGCCATTTACTTAAAATGCTTAGTTTTTGAAAGTTTTGAGAGTTGGCAGTTGTAGTAGTCTTAGTTTGTGTAGTTTTTAAGCTCTATGAGACTTTGTTTGTTAATGATCAGTAATTCGAGTTCTTCCTCTCTCGAGTTCAAATGTTGCTACAGTGTGTTCTGGGTAATTATGTGCTTAAATGGTGTACCTGGAGCATTAAGGGGTGCCATTGACCAGAAAAGAGGAAAAATCTAATTTCTCGTCTTACAAAGAGAGGGTGGATGTTCTCCTATTGCAGTAGATGCACCTTGATGTCAAAGAACATTTGACATTACAGCAGGTCGGGTTTGATCGGGTTTATTTCTCCTCTTTTAATATTACGAGGAGGGGAGAAGCCATATTGGATAAAAAGAATCTTCCATTTAACCTACGAGATTGTATTTGACACTCGCGGGAGGCTCAGAAAACCTAAAGCCTTGAACTATAGTAAAGGATATAGTATTTTGAATGTTTATTGCTAACCGCCACCCCACCCCCCACCCCCACCCCACCCCCCAACACACACACTCAGCGTACCCTCTTAAATTCCTGGTAGATGCATTTTCCAAATTCAGTAATCTTGCATCGGGGCACATTATTGGAGAAGTTTCCAAAAGTCTTATGGACCCCACTGTGGACAGAATGTCCAAAGGTGCACCAATACCCTCGTTATAATGTAAGCAATTAGTGGATATGTGTAAAAGAGGTAAAAAGGTAAAAATGCTCTTCCAGCACCACTAATGCAGACAGTGGATATGTGTGCAGAACGAGAGTGGGTGGATATCTGGATGCAGATCCACATTACAAGTCGGGATTTTATTTTCTTCTTTAACCGGCATAAATGCCACACGAGGGTTGATATCTTCCCCATTCCTGCAACAATCTTAGATTCGGTGGCATCCTGCACAATTGGGAATATTACCATTTCTGACCATGAAGCAGTATACTTATTGAATAAGATTAAGGGCAATATAATGGATTCGAGACACCAGCGAATGTATCCCTTTGTTCTTAAGACTAGTTGGTTAATTGAATAGTTCGATTCGATTACTTACAGTGTAGAAACAGGCCCTTCGGCCCAAAAACTCCACACCGACCCACCCCCTGACATTTACCCCTCCACCTAACACTACATGCAATTTAGTACCGCCAATGTATCTAACCTACACATATTTGGACAGTGGGAGGAAACCCATGCAGACACAGGGCGAATGCGCAAACTCCACACAGACAGTTACTTGAGGTAGGAATTGAACCCACATCTCTAGCGCTGTAAGGCAACAGTGCTAACCATTGTGCCACGGTGCTGACCACGACCATCCATTCACATCTTTCTTAGCCATTAATTCAGACTCAACCAGTAATCCATCCACTCTACGGTAAATTGCTGAGGCTTATGCCAAGGGAATAATTATTCCTTATGATGTAGCAGAAGTGGGAGCAGGAATGCTGGTTTGAAGCAATGCTGAGGGCAGCCGAGAGTGCATACTGTGATTGTCCCTCAGTGGCTAGGCTGCAGAGGATCACAACGCTTTGGTCTGCAGTGAATTCCACGCTCACACAGACAGCCAAGAAGGAACTTACTTTTGCAAAACAAAGGCTGTTTGAACATGGTGATAAGCCAGGCAGGTATTTAGTCGATCTTGCCAGGAAAACGATCGCCCCTCCTAAGCCATTTCCTCAATTAGGGAAGGTACTGGGATCCTTACCTTCAATCCCAAAATGATTAACGTCTCCTGTCCGAGATGTTTCACCGAATTATTTCATACTGAACATTTTGAGGATAATTGGATTAAGATGGAGTCATTTTCCAAGAACCTGGGTCTTCCAGGAGTAACCCCTGAATAGGTGTTCTGCCTTAATGCACCATTGTCAGCACAGGTGGGTGTGAAGCAGCTTCAGAATATAAAGGCGCATGTTCCTGAAAGATTTCCTAGTGAATTTTACAAATAATTGACAAATCTATTGTCAGGGCTGATGTTTAACGTGTTCCGTCACTCATACAGTCACAAGCCCCTCCCGCCATCCTTAATAGAGGCTCATATCTCTCTCGTGCTGAAGAAAGGAAGACCCCAGAGGATTGTGCTTCTTTCACGCCAGTCTCACTTTTAAATGTTGGTCTTAAAATTCTGTCTGAGATCCGTGCATTAAGGTGGAAACTTTGCTGCCTACCGTTACCAAAGAGGACCAAACAGGCTTTATAAAGGGCCGCAGATCTTCCTACAATGTTAAGAATTTACTCAATATGATCCAAGAGTGTCAACAACAATCTGTCCAGGGATTATTGATCTCTTTAGATGAGGGAAGGCATTTGATTGGGTTGAGTGGTCGGATCTCTTCTGTACATTAGAATGGTTTGGTATACGCAAAGTTTTTATCAAGTGGGTAATGGTCCTTTACCGCGATCTTCTGGCTGCAGTTCTCACTAATGGTGTGGCCACCAGTAATATTAATATTTCTCCAGGCAGCCGACAAGGTTAACACCTTTCACCATTGATGTTTACGTTGGGGATTGAGCCACTGGCGGAGGCCATCCGTCGGGATGTCAACATATCTGCCCCAGAGGTGGAATCGAAGTCTTGAAAGATTACATTGTATGCAGATGAGGATCTTCTGTTTTTGTCAAATCCCGCAATTTCGGTTGTTCATGTGATGCAATGCATTGATTCGCTTGTTGCCTTTCCGGGTGATAAGATTAATTTTACAAAGTTGGAGGCCATGCCTATGGGAGGTCTTAGGGAAATATCTAATACTGAGGGCAAATCCTGGTTTCCTTTTAAGTGGTCATGGGGGTGGTTTCCCTATTTCAGTACATTCAATACATTTGTCTTTGATCATTTATTTAACGTGAACTATGTCCATTTGTTTGACAAAATTAAACAAGACCTTCAAAGATGGGAGGCATTTCCAATATCCTGGCTCGGTCAGATCGCTGTTATTAAAATGAATGTCCTTCGTCATTTCCTACACCCAATTCAAATGCTTTCTATGATGTTTCCCAGACAGATATTTCGGAAACATAATGGCTGGTTTAGCTCTTTTATTTGGCACCATAAGCGATTTTTTATCTAGCTAACAAAATTGCAACTGCCCCACAGATTGTGAGGAGTAGATCTCCCCGATTAAAAGCAATCAATTAATTTTTTTTCATCGTATATTAGTGCCTGGGCCGCTGAGGTCTCAGCATCAATATGGCTAGACATTGAGCCCTCTCAGACAAAGTAAACCCTTATTAGTCTGTTGTTCTTAGATACAATGACAACATTTATGGAATATTGTCATAACATAATGATTATCAATACTGTTAAAACTTCAAGGACAATGCGTCAGGTCAAGGCAATACAGCCAAAACTATGTTTATTCCCCCTATAATTGGTCTACCAGGGATAATGGATTCCAGGTTTAAACTGTGGGCAGTGAGGGGGATACCTTGTTTGGGTGATTTAGAATTATAGTATCCCTACAGTGTGGAAATAGGTCCTTGGGCCCTGCAAGTCCAATTCGACCCTCTGAAGAGTAACCCACCCACACCCATTCCCCTACCATCCTATCTTTACCCTGATTAATGCCCCAACTTACAGATCCTGGAACACAATGAGCGATTGAGCAATGGCCAAGTCATCGAACATGCACATGTTTGTGACTGTGGGAGGAAACCTACGCAGTCACAGTTGATAATATACCAACTCCACACAGCCAGTCACCCAAGGCTGGAACCAAAGACGTGACCCTGGTGCGGTGAGTCAGCAGTGCAAACCACCGAGCCACCACGTGTTACTTGAAGGAGAAACAATGATACCGTTTGATTAAATAACTCGAACGTATGGACTACCAATACAGACGTCTTCTGTTTTTATTTCCAGATTAGAGATTTGATTAAAAAAACACAATTTTACAAGACATTTCTCGATCCGATACAGAGAAGCAGGTGATTATTGTAAAGAATACACTCTCTGCCAGTACCCTTTACCATTTGTTGGAGAGTGTCGCCGCAGACAAGACTGTGCAGCTACCTGACGTCTGTGAGAGAGAGTTGGGGGTTTAAATCTTTTCGGAGACATGGGAGGATATTTGTGAAAATGCTCGAAGGATTTTGATCTGAAATAGAACCCATTTCATGCAGTTGAAAAATCTTCATAGGTTCTATCTTCCCCCAGATTTCCTCACAAAATTCAAAGTGGGATTACCTTCAGTATGTCCTAAATGCAGAATGACTACAGACACTCTTACTCATTGCATATGGTCCTGCTGCAGGCTTCGTATATATAGGAGCACCTTGGTAGGTGAAGTAGAGTGGGTCTTGGGGACCGAATTGGTGGTGGACCTGGTTTCTCTTTTCCTGGTTCTGCCCAGAGTATCTTACGCAGATGCACATGGGAAAAACAAAATATCCTTACTTTCTGTGCTAGGTTGTATGTCTAAAACCTCCCCTGGTCTGTTGAGACGTTGTAAGCTCATCATGGAGAATATCCCTTTGGACTTTCTCACCAGCATGGTGCACCAAAAACAGAGATTAATATAAGTCATAGAATCATAGAGTCATAGAGATGTACAGCATGGAAACAGTCCCTTCGGTCCAACCCATCCATGCCGACCACATATCCCAAACCAATCTAGTCCCACCTGTCAGCTCCTGGCCAATAACATTCCAAACCCTTCTTGTTCATTTACCCATCCAAATGCCTCTTAAATGTTGCACTTGTATCAGCCTCCCTGACATTACCTGGCAGTTCATTCCATACACATACCACTCTCTGTGTGAAATAGTTACCCTGTAGTTCTCTATTATATCTTTCCCCTCTCACCCGAAATCTATACCCTCTCGTTCTGACTCCCCGACCCCAGGGAAAATACTTTACCTATTTATCCTATCCATGCCCCTCATAATTTTGTAAACCTCGATAAGGTCACCCCTCAGCCTCCGACGCTCCAGGGAAAACAGCCCCTGTTTGTTCAGCCTCTTTCTATAGCTCAAATCCTCCAACGCTGGCAGCATTCTTGAAATCTTTTCTGAACCCTTTCAAGATTCACAACATCTTTCCGATAGGAAGGAGACCAGAATTGCATGCAATATTTCAACACTGGCCTAACCAGTGTACTGTGCAGCCGCAACATGATCTTACAACTTCTGTACTCAGTACTCTGAACAATAAACGAAACGCCTTCTTCACTATTCTATCTACCTGTGATTCCACTTTCAAGGAGCTATGAACCTGTACTCCAAGGTCTCTTTGTTCAGCAACACTCCCTGCGACCTTACCATTAAGAGTATAAGTCCTGCTAAGATTTTCTTTCCCAAAATGCAGCACCTAGCATTTATCTGAATTAAATCCATCTGCCACTTCTTAGCCCATTGGCCATTTGGTGAATCTGAGGTGACCCTCTTCGCTCTCCACTACACCTCCAATTTTGGAGTCATCTGCAAACTTACTAATTGTACCTCTTATGCTCACATCCAAATCATTTGTGTCAATGACAAAGGGTTGTGAATCCAGCACCGATCCTTGTGGCGCTGCACTTGTCACAGGCCTCCAGTCTGAAAAACAACCCTCCACCACCACCCTCTCTCTTCTACCTTTGAGCCAGTTCTGTATCCAAATGGCTAGTTCTCCCTGTATTCCATGAGATCTGGCCATGCCATTCAGTCTCCCATGGGGACCTCATCAAAACCCTTACTGAATTCCGTATAGATCACATCTACCCCTCTGCCCTCATCAATCCTCTTTGTTACTTTCTCAAAAAATTCAATCTACTTTGTGAGACATGATTTCCCATGCACAAAGCCATGTTGACTATACCTAATCAGTCCTTGCCTTTCCAAATACATGCACATCCTGTCCCTCAGGATTCCCTCCAACAACTTGCCCACCACCAACGTCAGGGTCACTGGTCTATAGTTCCCTGGCTTGACCTTAACACCCTTCTTATACAATGGCACAACGTTAGCCTACCTGCAGTCTTCCGGCACATCACCTGTGACTATCCATGCTACAAATATCTCAGCAAGAGGCCCAGCAATCACTTCTCTAGCTTCCCACAGAGTCCTAGAGAACACCTGGTCAGGTCCTGGGGATTTAACCACCTTTACCCATTTCAAGACATCCAGCACTTCCTCCTCTTTAATATCGACATTTTGCAAGATGTCACCATCTATTTCCCTACATTTTATATCTTCTGTATCCTTTTCCACAGTAAATACTGATGCACAATACTCCTTTACTATCTCCCCCATACTTCCTGTGCTTGTAAAAATATTCTGTTGTGTTGGATGTCTGAAAACCCTCCGGGTCTGTTGGGTGGTTGTAAGCTCGTCATGGAGAATATCCCTTTGGACATTCTCACCTGTATAGTGCACCGAAAAGCAGAGATTTATATAAGATATGGCAGGCCTTTTTGTATAACCGCGATACAGGCTTATCTGCCACTCTAAAAGGGGCTTTTATATAGCCATGATGATATTGTCTAATGACCCACATGTTAAGATTTATGAACGTATGAATGTGTATCAGTTCATGCTCTCGAAGAACGAGAGCTATCATTTTGTTATGCTGAGCCGTATTATTTATTTATTATTTATTGTTTTATTTTTGTTTTTTTTCTGTCCGTTTAGAGACTTTAACTTATTTTGCATATACATGCACATGGGTATACTTTTGTTCAGTTATTTGAGTTGTTTTGTTATTGGTTTAATATAATAAAATATCTTTTTCAATAAAAAATTGAAATGCTAACATTGATAGATTAGAGTCCCAAATAACTCTCATTAGAGAGACCACTCATGGTGGTTTACGTTGAAGGTCACCACACGGGTGATGGGGTGAAATGGTAACCTCTGTCAGTGTGGGAATTGAACCTGCGCTGGTGGCCTCCATCTGCATCACAAACCAACCACCCTGCCAACTGAGTGGGAGACTGTGTCATGTTGCACAGAGAATCAGTCACAAAAAAGGGCAAGAAAAATGTTAATGACAAGGGAAAAGGTCGATTCGAGATAAAAATGTTCTCTGCTAGAAATTATATTTTGTAATGAGACAAGTGTTTGGAAGCTGTCTTTGGTTGAATACAATAAGGTGAGACAAGTGAAATAACCAGAATGACTAATTGTGGTTGGATATCGATAACCATAAAATAAGTGCATGTTTTTGATTGGTCTGTGGAAAGCCTGCTGACTGTTGCATGAATTTATAAATCAGATGAAATATATTGTAAGGAGTATTCTGTCCCCATGGGAAATGCCTTCTGAATACATGCGAGAAGAAACCCGGGTATGAAGTGTCTGAGAATCGTCTGCTCGGTAACAGGAACCTGGGGGTTGAATGACTGGAAGTTTCTGTAACATGGAACTGACAAAACCATCAGATCACCCCCAAACGTATTGAATGTTGGAGCATATTTGAAGGACTGAATGGCCTCATGATGGATTTTAATTGTGTGTGATTTGAAAAACGTGCATCTCTACTCCATCCTCTTACGTGATACACACTGTGGCACAGCCGTTTTCCTGAAACTGGGAATAAGTTGAAACAATACCTGGAACATTCCATAATTTGCATTCCCCAGAATATTCTATAACTATGTGGGAGGCATTAGAAAGGCAAGAGAGAAAGAGAGGGAAGATGCTGTATGCAGTAGTGAGAATGTTAGAGCATGAGCCTTGTTCGGGGGTCGGTGCTATAACAGATACACAGTGAGTGTGAGGGAGCAGAGAGAATACGGTGACCCTTATCCCTACAGAGTGGGGAAGCTTATTAATGCTTGTCCTGTATTGCTGAACATTTCTTCAGACCGCAGATACTGCACTGAGCTGTGTGGTGAGAACAGACCACGCTCGATGGATCTGGTCGTGTGGCCCCCTCTGGGAAGAGAATGGTCCCCTTTGTACTAGCCCATCCACCAGGACCTCCATGTTGCTGTCGACTAACCGTGGTGTAATTTCCCCTTCGCTGCCATGTTTGGGGAAAATGTGCAGGGTAGCTCCAAACTGAGAAAGCGCAACCGTGTGCCCATTGGCCTTTTAAAGATGGCACCAGTGTCAGGGATCACAGAATATCCAGGGGTATCCGGGCGATTGTGAGTACCTCCAGTCATGATGGGTGGGAGAATAGGGCTGGAATTGTATGAGAGGGACACTATGGAGTGGGATGTGTAGTTAATGAGATGAGTTGGGTAAGATAGCACCATGAAACTAGCTCGGCCTCGTGCAGACAACCCCCGTCTCACACTCAATGAAAATGTCACTGCGACAGTTTTTTGTTAGATTCAGCCCAGTGAGGCGAAGACTCTTCTGTCCTCATTCCCAGTTACAAAGCTGCAGAACAAATGCTCATCCAAAACTCTCCATCGCCTGAACTCACCACAATATCCCTTTCACTCATAATTCTTCGAAATACTGACCCGTGTTGCATGATACTATCGAAATGTTGTCTTCATTCTGAAACCTGTGAACATATCCTTCCATGGCATTTTATCTCAGTCTCCAACCCCCCCCCCCCCCCACCATCCTGTCTTCACCCCAAAACATGCTCATTTGCTGTCATACTGCATGGGACTGCCAGTATGACTGACATTTGGCCAGCTGGTGCATGGCAACCAAAATGCCCTTCCAGACTCACCCCATTCCCCTGCCCTTGTTCTGCATCCTTCTAATCCTTTCCTGTCTGTGATCTGTCCAAATGCCTGTTCAATGTTGTTATTGTACCCACCTCAATCACATCCACTGACAGTTCAGTCCATGTGCGTACCACACTCTATGTAAAAAAAGTTGCCCTTCAGTTTCCTTTTTATATTTTTTATCCTTTCCAAACATTAATGGATGTCCTCTAGTCCTCGATTCACCAACGTGAGAAAACAAAATTGAAGTATTCACCCCATGCACGCCTCTCATGACTTTACAAGGGCTACACTTCTATAAGAACCCTCAGTGTTTCCTAAGCTGTAAAGAAATAAGTACTAACCTGTCCAATCTCTGCCTATACCTTAGAGCCTTTAGCCCAGGAAACATCTTTGGAAATTTGTTCTGCATACTTTCTAGTTCAATAATATCTTTTCTAGAGCAAGATGAACAAAACTGAACACAATACTCCAACTGCAGCCTTACCAATATCCTGTACAACTGCAACATAACGTCCCAACGTCTTTACTCAATGCGTTGATGAAGGCCAAAGTGCCAACAGCCTTCTTCACTGTCCAGTGTATCTGTGACTCAAATTTCAGACAACTGTGCACCTGATCTCCAACGTCCTTTTGCTCCACTACACGCCTTAAGACACTATCATTCGTCATTAAACTCCTACCTGGATTTGACTTTCCAAAATGCAAGACGTCACACTTATCGATATTAAACTCCACTTGTTATTTCTCAGCCCACTTCCCCAGCTGATCAAGGTCCTGCTGCAATTCCTGATAACGTTCCTCAATGTAAATGATGTCTCCGAATTTAGTGTCATCTGCAAACCTACTAACGTTGCGTTGTGCACTCTGGTCCAAATCATTGATATAGACAGGAAACAGCAATGGGCCCAGGACCGACCACTAAGGCACTCCACTAGTCACAGGCCTCCAGTCCGACAAGCATACCTCCACCATAGCCATTTGCTTCATAATGTCAAGCCAATTGTGTCGCCAATTTGCCAGTTTACATTGGAGTCCATTCGATCTAACCTTCTAGAGCGGCCTACCATGTGGAACCTTATCAAAGGCCTTACTGAAATCCATATAGACTATGCCCACCACCCTGCCCTCGTCAACCTTCCTGGTCACTTCCTCAAAAAACTCTATCAAAATTTGTCAGGCATGATCTGCCAGGCACAAAGCTATGCTGACTGCTCCAAGTCAAACTCTGTCTTCCCAAATGCATGCATATCTTATATCTCCGAGCCTTCTCAAGTGGTTTCCAAAACAGATGTGAAGCTTACTGGTCTATATTTCCCAGGCTTTTCTTTGTGGCCCTTCTGAATAAGGGCACTACATTTGCTACTGCCCAGTCTTCCGGGACGTTACCCCTGAACTATCTTCTCTCACCTCGTGCAGTGGTCTTAGATATATCTGGTCAGGACCAAGAGATTTATCTGACTTTGTGCGTTCTAATATGTCCAACAGCACCTCTACTGTGATATGGACTGCACCAAGATATCACTACTAACCTCCCAAAGGTCACAGGTCTTCATGTCTTTCTTCATGATAAATGCAGAGGGGAAATTGAGGACCTTACCCATCTCTTGAGGTTTTGCACATGCATGCCCATTTTGGATTTAAGGCGTCCTATCTCTCTCTAGTTGTTCTTTTTCTTTACTTTTCTGAATTTGGATTCATCCATCTGCTCAGCCAAGGCTATCTCATACCCCACTTTAGCCCTGCTGATTTCCTTCTTCAGTAAACTCCTGTAACCCCTGTGTACCTCCAGAAATTCCCTTGGTCTCAGCTGCTTGTACTTGAGTGACGCCTCCTTTTCTTCTGGTCAGAGCCTCAATATCTCTTGTCATCCAGGGTTCTCTCTTCCAGCCTTACTTTCCCTTCACCCTCACAGAAATATGCAGACCTTGAACTCGAGCTATCTCACTTTTGAAGCCCTCCCACTTTCCCGGGATCCATTTACCTGGCAACACACTACTCCAATCAATCCCTGCAATCCCCTGTCTAATTTCAACAAAATTCGCCTTGCCCCAATTTAGAACTTGAATCTGTGGACCAATTTTGTCCCCACCATAAGTATTTTAACATAAATACAGCTCTGGTCACTTTTCCCAAATTGCTCCCCCACTTTACCTCCGTCACCTATCCATCCCTATTTCCCAACAGTCGGTCAAGTTTGTCCCTTCCGGAGTAGGATACTCTAAAAATTGCTTGTGGAAACTCTCCTGAACACACTTAACAAATTACGTTCCATCTAAGTTCTTAACGCTCTGGAAGTCCCCGTCGATGTTACGTTAATTAAAATCACCTATTATGAGAACGCTATTGCTCCTGCAAGTCTCGCCAGTCTCCCTGCATATTTGTTCTTCTAATTCCCATTGATTATTTGAAGGCATATAGTACAACCACGATAACATCACCATCCCCCTCTTACTTGTTTGCATCATTTACAAAATCTCATTGGATATTGTCTCAGTTATTTCATCTTTAAATACTAGAGTGATATGCGCCTTAATCAGAACTACTGGTATTTAAATTGTTTCCATTTACATCTCTTCCTCGCAGTGACTTTCACATTCGCAGCATCCCTTGTCAAGGCACAGTGGAGATATGGAGCTGGAAATGGAAGGGAGCTGCACATCCTGTCACTTCCAATATTGGCTGCAAGTTTCCCCACATTGAGCTGCGATCTAACACAGTGTTACCAAACAATGCAACAGCCTGGGTTTATATATGAATGAACCAGTGCGGACTGCACAGCTCCCCATGCTGGACATTTAGTCCAGGATTATAGATCAAGCATTGGTGTGGGCTGCATGTAGTTTCACTCTGGATATAGCTGGGTTGCATGCAGCAGACACTAGCCGGATCTACGCAGTGCTCCATCCTGAATATTTCTTAAATAATTACACTATGTTAGCAGCCCTCCAGTCTTTTGACACCTCACTTGTGGAAATCAATGATACAAATACATCATCGAAATGCTGACCAATCTTCTTCCTGGCTTCCCACAAACATTTGAGATACAACTGATCGGGTCCCAGGAATTTGTTCACCATTATGTGTTTTAAAATGTCAAACACCTCCTTGTAATAGAGACACTTTTCAATGTATCACTGTATATTTATTCATTCTCTCGCTCTTGTAACCTCCTCCTCATTAAATACTGAGGAGAAAATTTTGTTTCGTATCCCTCCAATCTTATGTGGTTCCACACATAGGTAGCCTTACTGATCTTTAAGGGGCCCTGTTCTCTCCCAAGTTAATCTTTTGCCATTAAAGGATTTGTAGAATTTCTTCAATGCCTCGTTAACCCTACATTTTTCTGGCCCGATTTTCACATTGACGATACACTTGCTGTCCATATACTCCTCTCTGGATTTACTTGATCTCAACTCTGTTTACCTGACATATGCCTCCTTCTTTACCTTGACCAGAGCATCAATATATCTAGCCATCCAGCACTCCCTGCACCCACCAGCCTTGCCCCTCTCACTAATGGGAACACGTTGGCTCTGGACTCTCTGAAACCAAGTTTTGATGGCCTTGCGTTTCCCAACCATCCCTTTACCTGTGAATAGGGTATTCCAATCAGCCTTTCACAGGGCTCGCCCAACACTTTCAAAATTGGCCTTATTCAAAGTTAGAACTTTAATGTTTACATCAGGTCTTTCCTATTCCACAACTAATTTAAAACTAATATTTATGCGTAACAGAAAGTTAAAGAAACACATCCTGCCGCACTGTAACAGGCTCGAGAGGTTGAATGGGCTCCTCGTGGCCCTCTGTAATAGATGGGAAAGGCTGAATGGCCTCCTCTCCTGTCCTTGTGTAACAGACCCGAGACATTAAATGAGACAGCAACCCATGGATTATGATCAGCCGTTAAACTGTATCTGATGGAGGTCCATCCCTTCTTAGTTACAGTAACACAACCAACACAATGTACTCCAGGTGCCCTCTCACTAACACCTCATACAGCTGCAGTGACACATCTCTTTTTTTTGAATGATTCTGTTGGCAAAATGTGCTGAAAAATGTGTTGCTGGAAAAGCGCAAAACGTCGATTCTCCTGCTCCTTGGATGCTGCCTGACCTGCTGCGCTTTTCCAGCAACACAGTTTTCAGCTCTGATCTCCAGCATCTGCAGTCCTCACTTTCTCCTTGTTGGCAAAATGTGCCAATGTTCTAGATTTCCACCTTTTCAAATAGCAACAGGCTAATATGTGCTGAATGGCCTTCTATTATCCCTCTGTAAGAGGTCCATAGGGACAGAATTGCTTCGGCCTGTTGCTGAGCAGCAGTCTCAATGCTCTGTCTCAAGGTTATGAAAGGATTTGGTAGCAGGGCACTTAAAACCAGGAGGAGCCTCACACTGGTCAATAAGGAATCTCGAAACTTGCCCACCCAAACTTTCTTTATGCGACCGATATGTTATTTTAAAACTGTTTTTTTCATAAACAGAGTGGAACATATATAGACCCCTGCAGTGTTCTGTTAATACTCTCATATCCAAGTTTAAAAAAATATTTCAAGATTTATGGTCCATTCCATTTTTTATTATCCATTTCATCCAAACCCAGTAAATGTGCTCTTTTGTCTTTATCTGAAAAGTGATGTGTGGAACTGGTTAATTGAGCCTGTTTGTTTAGTCATGATTTGGAGATGCCGTTGTTGGAATGGGATGTACAAAGTTAAAAATCACACAACACCAGGTTGTAGTCCAACAGTTTTAATTGGAAGCACACTAGCTTTTGGAGCGTCGCTCCTTCATCAGGTGATAGTGCAGGACACACTTCGAAGGCACAGAATTTATAGCAAAAATATACAGTGTGATGTAACTGAAATTATCCATTGAAAAATACCTTGATTGTCTGTTGAGTCTTTCATCTGTTCGAATACCATGATAGTTTCACTTCTTTCATGTGTAAATCACAAACCTTTATTTTTAAAAAATGTTACATTCTCAGGTTAGCTGTAACAGTGATTTTTAGTTTGACAATATGTTGAAGGTGTTAGCCCCCTGTGTTCTCTGTCTATGCCCTGCTGTTTAGATTGATTCTAATCTGAAAAGTGAGATAACAGAGTTTTACATGAAGCCATACAGTTTTTGAGGTCAGAGGTTTACATGAATTCATGCAGTTTTTGAGCAAACTACAATGTAACTCTGCAAGTGCAAATTCATCCCACAACATATATGTGTGCATGTGGGTCTTTGTCGGTTTGTGTCTGTGTCTGTCTGGGTTGGGGGGTTTGTGAGTGTGAGAGAGAATGTATATATGTGTGTAGTGATGTAGAGTGTCTTAAGTCTGTGACGGGGTGCATGTGTGAGTGTGGGAGTGTGTGTGCGTGTTTTGACTATCACTGAGAGAGAGTGTATACGTGTGTGCATGAGTGTAGAGTGGTCTAAGTCTCTGAGAGGATGTCGTGTGAGTGTTGGTGTTGGTGTGTGTCTGTAAGGGTGTGTGTGAGTGTCTGTATGCGTGTCTGCATACATGTGTGTCCGTATGTATTTGTGTGTATAGGAATATCTGTGTGTGTGTGTGTGTGTGTAAATTGCAATGGTGGTCACCTGTAATGTGACATGAACCCAAGGTCCCGGTTGAGGCCCTCCCTATGTGTATCGAAATTAGCTATCAGCCTCAGCTCGGCCACTTTTCGCAGCTGCCTGTCCTGAAGTCCGCCTTGGAGGATGGTCACCTGAAGGTCCGAGGTTGAATATCCTGGACCACTGAAGTGTTCCCCAACTGGGAGGGAATACTCCTGTCTGTTGATTGTTGTGCGGTGCCCATTCATCTGTTCTCGTAGCCTTTGCTCAGTTACCCAGTGTTTGTTTAGTGATGGTGATTAATGCCAATCTCCATGGATTCTAATTATCCCAGTGGAGGATTTCCATCTTTAAGTGATAAATGGGCGCCGTTCAATGTGTTATCCCATAACATGGGCGAGAACATCACCGACAGCACTGACAGGGATCAGCAGATTTAGAGAGAGGGGGAGGAGAGATCAGAATCTGAGAACATTAGACTGGAATGTTACAACAATGGATCAGAATCTGGGAATATTAGACTAGAATGTTCCAAAAATGTATCATAATCTGGGAATATTAGACTAGCATTTTCCAACAATAGACAGGAGTTTATCCAATTATGTTTGGTATCTTTCTGCAAAACATTGGTGGTCATTATCATTGCGGATCTATTACGGACTTCTCATTATTCAACATTTTTATTATCCTTTCCTGGCTATCGTCGGTGTTCCTGGTAAGTGTCACTGTCCATATTTTTCTTTCTATAAACCAGTTATGTCTGTATTGCTGTTCTTTGAAATAGTCTACACTTCTTGTCCCTATTATCTTCCTGTTGAAACTCTCAATCCATAGATTCACTCTACAGACCACTCCTAACTCGATCAATTAATGCGTTCAATTCCTGTCTCCCTCTGTCTCACTCTCTGCTCTGACATTATTACTCATGGGTCTCTATGTTGACCTACTCAGTTTCAGCGGAGAACTACAATTTATTGCATCATTGCCCTTGTTATTGAAGTATTAACAGCATGGAGATCATTCTCTACTGTTCTGGTTACAAATTCCACTTCCTTCCACTGTTTCCCTCCCATCCCTGGCCAATATCTGCGGCTGAAGCAGACAAGTCACAACTGTGGGGGATCCCTTTGACCATGAGCTGATTCCTGACACCATGCCCTGACCATTTCAAACTTGAAATACTCACCACTCCAGAATATATCTCACTGGCTTATTCCATCTCCTGTTTGAACCATGAGCTATGAAATCCAGGCTGAAGGAAGCCAATAATCTGCCGCTGACGCTCCGGCTTCAAACCTGCCGAAGCAAATCTGATTCGAACTCACACCAAACTCCCATCCATCTGTCATTCATGTGTATGCCGATGTGTATTGCTGTTGTGTCTGGCAAGGCCTTTATTTTGACATTCTCAAACACTTTATCTCATCTGTCCATGAAACTTCTCTCGTTCTCTCTATCGATTAACAAAAAGCCTGCTAGTTGTTCTTATTTAAAATAATTTCCTCCATGTGTGTTCCTTCTCAAACAATGAGTTTCACATTCAACCACGCCTATCGCGAACACACACACGCACTGTCCCTCAGTTTCTGATGAACACACACACGCAGCAAATCTTCCCATTGTAGGCAGTAATCTGATGCGAGTATAGTTTGCATATGATAATAAAGTTTGCAATACTCTCTATGCTGGGCAGATAGTGCAGTTTACTGAGCAACACACCAGCATGGTCTGCACAGCTCTCCATGCTGGGCTGTCATCTTGTCCCAGTTTATGTTGCTGGCGGTGTTCTGCGAAGCAGATTCAGAATTTGATGTAACAAACCATTTCAGCTGATCTGACAATGCCTTTATTCAATGTTCTCTTCTTGTAAGTTTTCTGTCGAAGATCTCACTTCTCCAGTTAGTCCCACTGCCCTGTCTTTTTCCCCATATTTCCACAACATCTTTTCAGTTAATTAACTGTCTCTTTCTGTCTTTAATGTGAATCTTTCTGTCCCTCTGTATCATTCCCTGGCCTTTGCTTTTGGCTCCCTAGTGTATCGAGTGCAATCATTGTGAAGCTGAGAAACAGTGAAATGGTGTGTGTCAGGCTGTTGTTCACTTCCCAGTATGTCCCATGCATGGTTCATGGACAGGCGTGTTTCAGAAGTTATGAGACACATCCTTGTAACTTGGTCTGTACCTGAATTTGTCTCTCTCAGGTGACCTTGCGATCAGTAGCACGAGGAAGACCCTAGAGTAAAGGACCAGGCATCTAAATTGTGTGACAATGCTGTCACTTTTTTAAAAAAGTTATTTTCTCCTTTTTTAAAAAATAAGAGATCTTAAAGGCCAAACTGCCGACTGAAAACAGCTCAAGTAAATAACTTACGACGCTTTTAGGGTTTATAATAAATAGTAGTAACAACGGCCTAGTAACCTATCCCCAGCTGCTACTGTCTCTGAAACCTGACTTGATGCTGATTCCTACTGGATTGGAAAACTGTATGCAAGAATGTATGTCTGAATGTACCTTTTGCCAAGGGGTGTATTTATGGGATGTTAGTATATTGGAACAGTTCATTTGTAGAATGTACTGTATCCATTATTCGGTTAAGGTTTCCAATAGTTAGCTTATTCTAAATTCCTCGTCATTTTGAATGGATTTTCATTAGAGTGTTTAAATATATTGTGTTTTGCTTAATGGTGAGTGGTTTGACGAGTACCATCACATCTGGAACACGAACTTCACATCTACCTTTAAAATAAGAAAGGTTTGGCATCCAAGCTACCTCCTTAAACTAGTTTGAGTCAGTCTGGTTCGTCTATAGCAAACTGGGGACTCTTGTCTGGTTCAAACTCGATAATACCAAATTGGGTTTAGAATTACAATCCCTACAGTGTGCGAACAGGCCATTCGACCCAACAAGTCCACATTAACCCTCCGAGGAGTAACCTACCCAGACCCATTCCGCTACCCAATTATTACACATTTACCCCGACTAAGGTACCTAACCTGCACATCCCTGAAAACTATGAACCATTTAGCATGGCCAATTTACCTGATATGCACATCTTTGGATTGTGGGAGAAAACCAGACAATCCAGGATAAGCTCATGCAGACACTGGAGAGTATGCACCGGGAGACTATTGGGTTTAAAGGCCGTGTATGGTAGTTGTTCGTGTCTTTTGTTGTGGATGTTGAATTCGGTTGTTTTAACCAGTGTTTTGCGTATAAAGATTCTTTCAGTCATTAAGAGTTCTCTGGGTGTGGAGGAAGTGAAGTTGGCGGTTTTACAAAAAGCTAATGAAGGCAAAGCTCGAGGAATTGACAGACAAGCTGGAGTTGGAGCTGCGTTTGTCTGTGAGAAAATGAGAGATAATTACAGCTATGGCTCGGCAATTACATTTGGTGGAACCGCCATCAGACTCTTTGGAAATGGCGAGAATTCAATTTCAAATGAGGCACTTTGAACATGAGAAGGAATTGAAACAGTTTCAATTATGATGAAAAGTAGAAATTTTAAAAAAAGGAAATAAAGAAGAAAGAGAGAAAAGGACAGGAGAAAAGTAGAGAGTTTCAACTTAAAAAGTTAGCAATTAGAGAGGAAAGTTGACATAGAAGGCGGAGATGAAGGTAGATGGTCGGCTGGACGAGGAAGACAGTGAGGTTGAACAACCCTATTGTAACCAATGGCATAATGGGGTTCTGTTTAAATGCATCCAGGCATTATTTAAATTTGATGAGAAAGATGGGGAAGACCATGTGGATTTAGTTTATCCAAACAAAGCCGATAAGTATTTGCATCCCTATTGGAGACGGTATCTGGCTAGTGTGGGGTGGTGAAGAAAGCCATCTGAAGTGCATATGAGCTTGTGCCAAAAGCCGACAGAGAGCATTTCGGGAATCTAAAAAAGGTTCCCTGGTTAAACGCACATTGAGTTTGAAAGTATCAAACAAAGTAATTTTGAAAAGTGGGGAAGGGTACTAAAAACAGAGCAAACCGATGACACTCTGAGAGAGATTCTTATTTTGGAGAAGTTCAATAATTCACTTCCTGCAGTCGTGAGATCTCATGTGGAAGAGCAAATCGTTAAAATGACATGCTTAGAAGCTGAAATGGCTGCTGATGATGATTGGGTTCAGAAATCAATGTTTGGTTTCTTTGAGAGGTTGAGAAGAATGTGTGAGATCTTCTTAAAACAATACCTGTGAGAGTAAAATTAACTGGCATAGGCCAGGAGTAGCAGGTAAAGAGGTTCGAGCATTAAGAGGTAGAGAAGTATGTAACTCTTTTATGCTGAGACAAGAGGAGCTATGTCTTTCAGAAGGACTATTGGAGAGATGAGAATTGGTACTTTATGTAACGTGTGGTTGGAGCATCCAGTGTAAACATCAACAGATTTATTTCACAATGGGGAAGGAGGCCTTGAGCTTAGTGTTGTGGTTACAACATTTCAGCTATAAATTGCGAATAACATACATGAGACAAACCTTTATCACTGATCGTGAACCGGTAAAGTTTTTGCAGAAGTCGAGGGAGGAAAATACCAGACTGTTTCGATTGAGTTTATTATTGCTGCCATTCAGTTTGAAATTATACAGGTGACAGGGCAAGAAACCCTACGTTTTGACACGTTGTGGAGACTTGGCAGGAATAAAATGTCTGAAATTGAAACAAGTTGTGAACATTTGTATGCTCACAGTCAATGTAATGTATATACATTTCAGACTACTAACAGAGGAAGATTAGGAGGTCTAAAATGAATCAACTGTTGTATTTTGATGGATTATTGTATTAAAAATGGATTTGTGAGAATTCTATCACTGTAAAAAGGTTATTTTCTCTTGGGTTTCTTTTTAAAGAGAGGTTTTAAAGGCAGAGGTGCAGAACTTCTGTCTGAAAATGGTTTAAGTAAATAACTGAGATTTTAGGTTTCATTAAAACAATGGTAACGATGGAAGGGCAGTGGCCAGCTCTCCCAGACTAGGGTTTTCTCATTTTGTTTTTTGATGCAGCATTCAGAAGCTGCTGGGGATCCCAGAAGGGGTGGAAGTTTTAATACGTGATCCCCAGCTGCTTTTCTCTCTGAGATCTCTGTTCATGTTGTTTCCTCCTGGATTGGAAAACTGCTGTAGGATCTGTATTTGAATATATATTTGTGACAAGCGGTGTAAACCAAGAAGGTACGGTATCTATTGTTTGTGTAAGTGTTCCGACATATAAGCCATTCCAAAATGTTCTTTTGTTTGATTGTATTTTAATTAAAGCGTTTGAATAGATTATATTTTGCTTCATGTCGAGTGGTTTGACCAGTCAGAACATATCTGTAAGGCACACTTCCCATCTATATTCAAAATAAGGAAAGGTTTGGGTCTAAACGGCCTTCTGGAAATATTTTGTGGGGATCTGGTCTGGTTCACAACATTTGTACCGAGGGGTTTCTGACTGGCTCCTGTAATTGAAATTTTAGTGGCGGGGCAGGGGATGTTTTGCTGGAGGTTGTGCTGTAAGTTGCCTCAGACATTCAGGGAGACCTGAGGATTTGGCGACCCAACTCTGGATGGAGCATGGGGACTGTCGTTACAGCATCTGGGTCTGTAACATGAACAACCAATGGAGCAGAGGCTGCAGAGAGGGGAAGCTCTGAAACCACGGAGTAAGAATGCGAAGGGAAAGGGATCTGCTGTATCCACCCCGGGTTTTTCAGGACCAGCTTCACAAGCTCCACTTGACCCAGGAGCAGATAGTGAGGGGACCCTCACTGAACAAGAAGCTGATCATAGAATGGTGTCACCTCCTTCAACACGACCTGCAGCTTCACACCAGGGGGAGGATGGTGCTTCCAGTGGCTGTTCGGGTCACTGTTTCATTCAGCTTCTATGATCCAGAACTTTCCAGGCAGGACGAGGTGACATATCCATCATCTCCCAGTATCACAACATCAATGATGGAGGATATATATGATGGATGAGAAGCATTGTTTCTCCCTGAGCAGGGAGCTGCCGGGTGTATCCAGTATAATGGGATTCCCGATGGTGTACATGGCATCTACAGCGTATCCATGTCAATGGGGAGAGGTAGAGGATCTGAAGGAGCTCTGTCTCTCTCTCTCTCTCTCTCTCTCTCTCTCTCTCTATTCATGTTACAGTGAGCCTATGCACAGTACATCATATTGGTGAATACCCACTGTCCTGGCAGCAGTCATGGTCTCTTCATTCAGAAGCAGTCAGCCATTCCCATCGTCATCGGGTCTTCATGTAGAAAGATTTGAATATATCTTGGATAAAGACTGTCCCCTTGATGTACGTTTCAAAACACCATCCCCACCACCAATCAACCACATCAAAGTATTCCATGTGTACGGAGAGCAAAAGGGTCACTTGGAGTGTCTGGGAGCTGACGATCAGCAAAACCTCCCATGTCTGAACGGGTCTGAGTGAACCCCCCAGTACACAGTATCATTAAGTCCTGTAATCCCTCTCCATTTCAGTAACATATTGCTTTCTATTATTCCTGCAAATGAAATGACAGGTTATTTCATCTTAAATTCCACCTTCCAAACTTTTATCTATTGCCTTTACCTCTCTGAATCTATTTGCAGACTCTCCACCTTATCGTGATAATTTAATCTCTTGCTTACCACAGCAGCATCTGTATCACCAAATTCAGCATCTGTATACCTGTTCGATCCTCCTGATCATTAATATAGACTGTAAATTGTTGAGAACCCAGCGCTGGTCATTGTGTGATCCGACTGGTTACGTTCTCTCTAAATGATTTGTCCTGAGTGCCTGTATGATACCCAGGCCTCCCCCATTCCTGGGAAACACAGTCGAAGAGTTGTATAAGAACAAAGAGCATCTGTGAGGAATCCAACCCCTCGATGAGGCTGATGTCAACGCGGCCTCTGTTCCACTTTCCTGCCATCTCTCCATCCTAAAACTCTATTCTCTTGTTGTAGATTGCGTCACATGAAAAAAATCCACTCCAAATCTACACATTCAATTACTTTTAGCATTTTACACACTTCAATGAGATCTCCTTTCATTCTTATAAACTCGACAGTATAGGCCTAAACTGCTCAATTTCTCTTCATAAGACAAACACTTCAAATATGGAATCAATGTAATGAAGTTCTTCTGAATTGCCTCCAATGGAAATACCTCATTCTGCAGGACACCCAAACTGTACTCCAGTTGCAGCCTCACTAATGCCTTGCATAACTACAGCAACACTCCCTACCTTTCTACTCTATCCTTTTATAAATAAACACTGAAATTATTGCATTTCTCATTACTTGCAGTACCCACAGGCAGGTCTTCTGTGATATGTAAGCAGACACCCAGATCCCTCTGCACCTAAACACTTTGAACTTTATCTCCATTTAGATAATAAATTGTCTTTCTATTATACTGGCCAACTTGAATAGCCCCATATTTATTCACTTTAAATTTCCTTGCCAAACTTTGGCCCATTCACCCAGCCTATCCATATAGTTTTAAATCTCTTGCATCATCATTTCGAAGTAATTTCCTACCAATGTTAGTGTTATCTGAAAATGTGGCACCGTATTTTCTATCCCATCAACCGAGTACAGTAATACCATCGATCGGAAATGGTTGAGGCATGAGTACTGAAATCAATGGCACCTCACAAATTGCATGTGCCAAAAGAAAATGACACATTTATTCCATCTGACTGCATTTTGTTGGTTAATATTTCATCCAAGCTAATAAATTACTCGTAAACCCATGTTGTCTCATCTTACCACTTACTCTTTGGAGAAGTGACATATCCGATGTCTTCAGGAAGACTAGATATGTTCCACCTCCCGGATTCCCACTATCCATATTGTTTGCGACATCTTCAAATAACTCACTCAAACAATTCAAACACGATTTAACCTTTGAAAAACCATGTTGACTCTGACGAATTGTGGTTTGAGTTTGCAAATGTCCTGAACAATGGACTCTAACAATTTGCCTTAAATTACAATAGTTTATTGTTACACTTTAGTCTCTAATGTATACTATTATTATAAGTTCTTCCCTTTCGAAACCCTTTGCGTTTTCTTTGAATTCCTGTTTAATGGAAAAACGTTTTTAAGAGTTCTATTCCAATTGCTGTGTAAGAGCCATGTGTGGCTGAATAGATTCATCATCCTGCTGGTGTACAAACTCAATGGGCTGACGTCTTTCTGGTGTTCCCATATTGCCATCTCCAAGGCCAGAATGACTCTTCCTGTTGATGCTTTAGAGGATTGGGAGATGATGGAATCTTACTGTTGCTTCTAACATTTTGAGGAGGGTGTTGTGTTCTGGGATACTTCTTGAGAGGGGAATTATCACAGGTAACCTCACAATCATTAAAAAGTACTTGGACGAGCACTTGGAAGTGTCATAACATTCCAGGCTATGGGCCTGGTGTAGGAAAGTGGGACTAATATAGATCGTGCTGTATTTCTGTTGGCACAGAGGTTATGCCCCTGTGAGTGTATGGTGTGGAAGGTCAATTATTGAGCAGTTTAAGGCAGGAATTGATGAATTTCTGAAGAGTATATTCGCAAGGGTTATAAGAGTGAACTGTAATAACTTGGTAAATCATGTCAGTGTGAAAAATATGAGCAAAGAAGTGCAGTTTCCTTATAGTTTTAAACCAAACAATTGAGAATGAGGAACAGGGAAATTGAAAAACTATGTAGCCACTACTTCAGTTCCGTCTTCACAGAAATCTCAAACAATACAAGGAAAACCAAGTGTGGTGTGGGAAAGTGGAAGAGTACGTGCATCATAGAACATAGTAAGTAAATGGTTAGGGAGAAATTATTGGGGGTGAAAGTAATGGTCATAGACAACACTAAGATAGATTTATGGAATGGGAACTATGTTTGAGAAACAGACTGGAAGACAAATGAAAGAGAAGCAATGGATGTTAAACACGTGGATTTTTAGAAAAGTTTTGGTAAAGCTCCAAGCCCAGTTTGCAAAATCAAATCTGAGTGGATTGGGGCAAATATATGGCTATATTTCTAGAATGGGACAGCTGGCAGGAAACAGTGAATATAAATAAACAGACTCGTCAAGAAACAGTCTTACATTGAATGTAAGGTATGATTCTGTAAGGAAAAAGTCCTTCCATATCCAGTCAAGAAACTTTGGGGACAATTAAACAATTCACTGGAGGAAGAGATTCCACAAATATCCCCTTCCTCCATGATTGAAAAGCCCATCAAATCAGTGTATAAGATAAGGCGATTCATTCGCAACAATCTTCAGTCAGAAGTGCTGAGTGGATGATCCATTTCAGCCTATGTCCCAGATTCCCCATCACCTTCCCCAGATATCTCCTGTCTCATCAGCAGGACGGGCACAGCAGAAGTGGCGGCACATTGGGATACAGTTGGAAGGGAATTGCTCTTGACTCCGTATCCCATGAAGTCTCATGGCATGAGTTTACACATGAGAAAGGAAACCTCCTGCTGATAACCATGTACCAGTCTCTTTCAACTGATGAATCAGTACTCCTCCATGCTGATCAACACTTGGAGGAAGTACTGAGGGTAGCACGGACGCAAGATTTACTCTGGGTGGAGTATTTCAATGTCCACCTTCAAGAGTATCTCAGCTACAGCAATATTGATCGAGCTGGCCCGGTCCTAAAGGATATAACTGCTAGACTGGTACTGTAGCAGATGGTGAAGGGACCAACAAGAGGAAAATACATATTGACCACAGACTTACTAATCTGCCAGTTGCAGAAGTATCTGTTCATGACAGTATCGGTAAGAGTGGCCACTACATAGTCATTGTGGAGACAAAGTCACACTTGCACATTGAGAATATCCTCCACCAATTTGGGTGGTAGTATCACAGTGCTAAATAGGACAGACTTCGAACAGATCTAGCAGCTCAAGTCGGGATGTCCATAAAGTGTTATGGTTCATCTATAGGAGCAAAATAGTACACCCAAACAACCTCATGGCCTGGTATATTCCCCTCACAACAATTACCATCAATCCAGAGGATCATCATTGGTTCAGTGGAGTGTGCAGGAGGGAGGAGTAACACCAGGCAAAACTGCAAATGTGGTGTCAGTCTGTTGAAGCCATCAAACAGGACTATTTGTCCGCCAAACAGCAGAAGCAGTAAGTGATAGACAGAACTAGGTGATCTCACAAGCAAAGGATCAGATCTAAGTTCTGCAGTCCTCCCACATCTAGTCGAGAAACGTTGGGGAAAATTAAACAATTCACTGGAGTAAGAGATTCCACAAATAACCCCTTCCTCCATGATGGGAGAGCCCAGCACTTCAGTATATAAGATAAGGCTGACGCATTCGCAACAATCTTCAGTCAGAAATGCTGAGTGGATGATCCATTTCAGCCTCCTCCAGTGGTCCTCAGCAATTCAGTTACCAGACATCAACAATTCGATTCAGTTCACGCGATATCTAGAAATGGTTGGAGATACTGGATACTCCAAAGAGTCCATGCTCTGACAACATTCTGGCAATAGTAATGAAAACTTGTGCTCCATAACTTATCACTCCCCAAGCCAAATTGTTTCAATACAGTTACAACAATGGCTATCCCCGATTATGTGGAAAATTGCCCTAAGTATCTCCTGTTTATAAAAAGCAAATGTATTTCCAAGTCAGGATGGTGAATGGCTTGGAGGGGAACGTAAAGATGATGGTATATCCACTCCATCAGTCTACTCTCGATCATCAGTAAAGTGGTGGAAAGTCTCAGTGCTTTTCAGCAGCACGTGCTCAGTAATACCCTTGTCAATGACGCCCGGTTAGGGCTCCACCAGGGCCACTCAGCTCCTGACCTCATTACTGTCGTTCAAACATGTACAAAAGAGCTGAATTCCAGAGGTGGGGTGAGAGCGACAGCCCTTTAAAACGAGGCTGCCTTCGACCAAGTGTGGCATTAAGGGGCATTAGCAAAACTACAATCAATGGGTATCAGGGGCAAACTCCCTGCTGATTAGAATCATACCTGACACGTAGGAGGATGGTCATGGTTGATGAAGGTCAGTCAACTCAGTTCCAAGTCTGTAGGAGTCCCTCGAGAATTGGCTGAAAACTTCTTCAGGGCTGCTTTATCAATGACCTTCTCTCCATTTTAAGGTCAGCAATGGGGATGTTCGCCAATGATTGTACAATATTCTACAACATTTGTGGCTCATCAGATACTGAAACAGTCCATGTTCAAATGCGACAAGATCTGGACAGTATCCAGGATAACAAGTGGCAAGTAATATTCAGGCCACACATGCCAGATCGTGACCATCACCAATAAAATACAATCTAACCTGCGCGTTGGCATTCAATGGTGTTACTATCACTGAATCTCCCAGTATCAAAGTCCTGGTGGGTAATCATTTCTCAGAAACTCACTGGTCTCGCCACATAAACACAGTAACTACAAGAGCAGGTCAGAAGCTAGGAATACTGCGGCGAGTAACTCACATCCTGACTTCCAAATGTCTGTCCATCATCTACAATGCATAAGTCAGAAGTGTGGTCGAAGACTCCCAATTTGCCTGGATGAGTGCAGCCTCAACAACAAACAAGAAGCTTGATACCATCCAGGACAAAGCAGCCAGTCTGACTGTCCCTTCATCCACAATGCTGCACCATCAATGCGCAGCAGCAGCAGCATCAGTGTTTTACTATCTACATGCTGCAATGAAATGATTCACCGAAGATCCTCAGAGACCATCTTCCCAACTCACGACCACGTCTATCTAGAAGGACAAGGGCTGCAGATGTATGGGAATACCATCATCTTTAGGTTCCCCTCCAAGCCATTCACCATCCTGACTTGGAAATATATCACCGCTCCTTCACAGTCGTTGGGTCAGAATCCTGGGATTCCCTCCCTAATGGCATTGGAGGTCAACCACAGCAGGTGGACTGCAGCGTTCACCAAGGCAGCTCACCACCACCTTCTCAAGGGCAACTAGGGACAGGAAATAAATGCTGGCCCAGCCAGTGACACCCAGATTCACGAAATAAATAAATAGAAATTAACAGAGGTAGGTTGCTGACGTGTCGCAGGGATCGGTGCTTGGGGCCCAGCTGTTGACAATGCTCTTTAAACATTTGGTCGCTGGAATCAGATACACTATATCTCAGCCTGCTGACAGCACTAATGGATGTGGGATTGTGAGTGGGTGAGTAGGATGTAAAAAAACACCAATATTGCAGGACAAAAAGCAGTTAAGAAGATAAATGATGTGCTGACCTTCATTTCAGGAGGATTTGAGTCCAGGAGAAAGGGTGTCTTACTGCAGCTGTGCATGGCCTCGGTGAGACATCATCTCAAGCATTGCACAGCATTATGTGCAGTTTTGATCTCCGTACCTAATAAAGGACAACCCTGACATTGATGGAGAGCAGTGAAGGATGACCAGACTGATCTCTGGGATGACAGGCTTATTGTGGGAGCAGAGATTGGGGAGACTGGGCCTGTATTCCAAGGGGTTTAGGAAAATGAGTGGGGATGTCAGTGAAATATACAAAAATCTGACAGGTTGAGACAGATTGGAAGCAGGGATGATAATTCTCCTGGCTGGGACGTCTAAAACCAGGGTCCACAGTATTAGGTACAGGCAGGTCACTCTGCATTGAGATGAGCATAAATGTCTGCACTCACAGACCAGTGAACCTGGGAATTCGCTCGAACCTGGAAACCGAGACACTGATTATAAAAAAGGATTTCGAGACAGTAAAGGGATGGTAGGAGAGCAGGAGTACGGTGTGGAAATGAAGGGCCAAGTATTATTACGTTGAACTGGTTAGCAAACTCGATGGAACAAACGTACTACTGCACCAACTATTTTATAGCTTCCCAAGGTTACTCACATGAACGGAAATGCATATCTTGTGGGGTAAGTGCATCGAGGAGATTTTTTTCCATGAACTAGAATGGGGGAGGCTCACTGTGTTGTATGACCTACTCCTTTCCCACTGTTTCTGTGCAGTCTGTGGGAAAGCTCTGTAAATGTTGTCAAAAGCTCTCAGATGTTAGGAAGGAGGTTACTGCAGGGTCGACAGGACTGTGTTCCCATTCCCTTTTCCGAGACTGATGCTGAGGCCAGGTGTTCTGTCCGGTTTCATCTTTTCAGACTTCGGAGTAGTTTGATACAAATGAGTGTCTTGATTGGCCGTTTCAGAGACCATTGAAATGTTTATCCCATGTCAGGGTCTTTGGAGTCAGTTTTAGGCCAGCCCAGGAAATCATGGGAGATTCACTTCCTAAAAGTACATTGGAGAAGGAAATTCTGTTTATGATCCATATTGGTTTCAAGGTCACTGTTACTGACCCCAGATTTTAGATCTCGATATTTTATTAATTGTCTTTAACTTCGACCCGCTGCCAGATCATTAGCCTGGTCTGGATTAGTAATCCAGTGACATTACCACAGCAGCACCATCTCCACATGGGGACCTATCAGAAACCACACTGCGCAGGTTATTTCTGTGCTGCTTGACAGCTCTGTCAAAAAGAACTCCCACCAATTTGACTGTCGTGATGGGACTGAGGGGGTGGTAATTGGTCAGATTGTAATTATTCCCGTCTTTGGGGACGTAACTTAGTTTAGTAATTTTCGACATTGCCAGGGAGATATCAGAGTTGGAGCTGGCTTGAAACAGCTTCCCCCAGGGACACGACTTGTTGTGCAGCACAAGTCTTCAGTTCTATTGCAGGAATTGTGTCAGGGCCCATTGCCTTTGTCGTATCTACTGTGATCAGCTGTTCTCCATGGCACATGCAGCGAATCAAATTTGTTGAAGACTGGCATCTTTGATTTTGTGGGCATCATGATATGGGTGAGGTGTATCATCGACTCAACACCTCTGGCAGAAGATGGTGCCAGATAAAAGATAAAACATCCTTCTCTTTTACACTGATGTGCAGGTCTGTTCCATTATTTAGGATGGGGATGTTTGTGGAGCCCACTCCTCCAGTCATTTGTTTAATCGTCCATCACCATTTATGACTGACTGTGGCAGAACTGCAGGGCTTCGTTCAGATCTGTTGGTCAAGTCTGGTAGCTTTAATGAGTTATCATCAGGTTAAAGTTCATGTGATTCTGACTCTGACATGTTCACCCACACTCGTCACTGAGCCTTATTCTCCATTACCATGGTGTTGATGGTAATGACAGACTGAGGTGTTACACTGGCAACAAGTTACAGGTTGTGGTTTAATGCATGTCTGCCTCTCCTGCTGCTGTGGTCTACAGCACTACATGAATACGCAGTTTCGAGCTGCAATATCTGCAATGCAATTCTGCTGTCTGTTCCCCAATTCTCACTGAGACTCATTCACCCATCAGCCCTGCATTCAGTGACCTAACCTGGTTTCTGATGTGGCAATACTTCCATTTTCAAACTCTCATCCTGCTGAGGATCTGTCTCCCCGGGTCTTGCTTCCAATCTGACACATTCCACAAAAGCATTTAACTGATCTTAATTCACCTGAATCTTTTTCCTTGAGAAATACCATCTTCTGTGTTTAAAGTGAATGTGTTTCCTCTGTTCCTTTCCCTGACTCTGATTAAGAGCTCTGTAGTGTCAGTAATGCCAGCCTTATGTAGTTTCAGAGCCAATGAATTCTCTGAATTCCCAATCTTCTTCACCACATTGTATGTTTCCTCTTTTGGTCTGATGCCTCATCACTCATGGCTGCCTTGTTCTCACATGAGTATGTTTCATCTTCTTGGGGTTGCATTTCTGGTATTATCTTCCGAATTGTCCCCAGAACCTCCTCCCATTGCTACTCCATGGTCTTTCCTGCTCAGCTCCCCTTCCAATTAACTCTGGCCAGCTCCTCCCGCATGTCTTGGTAGTTACATTGCTTAATTATAACCACATTACATATTGAAGAGAGTATTAGATATAAACTAAAAGAAGGAGTTTTGAGAGACAGGACACGAAGAATAATGTGTCTTGATACAAAGGGAGAACGAGAGAGACGATATAGATATGGAGATGTGGAAAATGAGAAAACTACATTATCGAAAGAAGTAGATGAACATTCCCCAAAGTTTTGGCAATGCCTGTGTGCTGTGGTCCTTTGTACAGTGCGCGTGCAAATGAGTAATACGTTCAAATGCTGAGCCTGATGCCAGAATATTTATCTCCAATAACATGACAGGCACTAACTTTGGAAAGAACCCAACAGGCCAATATATATTTAAGTCCCGGTAAAAAGGGGATTAACTGAAATAAATTGGGACTCTAGAATCAAGAATTTGGAGCTCGCATTCTGGTAAGAATGAGAGATTAGGTTAGGAATGCCAGAAAAGGAGGGAACGTTGAGAGGATCAAATCATGTTTAATGTTTTATCAATTTTATACATCATATGCATCTTTTTACATTAACTGTGTCTCTGTTGTTCATTTACAATGTGTTGTGCACATATGAAAAATGCTACTTATCTGCACACGCACATTAATTAAACCGTGTACATAAAATCAATTTTCCACCATTGAAACTGTCCTGTAGTTGTGTTACGCGGATACATGAACACCAACTGGCCACCAAAAGACATGACCCACTATCACTATGCTCCATACATACAGACAAAGAAAGGCACTACATTGACTGGGACAAAGCACACACATATACTAAGACACGCAAGGACCTTCTTCGAGGAAGGCGTTCTAACCAGAAGTCCATCAATAAAAGCATCAATTTAGAAATGTATACATTGTCTTGTTAAAATAAGCGGAAATGGCATCACCCATCTTAAGAAACAAGGACCTATAAATAGAGAGGCAGGACATGCCACCAGAGCTTCAGCGGAGACTCTCACTGATGATGTCATCTAGTCATGGTGACGAAACTTCTGAAAACATACATTCAAGCTCAACGAGCTAACTTGCAAACATATAAATTGATATTTTTTGTTTATTAGTGGAATTTAGGAGTTCTTTGTCGTTCACGTTTTAACAGATTATGATGTGAGGTGAGTTTTTCTGGGTATGTGGTTTTAATTAACAGAGGGATTCGACATTGATGTCATAACAGTTTTGGGGCCTTGCCGTATGGGATTTGGACAGATTTGAACAGATTTAGGGTACAAAAGGTCGCAGCAAATTCCAACTCATTGCAATTAGTGATTTTGATCTTCAAATAAAAGCAATGGGAAAATTCGTTTAATTTTGTTACTTGTGGTTGGTATAATGAAAAGTGACGGAAATGGCTGTTCACATTACTAAAGAGGTTCCCAAATTTTCCAAGGAAGTTTAGAAGGACAGAAGGAGGACATTTTTTAGAATTAGCAAATAGGTTGGAATTGGGTTGAACCAGGGAGAAAAGGGAAGCTGAAATTTTAATGGACTTGGTCAAGCACTTTGATGTATCTGCAGTAGAGTTAGAAAAACCTTAAATTGCAAATGTGGCAACTGGAGATAGAAGATAAATAAAGGGAAGGAAACAGAGAGAAAAGAAAGAGAAAGAGAGGCAAAAGAAAGAACGAGAGGATTTGAAATTCAGAAGTTGGGAATTAGACAAGGAAGTTAAATTAACAGGATGGAGATGAAGGGAGAACGTAGGGATGTATAAAACTATGCTAATAGCTTGCCATATTTCGGTGAGAAAAATATCAAAACCTTTTTTATTTTATTTGAAAAGAAAACATGGCAAGGCAGATGACGTGTCCAATGAACTTGTGGGTAATGCTAGTTCAGACTAAGCTGGTGGGCACAGCTGGTGTGGCATGTGCCGCGCTATCAGATGTGGGGTCAAGAGATTATCAAGATGTCAAATTGGCTATTTTGATTGGTTATGAATTGGTACTAGAAGCATAAAGAGAGAAGTTCAGAAAAATAGAGACGGAACCAGGTCAGGTTTATATTGAGTTTGAAAGAATTAACCACAGTCATTTTGACAGGTGGGTGCTGGCCTTAAAAATGGATAAGACCTGTGAGGCTTGAGGGAGATAAATTTGCTGGAGAAGTTAAAAGATTCACTTCCAGAGATAGTAAGAATTCATGTGAACGTACCGAAAGTTCAAGAAGTGAGAAGTGTAGCAGAAATGGCAAGCACATATGCACTGGTGCATGAGATGATATTTAGCTTCTGGCAGGATTTTCACGTTGTGAGGGATAGAAATTGGGAGAAGGGAAGATCACACATTACAAAGCGAACAATAGCACAGAATACTTTACCACAGGTGAAGAAAGAAACCCATGGGGGTTGGTGAAAGGCCTCAGGTGTTCTCACTATAAGGGAGTGGAACACATAAAATGACAGTGCCGATGGTTTAAGAAGGGCACTGGGAAAAGGTGGTTTCACTGCAGTAAGCTGGGTCACACCGTGATGGGCGTTGACTGAAGGCACTTTGGGGAAAGATCTGGTAGAAGAGGCTCAGCCCAGTGGCATTAGTGAAACTGGTAAAGGAGACTCCAAGTAGAGCCGAGGAGCTGCAGGAGAGTGCACAGCCGAGGCAAGGGCTGGGTATGGACTTAGTACCTGATCTCTGAAAGAATTCGCCTCTGTAGATAAAGTTTATTCAGAAAGAACAGGGGGAGAAGGACAAGAAGTTATAATTTTGTGAGATATGGGATCTGCTCAGTCTCTAATAATTGAGAAGTGATGCGCCAGAAAAGCACAACAGATCAGGCAGCATCCAAACAGCAGGACAATCGAATACCAGGCAGAAACCCATCGTCAGGAATGTGGTGTGGGGACAATGCGGCTGAAAGATAAATACGAGGGTAGTAGTTGGGCTGGTGGAAGGGTCACAGGGAAGGCAATAAGAAGATGTAGGTGGGAGTAATAGTGATATTTTGGAAAGGAGCGCGGAGTCAATAGGTGGGAAGGAAGCTGGCCAGTTAGGGCGGTTCAAGAGGGCAGTGCTAGATTGAACGTTTAGATATGGGAGAGGTTGGGGGAGGGGAGATTTGGAATTTGGTGAGGTCAACGTTGATGCTATACAGTTTGAGGGTTCCAGCTGTCCTACCACCAATAGGTGTCCTATCACCCTCCTCTCCGACCTATCACCATTACAGCTCACCTGCATCTACCGATCGCCTTCCAAGCTCCCTTCCACCCACTCCATCCCCACCCTCCTATTTATTTCTTAACCTCCTTCCCCCTCCCTTGCCCCCCACTTTCCTGATGAAGGATTTATGCCTGAAAAGTCAACGCCCCTGCCCCTCGGATGCTGCCTGTTTGGCTATGCTTTCCTCGCCCCACACTTTTCAACTCTCATCTCCAACAACTGCAGCCCTCACTTTCTCTCACCCTCTCAGAGTAAGTGATGAAAGTATTTTCACTCTTTCTGGCATGTTAATCAAGAGCGTGTTAATTTGTAGAATGGGGACAGAAATTAAGCATTCCCTTGTGTAACATCAGGATGCAGTACAGAGTGTCATTTCCAGGAATACAGTTTGTTCTTGGGAACGATTTCGCAGGAGGCGAGGTGGGATAGGCACCCCTTATGGTGGAGAAGCCAACAGAAGACTAGGGAATTGAGATGTTAAAAGAAAAATACCGAGGAGTTTTTCCAGAGTGTGTAGTAACAAGATCCCACTGTCATAAGTTACAGCAGGAAGGAAAAACGAACGAAAAAGACAAATGGGTTGATGCTCAGTGAACTGCCCCCCTGTTTGATGTATCGGTGCAGGAAAAACCTGAACAGGCTGAGGATCAGGCAGAGGTGTTTAGTCCAGAAAGGCTAATGGACCTACAACAGATATACACACACATACACACACACACATACACATGCACACCCACAGAAAAGGAATCAGAATATATTGTCGAACGTTTTTAACTTAAAGATAGAATCATAAAATTAAAATGGAGACCCCGATAGGTTACTGCAGAATGGAAATGGGCCGAAGTGCACCAGATTGTGTTAGCAGTAACATACAGTGTTACGGGTAGCTCATAAGCTAACTGCAGGCGGTCACCTAGGTGTACAGAAGACAGGCTAAGGTACGGAAGCATTTCTAGTGGCCTGGAATGCACAAGGACGTGTTTTTTTTTGTACATGACATACATACCAAATGGTAGGTAAGTAACAGGCAGTAATAAAACCAGCACCTTTCTTGCCAATTACTGCATTCGAAGAACATTTCCCGTAGGTTATGTTTAATTGTGTAGCTCCCCTTCCTAAAATAGAAATGGAAAACTATATTTGCTGACAATAATGAATGTGTCTACCAGATTTCCAGAGGCAATTCCATTACAGAATGTTAAGATAAAAAAGGAGTGGAGAGGTTGGTAGCTTTCTTTACTCGCTGTGGGCTAGGCAAAAGATTCAGTCAGACCAAAGATCTCATTTTACTGCTCATCCTTTTAAGGAAGTCATGGATAGGTTCAGCATACAGCAGTTTAAATCAAGTGCGTCGGATCCTGAATCCTAGGGAGCCTTGGAAAGTTAGCATCAGACACTGAAGACTATGTTAACAGCGTACTGTTATGATTACCCGAATGATTGGAATAAAGGTGTCCCATTATATTGTTTTCCATTAGAGATGCCCCAAATAAATCTACTCACTTTACTTCCTCTGAGTTAATATTCATTTGTGAAGTGAGAGGTCCTTTGAAATTAATTAAATATAAATTGATAGGACCGAAGTCGGAAATCTCACAGTTGGATTCTGTGTGTATGTTGAAGGAGACAGTAGATGGAGGAGGTGAGTTAGCTGGATAGTATCTGAAGAGCACAGCATAGAGTGAAGCAGGTGGCAGGTACAAATTCTGAAACTTTGTAGATTTCCCGTGGGGATGACGTATTAGTATTGCCACCAGTGGTAAGAAATCCCTTCAAAGCCAGGTTTAGTGGCCACTTTCAAATAAAAAAAATGTGGAGTCAGTTAAGCTATCTAGTAAAGATACTGGAGATGACAAAAAACTTTATCGAGTATTTTATATGGATGAATAATGCAGCAGCCATTTAAGACTCAGGAACAGAGCTGTGGCCATATGAACAAATTTTGCAGCTTATCTGTATGACGTAGTGATCTTTAGCAAGTGATTGAAAGCTCACATGTTACAGTTGGCAGAGCATGTTGAACGATTACAAGAAGCAAACTTTGTAATAAACTTAAAGAAAACAGAATTCACGAAGGCAGAGGTGACGTTCTTGGGACATTTCATTGGACATGGAAGGTTGACCCCATGGAACAGAAAGGCGAAGGACTTTGAGGAAATTCCACGAACATGCTCGAAGAAAGAGGTGCTTCGATTTTTGGAACTGAGTGGATTCTATCGGAAGGTTGTCCCAAACTTCAGCAGCGTATTGGCACCACTGATGGATTTACTAAAGAAGAACACAGAATTGTGGTGGAGAGAACAATGCCAGGAGGCATTTGATAATTTTAAAGCAGGATTAATCACCGCACCAGTTTTAGCTACACCAAATATTCTGAAACCCTATGAAAATTGTGTTTGATGCTCGGGATATAGGGGCCGGAGATGTATTGATACAGAAAGAGGATGATGGAATTGAATTGCTATTTGCCTACTTTTCGAAAAATTCAATATCCACCAGAGAAAAAAAAACAAAATCTCCATTATTGAACAAGAATGATTAAGTTTCACACTGGCCTGACAATATTTTAATGTGTATATGACAAACAAATTGTCGGAGATGGTTGTGGACAATGACAAATCTCTCGCATTTTTTGGAATGGTTAAAGAGCAGAATATGAGACTATTTCATTGGAATCTTATCACACCGACTTTAAACTTACAAAATGTACATGCTGTGGCTCCTACAATATGATAGCAGATGTGTTATCGCTGATTTAAAGGAAAACGTATCGATAAGATTTACCTTATTCCAGTGTTATAATGGTGTGCAGAATTAATATGAATGATATAACTGAGATTAATACTTTTGCAACTCATAAAATTGGGATTAAGAATTAGAGGAAAAGAAATGTAACCATCTTTTCATTCTGCTTGTCATTTTATTTTCTGAAGCAGGAAGATGTTATGAAGCCAAAGACATGTAGGGTACTTTAAAACAGAACGGGTTTTGCCGAATAGAAATTAAAGCCACAGATGCCAGCTGACGGTCAAATTGTTCCACATGTCACCATTAGCTGAGAAATGGATACCTGAGTTTTGGTTGCTGTTTTGACAGCAATTCAAATGCAACCAAAGTGTTTAAATAACGCTCAAGATACCAGAAGCCAACAGAATTTGAATATTATTGTTTGGACACCTGGTAAACAACCAAATTAAGAGAATTACTATATCATGGGGAGTATACAAACCCAGCTTTTTGAACACTGGAGGGAGAGCTACTGCCATCCAACAGCAGAGTAGCTGCTGTAGACCAGGAGTGCTAACTGGCCATCTCAAACACTCTCTATCAAAGACACATGTTCATGTAAACCTACTTGCAATAAAAAAAAGACCCAGGGAGATCAGCAGCTGGAAGAGTGAGTACAGCGGGGAAGATAGAGACTTTGTGCTCTTGAGATTGTAATGTTTAATATGTGGGTTGTTGGAACAGCATATGTTTACAGAATGGGGTCAGATAGTAAGTAGCTAAGAAAAGAGGGGCTTGTATTTGTGAATAGTTGTTGTTTAGTGTTCACTATTAAAGTTAAGAAATTAACTTGATTTTTGTTTAAATAGTGGAATATAAGAGATCTGTGTCGCTCATATTTTAACAGATTACGAGGTGAGGAGGGCTTTTCTGGGTGTTTGGGTTTAATTAACAGAGGGGTTCATCTTCACCTTGTAAATGTCCATCCACGTTAGGCCCATTTCCCTGCAGTTGGCCCATATCCTTCCAGTCCTTTCCTATCGACATATTTTCCAAATGCATTGAAATGTTGTAAATGTACACCCCCTCCCCCCGCCCCACCACCCACATCTGCTGGCAGCTCATCCATGAACCAGCCCTCTGTGTAAAGAAGTGGCCATTCAGGTTCCCTTTTATTCCTTCCCCTCTAACCTTAAACTGATCCCCTGTAATCCTCGATTCTGTACACCTTGGAAAAAGACTGAGAGCATTAACCCTATTCATACACCTCATGATTTTATACAGCTCTATAAGGACTGCCTCAGTCTCCGACACTCCAAAGAAAAGGTCCTAGCTTGTCCAACCTCTCCCTATAACTCAGACCATTTGGTCCTGGCAACGTCTTTGTAAATTTCTTCTGCACTCTTTCTAATTTAATAACATCCTCCCGATAACAAGGTAACAAAAAGTGAATACAATACTCCAAGTGCGGCCTTACCGAAGTCCTGTGTAACTGCAACATAAATTCGCAACTTCTATACTCAATGTCCTGCCTGATGAAGGCCAATGTGCCAAAAGCCTTCTTAACTGCCCTGTCAACCTGTGACTCTACTCTTAGGGAACTGTGCCCGTGAAAACCAAGGTCTCTCTGCCCCTGCACACTTAAGACCCTCCCCTTCACCGAGAAACTTCTACCTTGATTTGAGTTTCCAAAATGCAAGTCCTCACACATCTATATTAAATTCCATTTGCCATTTCTCGGCCCACTTCCCCACCTGATTAAGGTCCTGTTGCAATTTCTGATAAACTTCCTCACTGATCATGCCACCACTTATTTTAGTATCAAATGCAAACTTACTAATCATGCCTTGCATATTCTCAAGCAAATCATAGATAACAAACAGCAATGGACACTGCCTTCAGTCTGACCATCATCTGTCCACGAAACCCTCTGCTTCCGACCATCAACCCAACTGTGTATCCGATTGGCCAGTTCCCCCAGCATTCCACGTGATGTAATCTTCCAGAGCAGCCTGCCATGTGGAACCTTATCAAAGGCCTTAATAAAATCCATAGAGACTACGTCTACTGCTCTGTCCTCGTCAACCTTCCTGGTCACTTCATCAAAGAACTCTAACAAATTTGAGAAGCATGATCTCCCACTCACAACTCTATGCTGACTGCTCCGAATCAAACCCTGTGTACGTAATGGGTGCAGTCAATGGTATGCTGTCCTTCATTGTAAGATGATTCGAGTACATAAGTAAAGCCATCTTCCTGCTGTTGCAGAGCCTTGCTGAGAGACCTTTTGGGACACTCTGTACAGATTTGATCTCGTTTTTAAGGAATGACATCCTTCCCACAGATACAGATGGCGGTATCATGAGGGTAGAGTGAAGAACCTGAGAGTTTAATCTGCAGAGCTGTGAAATACGAAGAAATGGTGATGCTGAAACATGAGGTGTAGCAGGTGTATTTCCAAAAGACACATTGATAGGGTGACAAATTCCATACTTTACCCAGGATTGATTGGTTTGATTTATTGTCACATGTATCTCAGTACATGGAAACACTTTATTTATGAGCAGAGGAGGCAGATCATAGTAAGCATGGCCAGACAGATCATAGTGTGGAAATCGACTTGGACAGAGTAAGGCATACAGAGTATACTGCACAAGACAAGCACTCGACAAGATCAACATGGGCAAGATCAGCATTATTTGAACTTAGAGAGTCCGTTCATCAGTCTAACGTGACTTTCCTAATAGTTTATATGCCTAAATTAACTCTCCCCATGTTATTGTGCAGTTGGCGTGTGAACCCTGTACTGAACGTCATGTTGTTCACAATCCCCAACAGCAGCAACAATACCTTCCATCTGTAACAGGTAGCCATTCCCACCAGCTTCCGCCCTACATAGCGAACACCAGGCTGGCTTCTCAGAGATGGAAGGTGCCTTCTTGAGACTTCATACAAGATATATGGCTTCCCGCCTCAACACTAGAAAACCACGTTAAAGTCCCACGTGTTTATCATGAGCAACGGAACCAGGAGGAACAACGTGGAACAGTCTGTCTGTGCAGCCTCTGCCCCACTCGTTCATCATCTTAGAGCATCAATCTGGAGGCAGTGAGGACTGCCGATGCTGGAGATTGTAGTAGAGAGTAGATTGCTGGAAAAGCACAGATGGTCAGGCAGCTCCGAGGAGCAGGAGAATCCACATTTTGGGCATAAGCCATTCATCAGGAATCAGCATCAATTACCTCATTCTGTCCCTTTGGAAGTGCGTTGAGGGGGGAATGGCCTCGTACTGTTCCTGTGTAAGTGACTCAAGGGGCTGAATGGCCTCCTTCTGTTCCTGTGTAAGAGACTGAAGGAGCTGAATGGCCTCATCCTGTTGCTGTGGAAGTGGCTTTAGGGGCTGAATGGCCTCCTCCTGTTCCTGTGTAAGAAACTCCAGGGGCTGAATGGCCTCCTCCTATTCCTGTGTAAGAGACTCAAGGGTATGAATGGCTTCTTCCTCTTCCGATTGGACAGGACCAAGGGCCTGATTGGGTTACCCCGGTTCCTGTTTGACAGCTCAATGTACTGACAAGTGTGATGATGCTGCAGGCTTTGAGAGGTTATTGTGTCCTGGTTTCTTTTCAGAGAGAGATTGAATGATTGTTACCGAACTGGTTAGTTAACTCCACTGAGTAAACAGCAAGGGAGGCCTTGGGTTAATTTTAATGCAGCCTAAATGGGTGTGGCCAGCTCTCACAGGTTCCGATCTCTGGGTTTTGGTTTCTCAGTAGTATCAGAAACTGTTGGGGTCTCCACAGAGTTGGAAGATCCAGTGACTATCTCCTGGCTGCTACTCTCTGAATTTTCTCTTGGTGCTGTTTTTAATTCCTGGATTAGAGAAATGTTTGTGACAATCTGTGTCTGAATTTCCCTTTCTGCCAGGGGCTGTGTTGATGGGATTTTCCTATATTGGAACAGTTCATTAGTAATAGTTCATAGATTTGTTATTCTGTTAACTTGTCTAATACAATTACGTTTTTCTAAATTCCTCTTTCTTTGCTTTCATTTTATCTTTCGAGTTTCAATAAATAGTGTTTAGCTTCACACCGAGTAGTTTGACCTGTCACATTACATCTGGGACAGACACTTTACATTTCCTTTAAAATAAAAAAAAAGAGTCTAGGCTACCGCCTTCAAATATTTTTGAGGGGCTCTGGTGTGGTCCATCACACTAGACTCCTTCTCTTCCTGAGTAATAGGCTGGAGGCACTGAATGGGCTGTCCCTGTTCTTCTCCAATAGTGTCAATGGGCTGAATGACTTCCTCATATTCCTGTGAAACCAGCGTGAGGTACTGAATAAACTCTTATTTTACTGTGGCAATGTGCAGTGTCAGGCAGTGCTTGTAGATGAATGTTATGGACCATTTAACAGCACAAGTCTCAATGGAGTCTGGGTCTTTCTGCACATGGACACTGGCTGGTTCAGGAGCTGACGGGGGTACAAAATGTTCTGAACATTGTGGAATCCTCAGCGACCATCCCCACTTCTGACCTTATGGTGGGGAGGGTGGGGAGGGGAGCCATGGATGAAGCAGCTGAAGCTCTTTGTGAAGAGGAAGCTACGCTGAGGATTTCGCACAGAGGTGACCCAGGACTGAGATGATGAACATTTTCCTTTGTGCCATGTTTGACTCCAAACACTGGAGAGGTTACTCTGATTCCCATTAAGTCCAGTTTTGTTCAGCTACTTGATGTCAACAAACGTTAACCACTGCCTTGATATTGGGGCCAGTCATTTTTTGCTGAACCCTTGTGTCAACCTCTTTAGTTCATATCAATAAACCATGATATAGAAGCAGCAAGTGTTTTCTTCAAACAGGTGGTAGTGAATGTCAGGATTTCTCTTCTCAAGAGTGGTGGGGAGCAAAATGACTGAAAGTATTTGAAGAGGAGGTAGATGGATATTGATCTGTCAGAGAGTTGAGGGCAATGAGGAATTGGGTATGAAAGAGGATTTGAGACAGTGAGCAGATCTGGGCGGCACGGTGGCACAGTGGTTAGCACTGCTGCCTCACAGCGCCGGAGACCCGGGTTCAATTTCCGCCTCAGGCGACTGACTGTGTGGAGTTTGCACGTTCTCCCCGTGTATGCGTGGGTTTCCTCCGGGTGCTCCGGTTTCCTCCCACACTCCAAAGATGTGCAGGTCAGGTGAATTGGCCATGCTAAATTGCCCGTAGTGTTAGGTAAGGGGTAAATGTAGGGGTATGAGTGGGTACGCTTCGGCGGGGCGGTGTGGACTTGTTGGGCCGAAGGGCCTGTTTCCACACTGTAAGTAATCTAATCTAATCTAATCTAATCTAATCTTTCCCTGAAGCTCAAACCTCCAGTTCTGCAAGTGAGTTGTACGCAGTTTTGTTAAAGTGGCCTCACCAACTTCCTGTTCAGAGGCAACATGCCACCACAACTCCTATACTCAATGCTCTGACTGATTCAGGCAAATGTGCCAAATGTGTTCAGCACCACTCTGTCTACCTGCAACTCTCCTCTCAAGGAACTATGTACCTGCAGCCCTATGTCCCCTTGATCCACAACACGTCCCAGGACCTTACAATTAAGTGTATAAATTCGGCCCTGATTGGCTTTCCCAAAATGCAAAACTTCGTATTTATCTAAATTTAACTATATCTGTTACCCCTTGTCCCTTTATACCATTTAATTGTGGTCTCATTGTACTCTGAGATAATCTACTACACTACCTTTCTGATGTAATCTGTAACCTTACTAACTATGGCCCCAATATTCACATCTAAATCCTTTACATAAATGATGAAATGCAGTGAAGTCAGTACCGATTCTTACAGCAAACTGCTGCTCACAAGCCTCCAGTCTGAAAATTATCCCTCTTCCTTCAAGCCAATTGTGACTAGCTTCCTCTGTATCTCGTGTGACCGAACCTTACTCATCTGCCTACCAATCGGAACGTTGTGAACACGTACTGAGGTCCATATAGACAATGTCTACCAAACTGCCTTCATCAATCTTATTTGTCACCTCTTCATAAAACTCAATCAAATTAATGAGACATGATTTCCCATGCAGAAAGCCACGTTGACAACCCCGATCAGCCCTTGCCTTCCCAAATGTATGAGCTGAAAATTGTATTGCTGGAAAAACACAGCAGGTCACGCAGCATCCAAGGAGCAGGAGAATCGAAGTTTCGGCATAAACATGTATGTAAATCCTATCCCTCAGAATCCCTTCCAACAACTTACCCACCACTGACATCAGGCTCACCAGTCTTTCGTTCCCCGACTTTTGGGGTCACTACTTCTTTTTCCATTCCCAATGCTCCACTGCACACAACACATGTCAAATGTAACCAGGTTGGTGATATGGCCGATGATATCGGTCTCAGACTGGGTCAATGTCAGTTTTAGCAACAAGTCAGGCTAGATTTTAAAATCTGCTCAAGTAGCACCTTTATGATCCAGAGCAATGTTACTCAAACTATGATGGAAAGATGCACGGCAAACTGTTTGGATATTGCAAATAAAGAATCGATATTTCCCTTTCTAAAAACACTGACACACACACACACACACACACACACACACACTCACTCACACACACACACACACACACAAACAGACACACACATACATACACACACACACGCAGATAAACAATATCTCTGCAATTTCAAGTTGAACGCGCTTTGTCCATATATTATTGTAACTCATGACAAAAGGAAAAATTGAGAGATTGTTCAAAATATTAGTCTGCTTCTGAAGGCATTCTAATCACACAAGCTGCTAGCAATGGGACTTCATCCTGGAACAGTTGGATTTGGCTGAATTCCCATAGCATTAGGCAGTGAAGAGATTCCAATGAATTCTGGCCTGGGATCGCCCAAGGGTATCACAGTGGCTCAGTGGTTAGCACCTCTGCCTCACAGCACCAGGGCCTTGCATTCAATTCCAGACTCGGGTGACTATTTGTGTCGAGGTTGCACATTCTCCCCTTCTAATGGTTGCTCCAGTTTCCTTCCACAGTCCAAAGGTGTGTGGTTAGGTGGATTGGCCATGATAATTTGTCCGAAGTGTTCAGGAGTTTCTAGGTTAGGTGCATCGGTTGGGGTAAATGTAAGGGAGCGAGCCTGGGAAGGTTGGTATAGACGTTTTATGCCGAAGGGCCTGTTTGTACACTGTAGGGATTCAAAAAATAAGAATGGTAACGATGACTGTAGATTTTTTGTTTTAGCTCGCACACATTGCTATCCTGAGGAACAATGAAGGAAAGAGAGTGTAATCGGCCGTCCCTTCTCAGGCAGATTACTTTTTCTCTCTCTCTGAGCTGAATCACACAGTAATGTCATCCTCTCCCAAACATGTGATGTCTCCTTGTACATTGTCCAAACTATGTCTCCATCACATTCCCTGCTCCACGTAGGTGCATCATTGCTGCTGTCATACACAGAGCCATACTCTTAGCAGAAAATGGTCTCGGTCGATTTGAAGATATGTTTATATGTCGCTGCATCATTAAAAAATAAAATGTTTAATGTATTCAGAAAATTGTGTTATAATGGATGCATTTTGCAACAAATACAGAAATTGCTGGAAAAGCTCGGCAGGTCTGTCAGCATCCAGATACCTTTTACATGCTGTATTTGTACCAGCCTCCACCACTTCCTCTGGCAGCTCATTCCACATGCACACCACCCTCTGCGTTAAATGGTGCTCGTGGGCTCGTCAAAAGCATTCCCCCCTCAATTTCAAACAATGCCCTTTAGGTTTGGACGCCCAATCTGGGGAAAAATGGTTATGGATCGGGTGAGTAGTCAGGTTTTTCCCCAGATTAGTCGTCCAAACCTAGAGGGCATTGGTTGAAATTGAAGAGACATGATGGCTGGTTTAGCTCTTTTATTTGGCAGCATAAGCAACTCTTTATCAAGCTAACCAAATTGCAACTACCCCCAGATTGTGGGGAGTAGATCGCCCAGATAAAAGCTATCAATTAAGCTCTTTTTTATTCTATGTTAGTGCCTGGGCTGCTGAGGACTCGGTGTCAATACTGTGAGATATTGAACCCTATCAGATAAAGTGAACCTTTATTAGTCTGTTTTTCTTAGCTAAATTGACAACATTTATGAAGTATTGTCATAACCCAATAATTATCAATATTGTTAAAGCATGAATGACAATGCGTCAGACGGCAATACAGCCAAAATCATGTTTCTTACCCCTGTAATTGGTATACCGCGTTGTCATCCGGGGATAATGGATTACAGGTTTAAATTGTGGGCAAAAACAATGACTGCAGATGCTGGAAAGCAAATACTGGATTAGTGGTGCCGGAAGAGCACAGCAGTTCAGGCAGCATCCAACGAGCAGCGAAATCGACATTTCGGGCAAAATCGACGTCGATTTCGCTGCTCGTTGGTTGCTGCCTGAACTGCTGTGCTCTTCCGGCACCTCTAATCCAGTATTAAACTGTGGGCAGCCAGGGGCTTACCTTGCGTGAATGATTTAGAATTAGTAGAATTCCTACAGTGTGGATACAAGCCCTTGGGCCCAGCAAGTCCACTTCGACCTTCTGAAGAGTAACCCACCCAGACCCTTTCCCCTACCATCCCATACTTACCCTGACTAATGCCTAAACCTACACATCCCTGAACATTATGGGTGATTTATCAATGACCAATTCATCTAACCTGCACATCTTGTACTGTGGGAGGAAACCCACACAGACACAGCGAGAATATGTTAACTCCACACAGCCAGTCACCCAAGGCCAGAACCAAAGCCGAAACCCTGGTGCTGTGAGGCGGCAATGCTCACCACTGAGCCACCACGTGTTACTTGATGGAGAAACAATGATGCCATTTGATCAAATAACTCGTACGTATGGACTATCTAGTAGAGACCTCTTCTATATTTTTTCCCAATCAGAGATTTGATTTAAATAAAAAACACACTTTTGCCACACTCTTCCAGATCTGATAAAGGGAAGAGGGCGCTTCTTGCTTAGAATACACTTTCTGTCAGTACCCTTTATCATTAGTTGGAGAGTGTCCCCTCAGACAGACTGTGCAGCTTTGTGATGTCTGCTAGAGAGTTGGGGGTTCAAAACACTTCGAAGACATGGGAGGATATTTGTGAAAATGCTCAAAGGATTTTGATCTGTAATAGGACCCATTCCATGCAGTTGAAAATTCTTCGTAGGCTCTATCTGACCCCAACTTGTCCCTCAAAATTCAAAGTGGGATTATCTTCAGCATGTCCTAAATGCAGAATGACTACAGGCACTCTTACTCATTGTTTGTGGTTCTGCTGCAGACTTGATCTATATTGGAGCACTGTGTCAGAAGTGATAGAGTGGGTCCAGGGGACTGAATTGGAGATGTACTTGGTTTCTGTTTTCCTGGGCCTGCCCAAGGTACATTCCACAGATAAATATGGGGAAAAAAATTATATCCTTACAATCGATACTTTCTGTGCTAGGAAAGATATCCTGTTGTGTTGGATGTCTGAACTCCCCAACCCCCAGAGAGGAAGAACTGTGAACATAAGAATGTGTATCAGTTAATGCTCTTGATGAACGAGAGCTGTCCTCTTGTTATGCTGAGCGGTATTATTTATTCATTATTTATTGCTTAGTTTTGTTTTTTCTTCTGTCTGTGTAGCGTTTTAACTTGTTTTGTATGTACATGCAATTGGATGTAATTTTTTACGGATATTTGAGTTGTGTTGTTATTGGTTTATTATAATATTAAAAATCTCTTTTTAAATATTTTTTAAAAATTAAAATGCTAACATTGATAGAATACAGTCCCAAAAACTCTCATTAGAGAGACCATTCATGGTGGTTTATCCTGACGATCACCACATCTCGGGTGATGGGGTGAGGCTGAAAGAATGTCACCTTCAAGGTAATCTCTGTCAATGTGAGGAACTGAACCTGCGCTGTTGCTCTGCCTCTACATCACAAACCAGCCGTCCAGCCAGCGGAGTGGGAGACTGTCTAACTGTTACAGACAGAAACAGTCACAGAGAAAGGGTAAGAGAAACATTCATAATAAGGAAAGTGTTACAGTTCAGATAACAGTCAAGATAACGCCTGAGGGTAAAAATGTTCTCTGCTCGAAATTGCATTTTTAACAAGACGTGTTTAGAAGTTCTTTTTGGTTTAATATCATTAACGTGAGTCAAGTGAACTCTTATGTGTTACACACAGGGACACTACCATTTTCCTGAAACTGGGAAATATTTGGAACATTATCTGGAACATTCTATAATCGGCATTCTCCAGAATATTCTATGACTGTGTGGGAGGTATTGCAAAGGAGAGAGAGAGAGAGAGAGAGAGAGAGAGAGAGAAGGTGTTGTATGCAGTAGTGAGAGTCGGGGATCATGAGCCTTGTTCGGAGGTAGTTGCAATCACAGATATACAGTGATTGTGAGGGAGCAGACAGAATACGGTGACCCTTATCCTGACAGAGCGGGGAAGGTTATTAATGCTTGTGCTGTATTGCTGGACATTTCTTCAGACCTCAAATACTGCACTGAACTCGGTAGTGAGCACAGACCATGTTCGGTGCGTCTGGTGGTGTGACACCCTCTGGGATGGGAATGTTCCCTCTCTGTACTCGCCCATCCAATATGCCCACCGTGCTCCGTCAACAAACCATGGTGTAATTGCCCCTTATCTACCAATCTGCCATTTCCCTGCCTTTGCTCCGTATCCATCTAATCCTTTCCTATCTGTATTTGTCCAATTACCTTTTCAATATTGTTAGATGGCCCACTTCAACCACTTCCACTGGCAGCTCAGTCTAATTTGTCAGTTCACCTTGGATTCCATGCGATCTAACCTTCTAGAGTGGCCTACTATGTGGAACCTTATCAAAGGCCTTACTGAAATCCATATAGAATATGTCTACAACCCTGCTCTCATCAACCTTCCTGGTCACTTCCTCAAAAATCTGTATCAAAATTTGTAAGGCATGATCCGCCACGCACAAAGCTATGCTGACTGCTCCAAGTCAAACTCTGTCTTTCTAAATGCATGCACATCTTATCTCTCAGAACCTTCTCGAGTGGTTTACCGAAAACAGGTGTGAAGCTTACTGGTCTATATTTCCCAGGCTTCTCTTTGCAGCCCTTCTTGAATAAGGGCACAACATTTGCTACCGCCCAGACTTTCGGTTCTTTGTCCCTAAGCTTTTTCTCTCGCCTCTTACAGTGCTCTCAGATATATCTGGTCAGGACCAAGAGATTTGTCTGACTTTGTGCATTCTAATATGTCCAACAGCAACTCTACTGTGATATGGACAGTACCAAGATATGACAACTAACCTCCTAAAGGTCACAGATCTTCATGTCTTTCTTCATGATAAACACAGAGGGGAAATTGAGGACTTCACCCATCTCTTGAGGTTTTACCCCATGCATGCTGGTTTTGGATTTTAAAGCATCCTATTCTCTCTCTAGTTGTTCTTTATCTTTACTATACTAAATTTGGACTCACACAAATCTTCTCAGCCAAGACTACCTCATACCCCCTTATGGCCTTGCTGATATCCTTCTTCAGTAAACTCCTCTATACCCTGTATATACCTCCAGGGATTCCCTTGATATGAGCTGCCTGAACATGAGCCACGCCTCATTTTTTTCTGGTCAAAGCCTCAATATCTCTTTTAATCCAGAGTTCTCTCTTCCGGTCTCACATAACCTTCACCCTCACAGGAAAATGGAAACCTTGAACTCGAGCTATCTCACTTTTAAAGCCCTCCCACTTGCCCGGGATTCTCTTACCTGGAATCAAACAACTCGCATCATCCCCTGCAATCTCCTGTCTAACTGCAACCACAAACGCCTTGCCCCAATTTAGAACTTGAATCTGTGGACCAATTTTGTCCCTCCCATAACTATTTTAAAATTAATACAACTCTAAACACTTTTCCCAAAATGCTCCTCCACTTTATCTCCTTCACCTATCCTGCCCTATGTCCCAACAGTAGGTCGAATTTGTCCCTTCCCGAGTACGATACTTTATATATTGATTGTGGAAACTTCGCTGAACACACTTAACAAATTACGTTCCATCTAAGTGCTTAACCATCTGGAAGCCCCAGTCTATGTTAGGAAAGTTCAAATCACCTGTTATAACAACCCCACTGTTCCTGCAAGTCTCCTCAGTCCCCATGCATATTTGTTCCTCTAATTCACATTGTTGATTATAGTGCAACCACTATAACATTACCATCCCTCTCTAACTACTTTACACCATTCACGAAACTTCATTGGATATTATCTCAGGTGTTTCAACTTTAAATACTGGTGTGATACTCGCCTTAATCAGAACTATTGGTATTTAAACTGTTTCCATTTATATCTCTACATCGCAGTAATTTTCACATCCATGGCACGCCTTGTCAAGGTACAGTGGAAATATGGAGCTGTTAATGGATGGGAGCTGCACATCCTGTCACTTCCAACATTGGCTGCAAGTTTCCCCACTCTGGGCAGTGATCTAAAACAGTGTTACCGAACAACGCAACAATCTGTGCTTATATATGAATGAACCAGTGCGGTCTGCACAGCTCCCCACGCTGGATATTTAGCCCAGGATTATAGATCAAGCATTGGTGTGGGCTGCACAGAGTTCCATTCTGGACATTGCTGGGTTGTATTCTGCAATACGCTAGTCATATCTATACAGTGCTCCATCCTGAAAGTATAATGGACGGGCTGGTTATGTGAGTTGGATTGCGAATGTGAGCGAACTAATTACCTGGCAATACCTTTATTTTGTGTTTTCATTCTTGTTATTGGACCCTTCAAATCCAGACTCATCCGGTTAGACCCGACCCTCTGGATGAGTCATGGTTACTGTTGTTGCAACATCTGGGTGTGCAACATGACCAACAAATGGAGCAGAGGCTGCAGAGAGGACAGTCTCCGTAAAATGGAATGAGGGAATCACCATCAGATCATCCATGGTCTTAGTGAATGTTGGGGCAGGATTGTGTGGACAACGAATGCAACTTATTCATATATTTGCGTTTGTTCCAAGCAAACTCCATTTCTCTCCCAGTGTCCCATACTGGTGGGGAGTGAGTCCCCTCCTCCTGTTCCTGCGTAACAGGATCCTCGAGCCTCACTAGCCTCCGGATTTCCCTGTGCCCCAGTTTCGAACAGTTGAATGACCGCCTCCTGTTCCTCTGTCCCAGTCTCCAGCAGTTGAGTGACTGTCTCCTGTTCCTGTGTCCTAGTCTTGAGCAGTTGAGTGACTGCCTCCTGTTCCTGTGTCCCAGTCTCGAGCAGTTGACTGACTGCCTCCTGATCTTGTGTCCCAGTCTCGAGCAGTTGAGTGACTGCCTCCTGTTCCTGTGTCCCAGACTCGAGCAGTTGAGTGACTCCCTCCTGTCCCTGTGTCCCAGTCTCGAGCAGTTGAGTGACTGCCCCCTAATCGAAGTTTTGTGAAAGTAGATGTCCTCCTCCTGCTACAGAGTAACAGGCTCCAATAGCTCCGTGTTCACCGGCTGCTCCTGTGAAATGGAGGTGAGGGACTGAATGGCCTCTTCACATTCTTTACAGCTTTTCTTGACTAAAAGCCTTTCTCCTGTTTCTGTAAAACACTATCAAAATCTGAATGATTTATTTTTGTATTTGATTGTCAGTAATTGAGCAAACAAGAGGACTGGCAGAATTCATAAGCTGAATAGCCTCCTCCTGTTCCCGTGTTAAACACTCAAGAGTCAATAGTCTCTCAGAGATGTATTGCATGGAAAAAGATCCTTCGGTCTAGTCATCTATACCAACCAAATATCCTGAATTAATCTCGTCTCCCTTGCCAGCACTCGGCCCATCTCTCTCTAAACACTTTGCATGCATGTATCCATCCAAAAGCCTTTTAGAAGGTGTAACTGTGCCTGCCTCCACCACCTCTTTTTGCTGTTCAATCCATACACACAGCAGACTCTGTGTGAAAATGTTGTCCCTCACGTCCCTTTTTAAATCTTCCTCCTCTCATCTTCAGCCTTTATATTCTATATTTGGAATTGTCTCTCCTGGGAAAATACATTGACTGTTTACTCTTTCTATGCCCCTCCTGACTTTATAAACTTCTTTAAGGTCCACCCTCAGCCTCAACACTTGAAAATAGTCCCAGCCTATTCAAACTCTCCCTGTAACGCCAACCCTCCAACACCTGCAACATTCTTTTAAATCTCTTCTGCACCCTTTCAAGTTTGACAACATATTTCCGACAGCAGGTTGACCAGAATTAAAGGCAATATTACAAAGGTGGCCATATCATTGCCCTGTACAGATGCAACATGTCATGCAAACGCATAGACTCAAAGCACGCACCAAAAAAGGGAAGAACACCGAGTGCATTCTTCACTGCGCTGCCTACCTGTGACGGCACTTTCAAGGAACGGAGAACCTGCACCACAAGGTGACACAGTAGCTCAGTGACTATCATTGCTGCTTCAGAGCGCAGCGATCGGGGTTTAATTCCATCCTTGAATGACTGGCTGTGTGGAGTTTGCACATTCTCCCCTCGTCTGTGTGAGTTTCCTCCGGATGCTATATTTCCCTCCGACAGTATAACGATATACAGATAAGGGTAGGTTGGCCATACTAAATTGTGCATAGTACCGTTGGCTGTGAGGGCAAGGTGCATTAACCATGGGAAATGCAGGCTGAGAGGGATAGGGTAGGGGTTTGTCCAGTGGGATACTGTTTAGAGGGACGGTGTGGCCTCGATGGGCCGAAAATCCTGTTTCCTAACTGTAGGGATTCTATAATTTCTATGGAGTTCTCCTTGATTGGCAGCTTTCGACAGGATCCTACCTATATGTCTGGCCCTGATTTTTCTTGCCAAAATGCAACACCTCACATTTATATAAAATAAACTCCATCTGCCACTCCTCAGCTCACCCAATTAAGTTCCCATTATATTCTGGGAGATCATTCTTCACTGTCGACTACACCACCAAATTTGGTATTATCTACAAACTTACAGACAATACTTCATATACTCAAGTGCAAATGATTTGTATAAGTAACAGAAGGCAGTGGACCCAATATTGATCTTTGCGAGCATTGCGACTGGTCACAGGTCTCCAAGTTTAATGAACAAATGCCAACTCTCACACCCTGTCTCCGATATTCAAGAAAAGTTTGGACCTAAATGGCGAGTTCTCCCTGGATCCCAGGCAGTCTAACCTTGCTAACCAATCTACCATGTAGAACATTTTGGTTTTCTTACTGAATTCCATGAAGACAACATCCACTGCCCTGCCTTCATCAATCATCATCTTCACTTCCTCAAAATATTCCACCGAGTCAGTGAGACGTGATCTCCAATGTACAAAGCCCTCTTCAGTCCTTGTCCTTCCAAATGCATATTCATCGTTTCCCTCAAAATCCCCTCCAACAATTTAGTCAACATTGACGTCAGGCTCACCGATCTATAGTTACCTGGATTTTCCTTAATTTCTGAAATAATACCACTATGTTAGCAACCCTCCAGTCTTTTGCCACCTCACCTGTGGAAATCAATGTTACAGATATATCAGCAAAAGGCTGAGCAATTTCTTTCCTAGCTTCCCATAATATTCTGGGATACAACTGATCAGGTCCCAGGGATTTGTTCACCTTTATATGCTTTAAATTGTCCAACATCTCCTTGTAATATAGATACTTTTCAAGATATCACTATGTATTTCTTCATTCTCTCGCTCTTGTAACCTCTTCTATATTAAATACCAGGAAAAATACTTGTTTAGTATCCCTTCCATCTCCTGTGGTTCCACACATACGTAGCCTTTCTGAACTTTGAGGTGCCCTATTCTCTCGCTAGTTAATATTTTGCAATTGAAGGATGTGTAGAGTTGCTTCAATGCCTCGTTAACCCGATTTCTAAAGCCATCTCATGTCCACATTCTTCTGGCCCAATTTCCCCATTGACTATGCACTTATTGCCCTTATACTCCTCTCGGGATTCACTTAATCTCAGCTCTGTTTACCTGACATACGCCTCCTTCCTTACCTTGACCAGAGCATCAATATATCTAGCCATCCAGCACTCCCTGCACCCACCAGCCTTGCCCCTCTCACTAATAGGAACACGTTGGGTCTGGACTATTTGAAACCACGTTTTAATGGCCTTGCATTTTCCACCAATCCCTTTACTGTGAATAGGGTATTCCAATTAGCCTTTCTCAGGGCTCGCCTAACACTTTCAAAATTGGCCTTATTCAAAGTTGGAACTTTAATTTCTACATCAGATTTTTCCTATTCCACAACTCGTTTAAAACTAATATTTATGTGTAACAGACTTGAATGTTAAATAAACATTTCCTGTCCCTCTGTAACAGGCTTGAGAGGTTGAATGACCTCCTCCTGTCCCTCTGTAATAGACTGGAGAGGCTGAATGACCTCCTCTTGTCCCTCTGAAATAGACTCAAGAGGCTTCATGGCCTCCTCCTGTCCCTGTGTAACAGATCTGAGACATTAAATGACACAGCAACCCGTGGATTATGATCAGCTGGTAAACTGTATCTGATGGAGGTCCATCCCTTCTCAGTTACAGAAACACAAACAACACTATTTACTCCAGGTGCCATCTCAGTAACACTTCATAAGAGCTGCAGCGACACATCTCTTTGTTTTGAATGATTCTTTCAGCAAAATGTGCCAATATTCCAGCATTCCACCTTTTCAAGTAGCAACAGGCTAATATGGGCTGAATGGCCTTCTCTTATCCCTCAGTACGAGGCCCATAGGGACAGAATTGCTTCAGCCTGTTCCTGAGCAGCAGTCTCAATGCTCTTTCTCAAGGTTATGAAAGGATTTGATAACAGGGCATCAAAACCAGGAGTGGCCGCCCACTGGTCAAGAAATACCGTACTTTGTGTTCAGGTATCGAGAAACTTGCCCATCCGACGTTTTTTTATGCAGCCGACCTGTTATTTTATAACTGCCTCCTTTCATAAACAGAGTGGAACATATATATACCCCTGCAGTGTCCTGTTAATTCTCTTATATACAAGTTAATAAAAAGATTTAAAAGATTTAAAGATTTATGATCCATTCCTCAGCAACCCTCATCCATTCCATCCAAAACCAGGAAATGAAAAGTGATGCATTGAACAGGTTAACTGAGTCTATTTGTTCGGGAAGTGCGATTAATGCCAATCTCCATGGATTCTAATTATCCCAGTGGAGGGTTTCCATCTTTTAATGATAAATGGGCTCCGTTTAATGTGTCAACCCATAACATGAGCGGGAGCATCACCGACAGCACTGACAGGGATGAGCAGATCCAGAGAGAGGGGGAGGAGAGATCAGAATCTGAGAACATTAGACTGGAATGTGCCAACAATGGATCAGGATCTGAGAACATTAGACAGGAATATTCAAACAATGGATCAGCATCTGAAAACATTAGACTGAAATGTGCCAACAATGGATCCGAATCTGAGAACATTAGACAGGAATATTCCAACAATATACAGGAGCTTATCCGATTATGTTTGGTATCTTTCTGCATTTTATTGGTTGTCATTATCATCGCAGATCTATTACGCTCTTCTCATTATTCAATATTTTTATTATCCCTTCCTGGCTATCTTTGGTGTTCCTGGTGAGTGTCACTGTCCAGATTTTGTTTTCAATAAACCAGTTATGACTCTATTATTGTTATTTCATATAGTATACACATCTTGTCACTATTATTGTTCCTGTTGAATCTCTCAATCCAGATATTCACTCTACAGACCACTACTCACTACATTAATGAACGTTTTCAATTACTGCCTCCCTCTCTGCTCTGGCAGTGTTACTCACGGGTCTCTATGTTGATCTATTCAGTTTCAGGGGAGAACCACAATGCATTGTAACATTGCCTTTGCTGTTAAGAGCATGGAGGTCACCGTCTACTGCTCTGGTTACAAACTCCACTTCCTTCCATTGTTTCCATCCCATCCCTGGCCAATATCTGCAGCTGAAGCAGACAAGTCACAATTGTGGGACATCTCTTTGACTATGATTTGATTCTTGACACCATGCCTGAACATTTCTAACTTGAAATACTCACCACTCCAGAATATATCTCACTGGTTTATTGCATCCGCTGTTTGAACCTTGAGCTATGAAGTACTGGCTTAATGAAGCCAATAATCTGTTGGTGACGCTCCTGGCTCCAAACCTGCCGAAGCAAATCTGATTCGACCTCACACCAAACTCCCATCCATCTCTCATTCATGTGCACGCCGATGTATATTGCTATTGTGTCTGGCAATGACTTTAATTTATTATTCTCAAACACTTTATCTTATCTGTGCATGAAACTTCCCTCGTTCTCTCTGTCGATTAACAAAAAGACGGCCAGTTGTTCGTATTTAAAATAGTTTCCTTCATGTGCGTTCCTTCTCAAACAATGAGTTTCGCATTCAACCACACACACACACACACACACTCTGCTGGGCAGATAGTGCAGTTTACTGAGCAACACACTAGCATGGTCTGCACAGCTCTCCATGCTGGGCTGTCATCTTGTCCCAGTTTATTTTGTTTGTGGTGTTCTATGAAGCAGATTCAGAATTTGATGTAACAAACCATTCCAGCTGATCTGACAATGCCTTTATTCAATGTTCTCATTCTTGTCATTGTACTCACGAAGATCTCACTTCTCCAGTTAGTCCCACTGCCCTGTCTTTTTCCACATATATCCACAACATCTTTTCAGTTAATTAACTGACCGTTTCTGTCTTTAAAGTGAATCTCTCTGTCTCTCTGTATCTTTCCCTGGCCTTTGGTTTTGGCTCCCTAGTGTATCGAGTGTTGGCATTGTGTAGCTTAGAAATACTGAAATGGTGTGTGTCAGGCTGTTGTTCACTTCCTGGTATGTCCCAAGTGATGGTCCATGGACAGGTGTGTTTCAGACGTTATGAGATACATCCTTGTAACTTGGTCTGTACCTGTGGTTGTCCCACTCAGGTGACCTTGCGATCAGTAACACGAGGAACCCCACCGAGTGAAGGACCAGGCATCTAAATTGCCTGACAATGCTGTCACTTTTTTAAATTAAGTGTAAGTTTCTCATTTTTTTTAGTAAGAGGTCTTAAAGGCCAAACTGCCAACTGAAAACGGCTCAAGTAAATAACTTACGGGGCTTTTAGGATTTTTAATAAATAGTAGTAACAATGGCCAGCTGGCACAGACCAGGCTTTCTAGTTTGTTTTTTCTTGTAGCTGTAACAATCACCGGGTGCTTGGGATCCCAAAGGGGTTGGAAGTTTTAGTAAATTATCCCTAGCTGCTACTCTCTCTAAAGCCTCACTTGATGGTGTTTCCTCCTGGATTGGAGAACTGTATGTCTGAATGTCCCTTTTTGCCGAGGGGTGTGTTTTTGGTGATGTTAATAGGTTGAACAGTTCATTTGTAGAACGTACTGTATCCATTATTCGGTTAAGTTTTCCAATAGTTTTGTTATCCTAAATTCCTCTTCATTTTGTATGGATTTTCATTAGAGGATAGTGAGGTAGAGCAACCCTATGGTAGCCGAAGGCCTGATCAGGATCTGTTTAAATACATCCAGGCATTATCTAAATTTGATGAGAATGATGGCGGAGCCTTTTTAATTTCATTTCAGAAAGTGGCTAAAGAAGTGCAGTGGCCAGAGAACATGTGGATTTAGTTTATCGAAACAAAGCTGATAGGTATTTGCATCCCTATCGGAGGAGGTGAAGAAAGCCATCTGAAGTGCATATGAGCTTGTGCCAGAAACCGACAGTGTTTTAGGAATCTAAAATAGCGTCCCTGGTTAAACGCACGTTGTGTTTGAAAGAATCAAACAAAGTAATTTGGAAAAGTGGGGAAGGGTATTAAAAACAGAGCAAACCTATGACACTCTGAGAGAGACTCTAATTTTGGAGAAGTTCAACAATTGACTTCCTGCAGTCGTGAGAACTCGTGTGGAAGAGCAGAGAGTTAAAATGGCAAGATTAGAAGCTGAAATGGCTGATGATGATTGAGTTCAGAAATCAAAGTTTGGTTTCTGTGAGGGATTGAGAAGATTGTGTGAGATCTTCTTAAAACATATCCCTGTGAGAGTAAGGTTTACTGGCAAAGGCCAGGAGTAGCAGGTAAAGACGTTCAGCATTAAGAGGTACAGAAGCATGTAATTCGTTTATGCTGAGACATGAGAAGCTATGTCATTCAGAAGGACTATTGGAGAGATGAGAAGTGCTCCATTATGTACCGTGTGTCAGAGTGTCCAGTGGAAACATCAACAGATTTATTCCACAATAGGGAAGGAGGCCTTGAGCTTGGTGTTGGCGTTACAACATTTCAGAACTTAAATTGCGAATAACATACCTGAGACAAATCTTTATCACTGATTATGACCCCTTAAAGTTTGTGGAGAAGTTTAGGGAGAAAACTTTATTGAGTTTATTATTGCTGCCATTCAATTTGAAATTAAAAAGATGACAGGGCGAGAAAAAGTAAGTTTTGACACGTTGTGGAGACTTGGACGAAGAAAGATAAAAGGCATTCTGTGGCAGGAGTAAAATGACTGAAATCGAAACTAGCTGTGAACATTTGTATGCTCAGAGTCAATTTAATATGTATTCATTCCAGTCTACTAAAAGAAGAAGATTAGGAGGTCTAAAATGAATCAACCTTTGTATATTGATGGATTATTTTATTAAAGATGGAGTTGTGAGGATCTTATCACTGTAAAAAGGTTATTTTCTGTTGTGGTTCTGTTCGCCGAGCTGGGAAGTTGTCTTGCAAACGTTTCGTCTCCTGTCTAGGTGACATCTTCAGTGCTTGGGAGCCTCCTCTGTCGCGCTTCTGTGCTGTTTCCTCCGGCATTTATAGTGGCCTGTCTCTGCCGCTTCCAGTTGTCAGTTCCAGTTGTCCGCTGTAGTGGCCGGTATATTGGGTCCAGGTCGATGTGTTTGTTGATAGAGTCTGTGGATGAGTGTCATGTCTTTTGGAATTCCCTGGCTGTTCTCTGTTTGGCTTGCCCTATAATGGTAGTGTTGTCCCAGTCGAATTCATGTTGCTTGTCATCTGCGTGTGTGGCTACTAAGCATAGCTGGTCGTGTCGTTTCGTGGCTAGTTGGTGTTCATGGATACGGATCGTTAGCTGTCTTCCTGTTTGTCCTATGTTGTGTTTTGTGCAGTCCTTGCATGGGATTTTGTACACTACATTGGTTTTTCTCATGTTGGGTATCGGGTCCTTCGTTCTGATGAGTTGTTTTCTGAGCGTGACTGCTGGTTTGTGTGCTATTATGAGTCCTAGTGGTCGCAGTAGTCTGGCTGTCAGTTCGGAAATGCTCCTGATGTATGGTAGTGTGGCTAGTCCTTTGGGTTGCGGCATCTCCACAAGCCAGGGACACAGCCAGGCAGAACGGATTCAGGATGATCCAGGTAATGATTATAGACGCTCACAACAGACTACACAAATACAGACAAGAAATTGCGCGCCAAAAATCGTTAATTTCAAAAACCACCAATCAGGAATGGACCCGGACCATAGAACAGGCCGTCACCATAGGACAGAACAGGACAACACACCGCAAAAAAGTCACTAAAAGAAAAAATGGCCAAACGAACACACAACGAAGAGGACACCACAACACACCCCTGGATTAAAAACCTCTCCAACAGACAGCTCACAGACACGGAAAGAACAATACTGGCCAATCGGCTCAACTACAACCGCAGGGACCCCAAGACAGCAGGCTTCCTAGCAGCACTAGAATGCACACTCAGGAACAATGGGCTGACAGAAGAGACACAACAAACAGTGAGACAAAGTATCGTACCTCTGATAACAAGAAAAAGACAAACACATAACCTCAACACCAAGGAGAGGGAAGCACTAAAATCTCTAAGAAACTATAAGAACATAATTATAATACCAACAGACAAAGGCAGAATCACGGCCATCCTGGACAAAGCAGAGTACATCCAAAAAGCACAACTACTACTTGCAGATACCAACACCTACCAAAAGAGGGAGTTTGACCCCACCCCACAGCTCACCAATAGGATAAATAACAAACTGAGGAATCTACAAAAAAACGGACAGATAACCAGGTCTGACCTACAAAGAATGAAACCTGAAAGCAACAACACTCCCAGAATCTATGGACGACCTAAAGTGCACAATCCAGCCATCCCACTCAGACCCATAGTATCACTACCAGGGACACCATCACACAAACTAGCTAAAGAACTACAGCAGAAACTGAAACACCTGATCAGCGGATCCAGACAAACTATACAATCGACACAGGAATTCTTGGACATCATCAGAAATATACACATAGACAAGGAAGAAGCTATGGTCTCATTCGATGTAACGGCACTCTTCACCTCTATCGACAAAACCCTAGCCAAAGAAACAATAGGCAACCTGCTGGACTGACATAACAGAGAACAGGACGTTGAACCTATCAACAAAGACGTCATATTCAAACTACTGGTCTTGTGCCTCACAACACACTTCACCTTCAACAGCCAAATATATGAACAAATCAACGGAACTCCCATGGGCTCACCCATCTCTGGACTCACAGCAGAAGCGGTAATGCAAAAGTTAGAACAAACAGTCTTACCTCAAATTCAACCCAAACTCTGGGTCAGATATGTGGATGACACCGTTGTCATAATTAAAAACACAGAAATAGAGAACACACACCGGCTCATCAACGCCACACTCAAAGAAATCCGATTCACTGGACAGGAAGAAAAGGACAACCAACTCCCATTCCTAAACGTGATGGTACAGAGAACACCGAACGGAGAATTCACCACAAAGGTTTACAGGAAAGCCACACACACAGACCAAGTCCTAAACTATGAAAGCAACCACCCCAACACACACAAACGAAGTTGCATCAAGACACGATTCAAAAGGGCCACAACATACTGCAGTACACCAGAACTGCAAAAAGAGGAAGAGGAACACCTTTACAAGGTATTCACCAAAAACGGATACCCTTGCAATTTCATCAACAGAGGCCTAAGGGAAAGACAACGGAACGAGGACATGCCGCAACCCAAAGGACTAGCCACACTACCATACGTCAGGAGCATTTCCGAACTGACAGCCAGACTACTGCGACCACTAGGACTCATAACAGCACACAAACCAACAGTCACGCTCAGACAACAACTCACCAGAACAAAGGACCCGATACCCAGCATGAGCAAAACTAATGTAGTGTACAAAATCCCATGCAAGGACTGCACAAAACACAACATAGGACAAACAGGAAGACAGCTAACGATCCGTATCCATGAACACCAACTAGCCACGTAACGACACGACTAGCTATGCTTAGTAGCCACACACGCAGATGACAAGCAACATGAATTCGACTGGGACAACACGACCATTATAGGGCAAGCCCAACCGAGAACAGCCAGGGAATTCCTAAAGGCATGGCACTCATCCACAGACTCTATCAACAAACACATCGACCTGGACCCAATATACCGGCCACTACAGCGGACAACTGGAACTGACAACTGGAAGCGGCAGAGACAGGCCACTATAAATGCCGGAGGAAACAGCACAGAAACGCTTCAGAGGAGCCTCCCAAGCACTGAGGCTGTCACCTAGACAGGGGACCGAAACATCTGCAAGACAACTTCCCAGCTCGGCAAACAGAACCACAACAACGAGCACATGAGCTACAAATCTTCTACCAAACTTTGAGGTTATTTTTTCTTGGGTTTATTTTGACGAGAGGTTTTAAAGGCAGAGGTGAAGAACTGCTGTCTGAACACAGTTTAAGTAAATAACTGAGACAGCCTTTAGGTTTTATTACAACGGTGATAACAATGGAAGGGCGGTGGCCAGCTCTCCCAGACCAGGTTACCTCGTTTTGTTTTTAGCTGCAGCATTCAGAAGCTGCTGGGGATCCCAAAAGGGTTGGGAGTTTCAATACATGATCCCCAGCTGCTTTTCTCTCTGAGATCTCTGTTGATGTTGATTTCTCCTGGATCAGAACACTGCACGTTAGAATCTGTATTTGAATATATCTTTGTGCCAAGCAGTGTATACCAGGAAAGTACAGTATCTACTGTTTGCGTAACTGTTCCAACATATAAGCCATCCCGAAATGTTCTTTTCTTTGATTGTATTTTAACTAAAGCATTTAAATAGATTATATTTTGCTTAACGTCGAGTGGTTTGACCAGTCACAACATATCTGGAAAGCACACTTCACATCAATATTCAAAATAAAGAAAGGTTTGGGTCAAAGCGGCCTTCTTATTATATTTTGCGGGAATCTGGTCTGGTCCGTAACACTTATAGACGAGGGGTTTCTAACTGACTCCTGTTATTGAAAAGTTAGTGGAGGGGCTGGAGATGGTTTGCTGGAGATTGTGCTGTGAGCTGCCTCAGCCATTCAGGGAGACCTGAGGATTTGGTGACCCAACTTTGGATGGAGCCTGGGGACTGTAGTTACAACATCTGAGTCTGCAACATGAACAACAAATGGAGCAGAGGTTGCAGAGAGGGGAAGCTTTGAAACCACGCAGTGAGTGTGGGGATAGGGATCTGCTGTGTCCACCCCGGATTTTCCAGGAACAGCTTCCCAAGCTCCACTTAACGCAGGAGCAGAGTGTGAGTGGACCCTGACTGAACAAGGAGCTGGTCACAGAGCGGTGTCACCTCCTTTAACACGTCCTGCAGCTTCACCCCAGGGGGAGGATGGTACTGCCAGTAGCTGTTCGGGTCACAGTTCTATTTAGATTCTATGTTCTGGAACTTTTCAAACAGGACTGGGTGACATATCCATCATCTCCCAGTATGTTGCCATCAGTGTAACCATTCAGTGATGGAGGATATATCTGGTGGATGAGGTAAATATGTTGTTTCACCTTCAGCAGGGAGCTGCCGGGTGTATCCAGTATAGTGGGATTCCCGATGTTGTACATGGCATCTGCGGAGTAGCCGTGTCAATGGGGAGAGATATAGGAACTGAAGGAGCACTCTCTGTATTAATCTTGCAGTGTACCCATGCACAGTACATCATGTTGGTGAATACCCCTGTCCTGACAGCAGCCACAGCCTCTTCATTCACAAGCAGGCAGCCCTTCCCATCGTCTTCAGATCTCCATGTAGAAAGGAATGAATGTATCTTGGTTAAACGCCATCCCCTTGATACACGTTTGATAACAGCATCCCCCATTACCAACCAAACACTTCAAAACATTCCATGTGTACGGAGAGCAATAGGGTAACTTGAAGTGTCTGGGAGCAGACGATCAGGGATGGAGCAAAACTTCCCATGTCTGAACGGGTCTGAGTGAACCCCCCAGTACACAGTATCATTAATCCCTGTAATCCCTCTCCATTTCAGTAACATACTGCCTTCCATTATTCTGTAAATTAAATGACAGATTATATCATGTTATATTGCAGCTGCCAAATTATTTTCCATTGCCTTTACCTCTCTGTATCTATCTGTAGACCCTCCACCCTCTCTTGATAATTTAATCTCTTGCTTATCACAGCAACATGACCAAACTCAGTATCTCTATATCTGTTGCATCCCCCTGATCATTGATATAGATTGTAAATAGTTGAGGACCCAGCACTGGTCACTGTGTGACTCCACTGGTGATGTTCTGTCAAACTGATTTAGACTGATTTATCCGGAGCGCCTGCTTCCTGTTTGATACATAATCCACCCATTACTGTGTAACACAGTCGTAAAGCTAAATATGAACAAGGAGCATCAGTCAGGAATCCAACCCTTCGAACCTGCTCCACCATGGAATACAATCATGACTGCTGTCATCGCGGCCTCGGTTCCACTTTCCTGCCATCTCTCAATCCTCAAACTGTAGTCTCTTGTTGTAGATTGTGTCACAAGAAAAAATATCCACTCCACACCTATACTTTCAATTACGTTTAGCATTTTACAGACCTCAATGAACTCTCCTTTTATTCTTATAAACTCGACAGTATAGGCCTAAACTGTACAATTTCTCTTCATAAGACAAACACTTCAAATATGGAATTAATCTATTGAAGCTCTTCTGAATTGCCTCCAATGGAAATACCTCATTCTGCAGGATACCCAAACTGTACTCCAGTTGTAGCCTCACTAACGCCTTGCATAGCGACAGCAATCTTTCTACTCTATCCTTTTACAAATAAACGCTGAAGTTATGCTTGCATTCCTCATTACTTCAAGTACCCACAAGCAAGTTTTCTGTGATATGCAAGCAGGCACCCAAATCCCTCTGCACCTAACCACATTGAAGTTTCTCTCCATTTAGATAATCATTTGCCTTTTTATTAGGCTGGCCAACTTGAATAACCACATATTTATCCACTTCAATTTTCATTGCCAAATGTTTGTCAATTCACCCAATCTATACATACAGTTTTAAAATCTCTTGCATCATGATTCCGAAGTAATTTCCCACCAATGTTAGTGTCATCTGAAAATGTAGCTACAGTATTTTCTATCCCGTCAACCGAGTAATAATGTCGATCACAAATGGTTGAAGCATGAGAACTGAAATCTATGGCACCCCACAAATTGCATTTTCCAATAGAAAATGACACAGTTAATTCATCTGACTGCATTTTGTTGGTTAACCAATCCTCCATCCAAGCCAATAAATTACTCCTAAACCCATGCTGACTGATCTTACCACTCACTCTTTGGAGAAGCGACGTATCTGAATCCTTCACAAAGACCAGATATATTCCATTTCCAGGATTCCCACTATCCACCTTGTTTGTCACATCTTTAAATAACTCAAGAAAACACTTCAACCATGATTTATCCTTTGCAAAACCATGTAGACTCCGATGAATTGTGGTTTACGTTTGCAAATATCCACAACAATGCATGAGAATAATTTGCCTTAAATTACAATACTTTATTGTTATATTTTGCTCCCTAATTATTCAGTTATTATAAGTTCTTCCCTTTCTAAAACCTTGACGTTTTCTTTGAATTTATGTTTGATGAGCAAAAGGGTTTTAAGAGATGTGCTCCAATTGCTGCATAAGCGGTATGTGTGGCTGACTGGACTCATCATCCTGCTGGTGTACAAAATCGAAAGGATGAAGTCTTTCTGGTATTCCCATGTTGTCATCTCCAAGGCCAGAATGACCACCTCCTGTTGATGCGTTAGAGGTGTGGGGGATTATGGAATCTTCCCGTTGTTGTGTAACATTTTGAGGGGCTGATGGGTCTTCTCATATTTCTCCACAATCGGTGAAGGTACTGAACGGTCTCCTCATGTATCCCAGAGATGGGACCAAGGGAGCGATTGGTCTTCACTTGTTCCCATACAACAGCCACGTGTCTGAATTACCTCCTCCTTTCTCATGAAATAAGTCTCAGATAGTTTTTATCCTTTCCAATTCTCTTGCAACAGACTCGGTGGGTCTGAATGGCCTCCTGTTATCCCAGTGTAACAATCTCCAGTCACTGTGTGACCGCTTTCAGTTCCTATGTTACGGACTTGAGATGGCTGAATGGACTGATCCTGTTGCTGTGTAATAGGATACTGGTGCCGCATGTCCTACTCTGGGGCCAGTATTATAGATTCAAGGGGCTGATTGGCCTCCTCCTGTAAATATACATACGGCTCCAGGGGCTGAACAGCCTCGTCCTATTCTGGTGTAACAGGGTCAAAGGCATGAATATCCTTATGTTGTTCCTGTGTAACAGGCTGGAGAACGGAATGGATTCCTCCATTATCTGTGTAATTCTCTTCAGTTGTTGAGTCCTTCCTGTCATCTAAGTTGAAATAAGATCTTCTTTCATTTTTGTAAACTCCAATGGCTATTGGATCAACCTGATCATGCTTTCGTTATAAGCTAGCACCTTCATTGCAGGATTCAGCTGAGGGAACCATCTCTGAGCTGCTTCCAATATAACAACATCCTTTCTTCATTGAAGAGACCAAATCTGTACACACTACTCCAGATGTGATCTCACAAGATCCTGTACAGCAGCAGCAACACTTTACCAGCCTGTTGTAAGGTTCCCACCTAGGTTAGAGCAGTCTCAGCTCTCTGGGGGAAATACAGAGCATTGTTGAACGATCATTGTCCTTCTCTACTCCACTAGAATAAAGGGAAATCTGGTGAAAATGTCACAATGATGCTTAAGGAGAACATAAATGACATGGCGAGATGATCTCAACCATTAATCTCCCCAAAGCCCACGTCGCTCAGAATCTACAGAATCTTGTAATGTTGAGCGTAAAAACAGCATGCAGAAGGAAACATTGATGGGAGTTTTATATCAAAGTGAAAGCTGCAATACAAATGTTGGGCAGGTCATAAAACAGGAAAATGAGATATAGACATTTGTGGCTACTGCTGTAATAATGTACTGTTTACATTATATCTAAACTGTGTTAACCCAACTGACTGCTAGTGCTTGGAAAAATGGATTTCATGAGCATGTGTTAGATGGTGGCATTAACATTTTGTCGAGCACTGAGCGCGAGATCAGGTTATTTAGAAATTGATGTTGGATGATCAGAAAAGCTAATTGAAAACTTTGCTGTAAAGGACATTTTGGGAACAGTGACCACAATGCATTGGTTTTCTTTTATGCTGTTTGAGTACACGGTAGTTTTTGTTTTATTTGAAGTAACTGCTATAAATCTGAATCATGCAAGCCCTGAAGGTGTGAGGAGAAAGTGGGCACTGCAGCTCCTGGAGATCAGTAGCGCTGGAAAAGCACAGTCAGGCAGTGTACTAGGAGCAGGAGCATTGTCGTTTTCGGCACAACCCTTTATCAGGAATGAGGCTTCTGGGTCAAGGGAGCTGAGCGATAAATGAGAAGGGGGTGTGGCAGGAGGCAGGAAGCTAGGAATGTGATAGGTAGATGAAGGTGGTATTGAAAGTGATAGGTGATGAAGGGAGACAGAACGCCTCATCTCCTGCATCCTTTAAACTCAGTGTGTTCTTCTCTACATTGTCGAGACATACGTGGATCATTTCAGAGAACATCGCTGGAATAGCCACATTGACCAACTCCACCACCTTGTGGCTAAACACTTTAACTCTCCTTTCCGCTCTGCCAAGGACATGAGAGTCCTGGGCCTCCTCCATCGCCAAACCCTAACTACCCGAAGCATGGATGATGAAAGGTTCCTCTTCTACCTTGGCACCCTCCAACCACAGGGGATCAATGTACATTTCACCAGGTTCCCCATTTCCCCTAACTCCACCTTATCCCAGTCCAATATTCCAACTCAGCACACTCCCCCTTTTGAACGTTCCTATGTGTTCATCTTCCTTCCCATCAATCTGGTCCACCTTCTTCTCCGACCTAACCCTTTCAGCCTCACCTTTAATTACCTATTAGGTCAATGGAAGCAGCTTAGAAAAATGCCAAGTGTTGTAGTAAGGTAGTGGATTCGGAGAAATGTAGGACCCAGCAAAGGAGGACCAAGAAACTGAGAAGGAAATCAAAAAGCGAAACAGAATGCAAACAAAAGAAAACCATAAAGCCTGCTTAAAAAAAAAAGACTGCTTAAAAAAAGTGCATCAGTGTACGAAACAAAAGTAAAAACAAGGTCAAATGTGGAACAGTAGGTGTGCGGACAGGGTAATTTATTGAAGACAACAGAGAAATCACAGGGGAAAGAAACAGTTTCTTTGGGTCTATCTTCAAGGCAGAATATCCAGAAATTCTCCCAGAAATACCAAGTGAGCATGGGACTTGTGTAAGTAAAGTCTAAGATCATTCTTATCAGTGTTGAGGTCATCTTTGAAAAGAAAGCTGGATTGAGTATTTAAAAATCTGACAGATCAGATGAACTTCATACAAGAATTTCAGATGAAGCAGCAATAGGCGTATTGATTGCATCGCAGATTTTCATGTTATTTTCCAATACATTCCGGAAAGATATTTCGCCAGTCTGGATATGGCAAAAGTTATAAATATTATCCAACAGTTTAAGAAAGGATGAAGATGGAGAGTGGTGAATTACAGATCAGTTAACTTGTAATCCGCTGTCGGGTGTCTCTTGGGCTGAATTACAAAGAACGTGTTACTGGATATATCGAAGGTAATGGGAAATCTGGGGAGGATGATAATGCATCGATTAAACAAAAACCATACGTGGCAAACATTTTTTTCGAATGTTTTGAAGATGATTCTTGTGGACGTAGGCAACAAGGAGCTAATGGATAATTTATCCGATATTCAGGAGGATTTTTTTTAAAGAACGTTCCCACTATCATCATAAGAAAAGTTAAAGTGAAAGAAATTGGGAAGAACGCATGCAAATAGGAAATAAAAAATTAGGTTTACATTCATGTGTATGTAATTGCAATATAGAAGATGTCGTGCACCAGCTGCATATAGTGTTGCTGAGATAATCTTAGAGTATTTTTGTTGCTTGGAGTCCCAATCTAAAATAGAATATGCTGACTACAGAGGAACTGCCAAAGGTATTCTCCAGATTAAACCATAAAATGGCAAGATTGTCTGATGGGGGACATTCAGCCTGTGATCTCGAATTTCAAAAGATGAGAGGTGATTGTAGTGAAACTTAGAAACTTAGGAATAGAGAGGGGACTGAATAACAGAGAGACATGGAGAAGTGCAAGCAGGTGAGATTAGGCAGAATCCCACGATATTCTACACATACAAGTAGAACAGAATAATCAGCAAACAGATAGTGTCCATTAGAAACCAAAGAGGGGCAATCAGTGCGTCAACCCGGAGAACATTGATAGATTGTTACATGTAAACATCACAGCTGTTTTACTTGGGAGAAGGAGGATGCAGGGACAGAATTCGAGAAGTTGGACTGGAAAGCTCTTGAAGAGATTGATGTAAAATACGAACGGCGGTTTGAGGCTTTGTATGGTATAAAATTGGACCAATCGGCAGGTCTGGATACTGTTGGAGTCAAGGGAGGAAAGACGCTGACTGGAAATTCTAATTAGAATCTGACCATAGGGGAGGTACCAGAGGACTGGAGAGCAACTAATATGATTCCACTTCACAGTAAGGATGGTAGAGACTTGCCAAGGTAACTATGGACGAGCGAGTATTAAATCACTGTTCGGGAAACTACTGGAGAAAATAGAGAAGGAGAAAATCGAACTCCAATCAGAGTCGCAAGGTTTGATCAGGGATAATCATCATGACTTTATCAGAGTGAAGTCACACCTAATGAATTTGATTGAATTAGTTTGAGGAGGTCGCTTATTTAGTTTTGCAGCAAGGCCTTTGACAAAGTTCCAAAGGTGAAACTGAAAAAAAAAGTAAAATCTCACAGTATCAAGGATAACTTGACAAGTTAAAACGAAAATTGTCTTAGTGTCAGGATGCAGAGGATGGTGGGAGAAGGCTGTTTGTGTGACTGGAGACCAGTGTCCCCTGGTGTACCACAGGGATCAGTGCTGTGTCCCTTATTGTTTGTAGCATTCATAAATGGTATAGATGTGAATCTGGAGGGGGAGTGGGTGTAGGGGTGGGAGTTGTGATAAGTAGGTTTGTGTTTATCAATCAGGGAGTAGATTTAAGTGCTATACAGGGCTTGGTTTAGTCCATGATGGAGTACTGTATGTCGGTCTGGGAGCCTCATTACAGGAAGGATGTGATTGTACTGGAGTGGTTGCAGAGGAGATTCACCAGGATGTTCACTGGGATGGAGCATATCAGCTATGGAGAGAGGCTGGATAAGCTCAGGTTGTTTACTTTGGAGCAGAGGAGGCTGAGGGAGATGTGATTCAGAAGGATAAGATAACAAGGGGCATGGACAGGGTGGATAGACAGTAGCTGTTCCTTTTTGACAGAGAGTCAAGAACAAGGGAGCACACCTTAAAGTGAAGAGTTTGACGTTCAGAGAGGAGTTAAAGATTACTTTTTTTTTCACACAGAGGGTGTTGAGGTCTGGAATGTACTTCCTGAGAGGGGAGTTATCACGGCTAACCTATCAACCGTTAAGTGTACTTGGACGAGCACTTGGAAGTGTCATAACATTCCAGGCTATGTGCCTGGTGTTGGAAAGTGGGACTAATATAGATCGTGCTGTATTTCTGTTGGTACAGAGACTATGCTCCTGTGCATGTATGATGTGGAGCTGAGCAGCTTAAGACAGGAATTGATAGGTTTCTGAAGATAACGTTCACAAAGGTTATAAGAGTGAACTGTTATAGCTTGTCAAATTATGTCAATGTGAGAAGTATGAAAAAAAAAACAGTGCGGGTTCCTTCTAGTTTGAAACCAGAGAATGGAGAATGGGAAACAGAGAAATGGCAAAGCTATGAATCCACAACTTCATTTCTGTCTTCACAGAACTTTCTGACAATACCAGGAAAACCAATTCTTGCGTGGAAAACGAAATAGTACATGGAACATAGAACATAGTAAATAAATGGTTTAGGAGCAATTATTGAAGCTGAAAGTAATGGTCATAGACAACACTAATATAGTTTTGAAAAATGGGAATTATGTTTGAGAAACAGACTGGGAGACAAATGAAAGAGAAGCAATGGATGTAAAACATGTGGATTTTCAGAAATATTTTGGTAAAGCTCCAAGCCCAGTTTGCAAAATCAAATCTTAGTAGATAGGGGCGAATTTCTGGCCATGTTTCTAGAATGGGACAGCTGACAGGAAACAGTAAATAGAAATAAACAGACTTGTGAAGCAACAGCCTGACATTGTATTTAAGGTCTGATTCTGTGAGTATGACTATGTCCCAGACACCCCATCACCTTCCCCGGATATCTCCTCTCTCACCAGCAGGACAGACAAAGCAGTGGTGGTGGCACAGTGGGATACAGCTGGAATGGAATTGCTCTTGGAGTCCTCAACAGTGACTCTGTATCGCATGAAGTCTCATGGCGTTAGTTTACACATGGGAAAGGAAGCCTCCTGCTGATTACCATGTACCAGCCTCTCTCAACTGATGAGTCAGTACTCCTCCAAGCTGAACAACACTTGGAGAAAGCGCTGAGGGTGGCAAAGGCACAAAATGTACTCTGGGTGGGGGATTTCAATGTTCACAAAAAGAGTGGTTCCGCAGCCGCATTACTGATTGAGCTGGTTGGGTCCGAAAGGATATAACTTCTCGACTTGGTCTGCGGCAAGTGGTGAAGGAACCCACAAGAGGGAAAAGTCATATTAACCACAGCCTTACTAACCTGCCAGTTTCAGAAGTATCGGTCCATGACAGTATCGGTAAGAGTGACCACTGCAAAGTCATTGTGGAGATAAAGTCACACTTGCATATTGAGAATAACCTCCACCATTTTAGGTGGCACTGTCACCATGCTAAATAGGACAGACTTTGAACAGATCTAGCAGCTCAATTCTGGGATCCATAATATGTTGTGGGTCATCAATAGCAGCAGAATTGTATTCCCGCACAACCTCATGGCCTGGCATATCCCCCTCACAACAATTACCATCAAGCCAGAGGATCAACCTTGATTCAATGGAGTGTGCAGGAGGGCAGGGGCAGCACTGGGAATACCTGAAAATGAGGTGTCAGCCTGATGAAGTCACCAACCATGACTACCTGTGTGCCAAACAGCATAAGCAGTTCGTCATAGACAGAGCTAAGTGATCCCACAAGCAACGATCAGATCTAAGCTCTGCAGTCCTTCTACTAGAGAGTAGTTATGCACAATTAAACGAGTCATTGGAGGAGGAGATTCCACAAGTATCCCCATCCTTAATGATGGAAGAGCCCAGCACTTCAGTGCAAAAGATAACGTTCATGCATTCGCAACAATCTTCAGTCAGAAGTGCTGAGTGGATGATCCATCTCGGCCTCCTCCAGTGGTCCTCAACAATTCAGTTACCAACCATCAGCCAATTTGATTCACTCCACACGATATCCAGATTCAGTTGGAGACACTGGATACCTCAGAGGGTACATACTCTGACAACATTCTGGCAATAGTACTGAAAAGTTGTTCCCCAGACCTTGTCACTGCCCTCACCAAGCTATTCCAATACCGTTACAACAACATTTCCCCGATTACATGGAAAATTACCCCAGGTATCTCCTGTATATAAAAAGCAGACCAAATCCAATCCGGCCAATACCACTCCATCAATCTATTCTCGATCATCACTAAAGTGGTGGAAGGTGTCAGTGCTTTTAAGCAGCACTTGCTCAGCAATAACCTGGTCAATGTCGCCCAGTTTGGGCTCCACCAGGGCCACGCAGCTCCTGACCTCATCACCGTAGTTCAAATATGGACAAAAGAGCTGAATTCCAGAGTTGGGGTGAGGGTGACAGTCCTTTAAATCAAGGCTGCCTTCGCCCAAGTGTGTTATCAAGGGGCCTTAGCAAAACTGGAACCAATGGGTATCAGGGGCCAACTCCCCGCTGGTTAGAATCATACCTGACACGTAGAAGATGGTCATGGTTGATAAAGGTCAGTCAACTCAGCTCTAGGATAAATCTGTAGGAGTCCATCGGGCAGTGGCCTAGGCCCATACATCTTCAGGGCTGCTTCATCAATGACCTTGCCTCCATTTTAAGGTCAGAAGTGGAGATGTTTGCCAATGATTGCACAATGTTCAGCAACATTTGTGGCTCCTCAGATACTGAAGCAGTCCATGTTCAAATACAACAAGATCTGGACAGTATCCAGGCTCACAAGTGGCAAGTAATAGTCACATCACACAAATGCCAGACCGTGAACATCACCACTAAAATACAATCTAACCTGCCCCTTGGCATTCAATGGTGTTACTGTCACTGAATCCTCAGTGGACTGCAGCGGTTCAACAAGGCAGCTCACCACCACCTTCTCAAGGGGCAACCAGGGACAGGCAACAAATGCTGGCCCAGACAGTCACACCCAGATTCAGGAAATAAATATCATTTTAAAAAAAACAGAGGAAGGTTTCTGGGATATCACATTGATCGGTGCTCAGGCCCCAGCTGTTCACAATACCCATTAAACATTTGGTTGCAGGAATCAAATACAATATATCCCAACCTGCTGATAGAACTAAAGGATGTTGGATTGCGAGTGGGTGAGGAGGTTGTAAAAAAGCTTCAAGGTGACTAAGACAAGTGGAGTGAATGGGCAAATACGTGGCAGATGGAGAGCAAGGTAGGTTGAGGTGACAGTGTGCCCATTGGTGGGAACAAGAGATTGGCAGCTTTTCGTTTGAAAAGGGATTGTTTGAAACATGTTGATCTGAAAAGCGACGTATGGGCCTTTTTGTTGTTTCCTTCTGCGCGGCCCTTCGAGGTCCCTGCAGCAGAGTGAGGTCTGAACCCACAAGGCAATACTGGGAATGGCATTCACACGCTGCCCAGTGTACAAAGACCTACCAAGTGGGGAGCTGTAACATTGCAATGGATCTGGATCTCCCTGTAGTCCAGTCACTGAAAGCAATATTGCAGGAGCAAAAACCAGATAGGAAGATCAATGATGTGCTGACCTTCATTTCAGGGGGATTTGAGTCCAGGAGTAAGCGTGTCTTACTGCAGCTGTAGAGGGCTTTGGTGAGACCCTATCTCAAACACTGTGCAGTATTCTGCAGCTTTGGTCTCAGTACATAATAAAGGACAAACATGACATTGAGGGAGAGCAGTGAAGGATGACCAGACCGATCTTTGTGATGACAGGCTTGTTGTGGGAGCAGAATTTGGGGTGACTGGGCCTGTATTCCATGGGGATTAGGAAAATGGGAGGAGATCTCAGTGAGATAAATAAAGCTCTGACAGGGTGAGACGGATTCGAAGCAGGGATAATAATTCCCCTGGCTGTGGTGTCTAAAACAAGGGTCAACAGTATTAGGTAGAGACAGACCGTTCTGCAATGAGATGACATTAAATGTTTGCATTCAGCGACTGGTGAACCTGGGGAATGCACTCGAAGCTGAATGCCAAGACACTGAATATAAATAAGGATTTAGAGACAGTAAAGGAATGGTGGGAGAGAAGGAGAACGATATGGAAATAAAGGGCCAGGTATCATTATATTGAATTGGGTAGCAAACTCGACAGACCAAATGGACTACTGCACATCCTATTTTATAGCTTCCCAAGGTTAGTCACAAGCTCTCAGATATTAGGAAGGAGGTCTCTGCAGGGTCAACAGGACTGTGTTTCTCATTCCCTTTTTCCGATACTAAGGCTGGGGCCGGGTGTTCTGTCTGGTTTTATCCTTTAGAACTCGGAACAGTTTGATACAATAGAATGTCTTGTTTTGCGGATTCAGAGACCATTGCAAAGTTTATCACATGTCTGTGTGTCTGGAGTCACGTTTAGGCCAGACCAGGAAAGCACGGGAGATTCACTTTCTGAAAGGACATTTGTGAAGCAAATTGGTGTTTCCAATCGACATTGGCTTGAAAGTTACTATTTACGGGCACCAGATTTTGCATCCTAATATTTTGTCAATTGTGTTTAACTTACACCAGCTGCCAGAGCATTAGTCTGGTCTGGATTAGTAATCCAGTGACCTTTCCACAGCAGCGCCATCTCTATATGGGGACCTATCTGAAATTGTACTGAGCAGGTTCTTACTGTGCTGCTTGATAACTCTGTCAAAAAGAACTCCCACCACTTTGACTGTCGAGGTGGGACTGAGGCGGAGGTAACTGGCCAGATTGTAATTATAATCCTTTTAGGAACTGGACATAGTCGAGTAATTTTCCACATTACCAGGGAGATGTCAGAGTTGGAGCTGGAATGAAAGAGCTTCCCCAGGGACACGGCTTGTTGTGCAGCATAAGTCTTCAGTCCTATTAAAAGAATGGTGTCAGGGACCATTGCCTTTTTCGTACATACTGTGTTCAGCTGTTTCTTCATGTCACGAACAGCAAATCGAATTGGTTGAATACGGGCATCTGTGATTCTGTGACTATCATGGCGAGGGTGAGGTGGATCATCAACTCCACACTTCTGGCTGAGGGTGGTGCAGATACCACATCCTAGTCTTTTTCACTGATGTACAGGACTGTTCAATTATTTAGGATGGGGATATTCGTGGAGCCCTTTCCTCCGTCATTTGTTTAATCATCCATCACCATTTATGACAGAATGTGATACGATTGCGGAGCTTCGATCAGATCTGTTTGTCAAGAGTGGTAGCTTTAATGGGTTAGCATCAGGTTTAGGTTCACGTGGTTCTGACCCAGTCATGTTCACTCACAGTCATTACTGAAACATAGATCGTATTGATGGTAATGGCAGACTGAGGAAATTATTTGAGGCTAAAAGTTACAGGTTGTGGTTGAATGCTGTTCTGCTTCTCCTGCTGCTGTAGTCTACAGCACCACATAAATACGCAGTTTTGAGCTGCAATATCTGCAATGCAATTCTGCTGTCTGTCCCTTCGTTCACATCGAGACCTAATCATCCATCAGTCATGTACTCAGTGACCTACTCTGGTATCTGATGTGGTAACACTTCCATTTTCATATTCTTATTCTGCTGAGGGTCTCTGCCCGGGTCATGCTTTCAATCTGACACATTCTGCAAAACCAATTAACTGTTTTTAATTCAATTGTTTAATTCATCTGAATCTTTTTCCTTGAGTAATATCATTTTCTGTGTTTAAAGTGAATGTGTTTCCTCTGTTTCTCTCCCTGACTATGATTAAGAGCTCTGCAGTGACAGTGATGCCAGCCTTATGTAGTTTCCGAGCCAATGAATTCTCTGGATTCCCAATCATCTTCACCAAATTGTATGTTTCCTCTTTTGGTTTGATGCCTTATTACTCATGGTTGCCTTGTCCTGCCATGAGTACGTTTCATCACCTTTGGGAGAATTTCTGATATCCTCCGAGATATCCCCAGAAATTCCTGCTTTTGCTGTTCCATGGTCTGCCCTGCTCGGCTGCCCTTCCAATTAACTCTGGCCAGCTCCTCCCACATGTCATTGTAGTTACATTGTTCAATTATAATCACATTAAATCCAGAAGAGACCAATAGATATAAACCGAAAGAAGGAGCTTTGAGAGAGGAGACGCAAAGAATAATTGGTAAATTTCTTAACTAGATACAAAGAGAGAAAGAGCGAGACAACATAGATGAGGAAATGTGAAAAATGAGAAAACTAGATCATCGAAAGAAGTAGGCGCACATCCCTCAATGTTTTGTCAATTTCTGTGTGCTGTGGTCCTTTGTATAGTGCATGGACAACAGAGAAATGTGTTCAAATGCTGGCTCTGATGCCAGGATTTTTATCTCCAATAATATGGCAGACACTAGCTTTGGAAAGTATCCAACAGGCCAATATATTGAATTCTGGTAGAAAGGGGATTAACTGAAATAAGTTGGGACACCAGAAGCAAGAATTTATAACACATCCTGATAAGAATGAGAGATTGGAGTGGAGAATTCCAGAAAAAACAGGGAACGTTGAAGGAAGGGGAACATATCATTTTAGATGAGAATCAAATGATGCTTTAATGTTTTATAAATTTTATACATTCTATGCATCACTTTTTGTGAACTGTGTCTCCGTTGTTCATTTAGAATGTGTTGTGCACATATGAAAAATGTTACTTATCTGCACACACACATTATTTAAACAGTGTATATAAAATCATTCTTCTGCCATTGAATTGGTCCTGTTGTTGTGTTACCAGGATACATGAACACCAATTGGCCACCAAAAGACATGACCCATTGTGAGGGAAAAGGCTTTTAACATTATTAAAGAGGTTCCCAAATTTGCCAAGAAAGTTTAGAAAGTCAAAAGGAGGACATTTTTTGGAATTAGCAAATAGGTTGGAATTGGGTATAACCAGGGACAAAAGGAAAGCTGAAATTGTAATGGAGTTGGTAAAGCACTTTGATGTATTAGAGAAACAGACAAGTGCAGTCGAGTTAGATAAAACTTAAATTGCAAATATGGTAACTGAAGTTAGAAGATAAAGAACGAGACGGAAACAGAGAGAGAAAAAAAGTGAAGGAGAGGAAAAAGAAAGAGAGAGAGAATTTGAGATTCAGAAGTTGGGAATTAGACAAGAAAGTTAAATTAACAGGATGGAGATGAAGGGAGAACGTCGGGATGTATGCAACTATGTTAGTGCCTTGCCATATTTCGGTGAGAAAAATGTCAAAACCTTTTTTATTTCATTTGAGAAAACATGACTCGGCAGATGACGTGTCCAGTGAACTTGTGGGTAATGCTCGTTCAGACTAAGCTGGTGGGCACAGCTGGTGAGGCATGTGCAGCGCTGCCAGATGAGGGATCAAGAGATTATCAAGATGTTAAATTGGTTATTTTGATAGGTTATGAATTGGTACCAGAAGCATATAGACAGAGGTTCATAAAAATAGAGACGGAACCAGGTCAGACTTATGTTATGTTTGAAAGAATTAACTACAGTCATTTTGATAGATGGGTGCTGTACTTGAAAATAGATAAGACCTGTGAGGCTCGAATGGAGATTATTATGCTGGAGAAGTTGAAAGACTCACTTCCAGAGACGGTAAGAATTCATGTGCACGAACAGAAAGTTCAAGAAGCGACAAGTGCGGCAGAAATGGCAGGTAAATATGCATTGATGCATGAGATGAAATTTAGCTTCCAGGAGAATTTTCATGCTATGAGGGATAGAAATTGGGAGAAGGGAAGTTCACACATTACAAAGCGAACAGTAGTGCACAATAGTTTACGACAGGTGAAAAAAGAAGCCCAAAGGGGTTGAAAGGAGATGAAAGGCCTCAGGTGTTCTCAGTATAAGGGAGTGGAACACATAAAATGACAGTGCTGATGGTTTAAGAAGGGCACTGGGAAAAGGTGTTATCATTGAAGTAAGCTGGGACACACTGTGATGGTCGTTGAAGGAAGGCACTTTGGGGAAAGATGCGGTAGAAGAGGCTAAGCCAGTGGCATTAGTGAAACTGGTAAAGGAGACCCCAAGTAGAGCGAGGAGCTGCAGGAGAGTGCACAGCCGAGGTAGGGTCTGGGTATGGAGTCGGTACCTGATCTCTGAAAGAATTCGCCTCAGTAGATAAAGTTTACTTATAAAGATCAGGGGGAGAAGGACAAGAAGTTATAATTTTGTGCGATATGGGATCTGCTCGGTCTCTAATAGTTGAGAAGTGAGACGCCGGAAAAGCACAAAAGATCTGGCAGCATCTGAACAGCAGGACAATCGAATATCAGGCAGAAACTGATTGTCAGGAATGTGGTGGGGTGGGGGGGTGGGGGAAATGGAGCTGAAAGATAAATACGAGGGTAGTAGCTGGGCTGGTGGGAGGGTCACTGGGAAGGCGATAAGAAGATGTAGGTGGGAGTAACAGTGATATGTCGGTTGAGAGGGTGGAGTCGGTCGGTGGGAAGGAAGCTGGCCAGTTAGGGTGGTTCAAGAGGGCAGTGCTAGATTGAATGGTTCAATCTGGCAGAGGTTGGGGGAGGGGAGATTTGGAATTTGGTGAAGTCAACGTTGATGATGGTTCTAGTTTGAGGGTTCTAGTTGTCCTACCACCTGTCCACAACACCCTCCTCTCCGACGTATTACCATCACACCCCACCTGTGTCTACCTATTGCCTTCCAAGCTATCTTACACCCAGCTCCACTCCCACTCTCCTATTTATTTCTCGGCCCCCTTCCCCCTCCCTTACCCCACCTCCCACTTTCCTGATGATGAATTTATGCCTGAAACGTCAACTCTTATGCCCCTCAGATGCTGCCTGGTTGGCTATGCTTTTCCAGCCCCACACTTTTCAACTCTCATCTCCAGCATCTGCAGCCCTCACTTTCTCTCGGCCTCTAATAATGAGAGATGAAAGTATTTTCACTCTTTCTGACATATTAATCAAGATCATAACAATTTGTGGAATGGGGTTAGAAATTAAGTATTCCCTTGTGTAACATCAGGATGGAATGCCAAATCAAGGTTGGGGAAGTAACAGTGACAGTGAGTAACAGAGTGTTATTTCCTGGAATACAGTTTATTCTTGTGAACGATTTAACAGGATCCAAGGTGGGAGTGGCACCCCTTGTATTGGAGAAGGCAAAAGAAAACTAGGGAATTGGGGAGTTAAAAGAAAAATACCCAGGATTTCTCCAGACTGTATAGTAACAAGATTCCACTGTCATAAGTTAGAGCAGGAAGGAAAACCGTAATAAAGAGCCAAAGGAGTTGATGTGCAGTGAACTGACCCCCTGTTTGATGTCACGGTGCAGGAGAAACCTGAACAGGCAGAGGATCAGGCAGAAGTGTTTAGTCCAGAAAGGCTAATGGACTTACAACAGATATATACACACACATTCACACACACATACACATGCACACACACAGAAAATGAATCAGAATATATTGTCGAACGTTGTTAACTTAAAGATAGAATGCTAAAATTAAAATGGAGACCCCGATAGGTTAGTGCAGAAGGGAAATGGGCCGAAGTGCACCAGATAGTTTTAGAGGTAGCATACAGTGTTACGGGTAGCTCATAATCTAACGGCAGGGGGTCACCTTGGTGTACAGAAGAATCAGGTTAAGGTACAGAGGCATTTCTAGTGTCCTGCAATGCACACGGACGTGGTTATTTTTTGACGTACGTGTCAAACATTCTAAATGGTAGGTAAGTCACAGACAGTAATAAAGCCAGAACCTTTGTTACCAATACCTGCACTCGAAGAACATTTCACGTACGTTATGATGGGTTGTGTAGCTCCCCTATCTAAAATAAAAGTGGAAACTAATATTTGCTAGCCATAATGGATGTGTCTACCAGATTTCCAGAGGCAATTCTATTATGGAGTGTTAAGGTAAAAAGGGAGGTGGAGGAGTTGGTAGCTTTCTTTACTCACTGTGGGCTCCGCAGAGATATTCATTCAGACCAAGGTCTCATTTTACCAATCAGCTGTTTAAGAAAGTCATGGATAGCTTAGGCATACAGCAGTTTGAATCAAGGGCGTCCCATCCTGAATCCCAGGGAGCCTTGGAAAGTTAGCGTCAGACGCTGAAGACCATATTAACAGTGTACTGTCAGGATTACCGGAATGATTGGAATGAAGGTGTCTCATTAAATTGTTTGCCATTGGACAAAAAATTATTTGCCCCAAATAAATCTACTCAGTTTACTTCCATTGAGTTAATATTTGAAGTGAGAGGTCCTTTGGAATTAATTGAATATAAATTGACAGGACCGAAGTCAGAGATATCACACTCGGATTGTGTATGTGAGGTGAGGGAGAGATTAGATGGAGTAGGTGAGTTCGCTAAACAGCACCTGAAGGGCACAGCATAGAATGAAGCACGTGGCAGATAAAAACCCTGAAATTTTGATGATTTCCTGTGGGGATGACGCATTAGTATTGCCACCAGTGATAGGAATTCCCTTCAAAGCCAGGTTTAGTGACTCAGGAACAGAGTTATGGTCAGATGAACTAATTGTGTAGTTTATCTTTATGATGTAGTGACCTTTAGCAAGTGATTGAAATCTCACATGTTACAGTTGGCAGAGCATGTTGAACGATTACAAGAAGCAAACTTGTTAATAAACTTAAAGAAAACAGAATTCGCGAAGGCAGAGGGGACGTTCTTGGGACATTACATGGAACACAAAGACGAAGGGCTTTGAGGAATTTCCACGACCGTCCTCGATGAAAGAGGTGCTTCAATTTTTGGAACTGATTGGATTCTATCGGAAGTTTGTTCCAAAGTTCAGCAGCGTATTGGCACTACTGATGGACTGAGTAAAGAAGGAAACAGAATTGTGGTGGACAGAACAATGCCAGGAGGTATTTGAGAATTTTAAAGCATGATTAATCACCGCACCAGTTTTAGCGATACCAAATATTCTGAAACCCTTTGAAAATTCTTTTTGCTTCTAGGGATTTACGGGTTGGAGACGTATTGATACAGAAAGGCTATGATGGATTTGAATGGCCAATTGGCTGCTTGTCGAAAAATGCAATATCCACCAGAAAGAAAAATACAACATTCTCTATTATTGAATATGAATGATCAAGTTTTGCACTGACCTGACAATATTTTCATGTTTATGTGACAAATAAATTGTCGGAGATCGTTGTGGACAACGACAAACCTCTCACGTTTTTTTGGAATATTTAAAGACCAGAATATGAGAGTATTTCATTGGAGTCTTATCACACCAACTTTAAACTTACAAAATGTACATGCTGTGGGTCCTAAAATGTGATAGCAGATGTGTTATCGCGGATTAAAAGGAAAAAGTTAAGATAAGATTTGACCTGATGAAGGCTAGTGTGCGAAAAGCCTTCTTCACTGCCCTGCCTACCTGTGACTCCACTCTCAGAGAACCGTGCACTTGAACATCAAGGTCTCTCTGCCCACTACACACTTGAAGATCCACCCATTCACCATGAGACTCCTACTTGATTTGAGTTCCCAAAATGTAAGACATCACATATCTATATTAAATTCCATTTGCCATTTCTCTGCCCATTTCTCCACCTGATTAAGGTCCTGCTGCAATTTCTGATAAACTTCCTCACTGATCATGCTCCCACTTATTTTAGTGCCATCTGCAATCTTACTAATCATGCCTTGTACATTCTCGACTAATTCATAGATAACAAACAACTATGGACCCAGCCTCCTGTCTGACAAGCATTCTTCCACTAAACCCTCTGCCTTCGACCATCAAACCAACTGTGTATCCAATTTGCCAGTTCCCCCAGCATTCCACGTGATGTCTCCTTCCATAGCAGCCTGCCGTGTGGGACCTTATCAAAGGCCTTACTGAAATCCATAGAGACTATGTCTACGGCTCTGTCCTCATCAACCTTCCTGGTCACTTCATCAAAGAACGCAAACAAATTTGGGAAGCATGATCTCCCACTCACAAGTCTATGCTGACTGCTCCGAATCAAACCCTGTGTAAGTAATGGGTGCAGTCAATGGTATGCTGTCCTTCATTGTAAGATGATTCGAGTACATAAGTAAAGCCATCTTCCTGCTGTTGTAGAGCCTTGCTGATAGAGCATTTGGGGCACTCTCTACAGATTTGATGTCCTTTGTAAGGAATAACCTTCTTACCACAGACTGGATTAGTGGTGCTGGAAGAGCACAGCAGTTCAGGCAGCATCCAACGAGCAGCGAAATCAACGTTTCGGGCAAAAGCTTTTGCCCGAAACGTTGATTTCGCTGCTCGTTGGATGCTGCCTGAACTGCCGTGCTCTTCCAGCACCACTAATCCAGTATTTGATTTTCAGCATCTGCAGTCATTGTTTTTACCTTCTTACCACAGACACCAGTGATGGTAACATGAGGATAGAGGAAAGAAGCTAAGTGTTTAACCTGTAGATCTGTGAGAGACGAAGAAATGGTGACGCTGAAACACGAGGAGTGGCAGCGATCACTTATTTCCACAAGGCACATTGGTAGTGTGAGAAATTCCATACTTTACCCAGGATTGATTGGTTTGATTTATTGCCACGTGTATCTCAGTACAGGGAAACACTTTGTTTATGAGCAGTGGAGGAAGATCATAGTAAGCATGACCAGACAGATCATAGGGTGGAAATAGACTTGGACAGAGTAAGGCACACAGGTTACACTGCACAGGACATGCACTAGACAAGATCAACATGAGCAAGATCAGCATTATTTGAACTTAGAGAGTCCATTCATCAATCTAACATGGCTTTCCGAATAGTTTATATGCCTTTACTAACTCTCCCCACGTTATTGTGCAGTCGGCGTGTGAACCCTGTACTGAACGCCAGGTTGTTCACAATCCCCAACAGCAGACACAATACCTTCCGTCTGAAACAGGTAGCCATTCCCACCAGCTTCCACCCTCCGTAGAAACACCAGGCTGGCTTCTCGGAGATGGAAGGTGCCTTCTTGAGACTTCACACAAGACATATGGCTTCCCTCCTCACCATGTTAAAGTCCTACATGTGTATCATGAGCAACGGAGCCAGGAGGAACAACGTGTAACAGTCTGTCTGTGCAGCCTCTGCCCCACTTGTTCATCATGTTAGTGCATCAATCTGGAGACACTTAAGACTGCCGATGCTGGAGATCAGAGTAGAGCGTTGATTGCTGGAAAAGCACAGCAGGTTAGGCAGCATCCGAGAAGCAGGAGAATCGACGTTTCGGAATAAGACATTCATCAGGAATCAGCATCAATTACCACATTCTGCCCCCTTGTAAGTGCATTGAGGTGGGAATGGCCTCCTGCTGTTCCTGCGTAAGTGACTGAAGGTGCTGATTGGCATCTTCCTCGTCCGATTGGACAAGGCCAAGGGCCTGACTGGGTTACCCCTGGTTCCTGTTTGACAGGTTGATGTACTGACAAGTCTGGTGATGCTGTAGATATAAGAGGTTATTTTGCCCTGGATTCTTTTAAGAGAGAGTTTGAAGAATCATTACCAAGCTGGTTAGTTAAGACACTTGAGTAAACAGCGAGGGAGGCCTTAGGTTAATTTTAATGCAGCCTGAATGGGTGTGGCCAGCTCTCACAGGTTAGGATCTCTGGGTTTTGGTTTCTCAGTAACATCAGAAACTATTGGGGTCTCCACAGAGTTGGAAGCTTTGGGGAATGTCTCCTGACTGCTACTCTCCCTGAATTTTCTCTTGATGCTGTCACATTGCATCTGGAATAGACACCTTACATTCCCTTTAATAAGAAAACATTAGAGCCTACGCTACTGCCTTCAAATATTCTCGAGGGACTCTGGTCGTCCATCACATTAGACTCCTTCTCTTCCTGAGTAATAAGCCGGAGGTACTGAGTGGGCTGTCCCTGTTCTACTCCAATAATATCAATGTGCTGAATGTCTTCCTCATATTCCTGTGAAACTAGCGTGAGGTGCTGAATGAACTCTTGTTTTACTGTGGCAATGTGCAGTGTCAGGCAGTGCTGTTACATGAATGTTACCGACACTTTAACAGCAAAGCCTGAGTGGTGTCTAGGTCTTGCTGCACATGGACACAGACCAGTTCAGGAGCTGAGGGGGGACAAAATGTTCTGAACATTGTGGAATCTTCTGTGACCATCCCCACTTCTGATCTTATGGTGGGGAGGGTGGGGGTGGGGAGACATTGATGAAGCAGTTGAAGATGTTTGTGGAAACGAAGCTACCCTGAGGATCTCCCACAGAGCTGACCCAGGACTGAGATGATGAACATCTTCCTTTGTGCCATGTTTGACACCAAACACTGGAGAGTTTACTCTGATTCCCATTAAGTCAAGTTTTATTAAGCTCCTTTCCGTCAACAGAAGTTAACCACTGCCTTGATATCAGGGCCAGTCATTTTTACCTGAACCCTTGTCTCAATCTCTTTTGTTCACATCAATAAGCCATGATATAGGATAGGCAAGTGTTTTCTTCAAACAGGTGGTATTGAATGTCAGGATTTCTCTTCTCAAGAATGTTGGGGAGCTAGAAGACTGAAAGTATTTGAAGAGGAGCTAGATGGATATTGACCTGTCAGAGAGTTGAGGGCTATGAAGAATTGGGTATGAAAAAGGATTTGAGACCAAGAGCAGATCAGTCATGATCTTAGTGAAGGGCAAGGCAGGCTTGGTGAGTGAACGACATGCCCCTGTTTCTGATGTTCTCCCATTCTGTTATTGGAAAGTTAGTGGGTGTTATTTTCATGAATGCTCTGTTGTTGCATGTTGCAGTCAGGGAGACCAGAGGATTCTGTGAGCCATCTCTGGGTGAGGTACGAGGGCTGTATTCACAGTGAACTTGGGTCGAAACATGACCAACAAATAAAGCACAAGTTGCAGAGAGGGGAAGCTCAGTAAAGAGAGGTGAGGGGACTCTTTCATACCCGTGCCTGGGTTTTCCAATTACACTTCCCAAATCACCTCAAAACGTGCGGGACAGTTTTGAAGGGCTGAATTGTCTGTGTTTCTGTGCACCAGTTTATAGCAGTAAGTAGCATCTAAGTGCTCCTGTCTAGCAGGTTTGATGGGCTGAATGGAACACAGAAACATGAAACTGCGGAGCAGGAGTGGGTCATTAGATACTTTGAGCCTTCTCCACCAGGCACTAAGATTTGGCTGATCAGGTTGTGGTCTTAGCCCCACTTCCCTCTCTATATCCCATTATGCATGACTCACACTTCTGTCAAATATTTAACTAATGCAGCTTTCAATCAATGTGAGCATGGAGGCACAATAAACTTCCAGTGAAGAGGATTCCGACTTGAAAGGGCCTTTCAGAATTACTCGTCATTCTTCTTATCGAATCAGTGAGTCATGCAGAACGGAAACAGACCAGTTAGTCCAACCTGTTCACTCTGATCAGATATCAAATCTGATCCAGTCCTATTTGTCAGCATTTGACCAATATCCCACTTCTTTCAGATACTTTTCAAATGTGCGATTGTAACCGCCTTCACCACTTCCTCTGACAGCACTTTCTGTACACACCACTCTCTGTGTGAAACATTCATCTTCAGGTCCCTTCGAAATCATTCGCCCTTTCTCCTCCAACCTATGTCCTCTTGTTCTGGATTCCCCGACACTGGGGAGTAGAACGTGGCTGTTTAGAATTTCCATGCCACAGCTGGTTTTGTGAACCTCTAAAATGTCACCCCTCAGCCTCTGACACTCCAGGAGAAAGCACCTCAACCTAATCAACCTCTCCACGAAGCTCAAACTTCCAGTCCTGGAACATCTAACTAATTTCTGCAGACAATGAGTTGTACGTAGTATTCTTAAAGTGGCCTCACCAACATCCTGTACAGATACAACATGCAACCACAACTCCTATACTCAATGCTCCGACTCATTAAGGCAAATGTGCCAAATGTGTTCTGTCCCACATTGTCCAGCTGCGACTCCACTTTCAAGAAAAATGTACCTGCAGTCCTATGTCCCTTTGTTCCACAACACTCTCCAGGACCTTAACATTAGTGTATAATTTCTTCCATGATTTGCCTTCCCAAACTGCAAAACCTCGTATTTATCTAAATTAAACTTCATCGGTCACTCCTTGCCCCTATGTTCCATCTAATTGTGGTCTCGTTATACTCTGAGATAATCTATTACACCATCTTTCCGATGTAATCTGTAAACTTACTAACTATGGCCCCAATATTCACATCTAAAACTCAGTACTGATTCTTACAGCACACTGCTGCTCACAAGCCTCTAGTCTGAAAAATACCCCCCTTCCTTCAAGACAATTGTGACTAGCTTCCTCTGTATCCCATGTGACCGAACCATACTAATCTGTCTACCAATCAGAATGAAATACTCGCTATGAAGAGAGGCTGAGTAGGTTAGGTTTACTTTCACTAGAAAAAAGAACATTTAGGGGGGACCTGATTGAGGTTTGCAAAATCATGAAGGGTATAGACAGGGTGGACAGAATTGAAACATTTTGCGCTGGAAAAACAAAGCAGGCCAGGCAGCATCCGAGGAGCAAGAGAATCAACGTTTCGGGCATAAGACCTTCTTCAGGAATCAGTGTGGATCGAGACAAGCTTTTTCCCAGGTTGAAGGATTCAATAACGAGAGGTCGTGCTTTCAATGTGAGAAGTAGAATGTTTAAGGAGGATACACGCGGTAAGTACTTCACACAGAGGGTGGTGGGCGTTTGGAAGACGTTGCTAGCAGAGGCGGTAGAGGCAGGCACGGTAGATTCACTTAAGATGCGTCTGGACAGATGCATGAGTAGCTGGGGAGCAGAGGGATACAGATACATAGGAATTGGGCGACAGGTTTAGACAGTACATTTGGATCGGCTCAGGCTTGGAGGGCTGAAGGGCCTGTTTCTGGGCTGTAGATTTTCTTTGCTCTTTGTTCTTTAAATTAACACCTTGCTGAAGTCTATATAGACAATGTCTACCAAACTGTCTTCATCAATCTTCTTTGTTATCTCTTCAAAAAACTCAACCAAATTAATGAGACATGAACACCCATGCAGAAAGCCACGTTGTCTACCCCGATCAGCCCTTGGCTTCCCAAATGTATGTAAATGCTATCCCTCAGAATCCCCTCCAACAAAATTCCCACCGCTGACTTCAGGCTCAGCGGTCTTTTGTTCACAGGTTTTGGGGTCACTGTTTCCTTTTCTAGTCCCACTCCTCCACTGCTCCCAACAAATGTTAAATGTCACCAAGTTTGTGATGTGGCCGATCATGTCGGTCTCAGACCGGGTCAGGGTCAGTTTTCGGAATAAGTCAGGCTAGTTTCTTTAATCTGCTCAAATAGCAAATTTATGATCCAGAGCAATGTTACTCAAACTATGATGGAACGATGAATGATAAACGTTTGGGTATTGCAAGTATATAATCAATATTTCCCTTTCTAAACACACACACACACAACACACACACACACACACACACACTTTTAACTTGAAAGAACTCTGTTCAGATATTATTGGAACTCATGACTAAAGGGAAAATTGTGAGATTGTCCAAAACGCTATTCTGTTTCTGAAGATATTGTACTCACACAGCTGCTAGCAATGGGATTCCATCCTGGGACAGTTGGCTTAATTCCCTTTGCTTCAGGCAGAGAGGAGATTCCAGTGAATTCTGGTCAGTGATCACCCAAATGGCAGTACGGTGGTTAGCACTGCTGCCTCACAGCACCAGGGACTTGGGGTCGATTCCAACCTTGGGTGACTGTATGTGTGGAGTTTGCACATTCTCCACTTTTCTGTGTGAGCTTCTAATGGTTGGTCCAGTTTCCTACCACAAACTGTGTAGGGTCGGTGCATTGGTCATGCTAAATTGTCTTTAGTGTTCAGGGATTTCTAGGTTAGGTGAATTAGTCCGGGGTAAATACAAGGAAATGGGTTGGGAAGGTTGGTATGGACTTGTTGGGTCGAAGGGCCTGTTTCCACACTGCAGGGATTCCATAAAAATAAGAATGGTAACGATGACAGTAGAGGTTTTTTTTTTAGCTCGCACACATTGCTGTGATGAGGAACACTGAAGGAGAGAGAGTGTGATAGGCCGCACCTTCTCAGGCAGATTGCATTTTCCACCTCTCTGAGTTGAATCACACAGTAATGTCATCCTCTCCCAAACTGGATCATGTGAGGTCTCCTTGTATATTGTCAAAACTATGTCTCCATCACATTCCCTGTTCCATGTAGGTGCATCATTGCTGCTGTCATACACAGAGCCATACTCTTAGCAGAAAATGGTCTCGTTTGATTTGAAATATGTTAACATGGCCCTGCGTCATTAAAAAATAAAATGTTTAATTTATTCAGAATACCTGTGTTAAAATGAATGCAATTTTAAAAGAAATACAGAAATTGCTGGAAAAGCTCGCCAGGTCTGTCAGCATCCAGATGCCTTTTACATGCTGCAGTTGTACCAGCCTCCACCACTTCCTCTGGCAGCTCATTCCATACACACACCACCCGCTGTGTGAAATGATGCCCTTTAGGCCTCATCAAAACTTTTCCCCTCTCACTTTCAACCAATCCTCTGTCGTTCTTGACACCCCTAACCTGGGGAATAAAACCCTGACTACTCACCCTATCCATGACCATTCTGATTTTATAAACCTTTACTGCTGCGAAATGTAACTCCAATCAACACGAATAGCTGTACTTTCAGTCATCCTGGGCCTAAATTCTGAAGTGCCAGACTGACACCTCTTCCTTCTTCATCAAGTCACAATTCTAAATCCATTTTAATCAGTTTGTTCAGATGTATCCTGAGACACTTCTGTGGGCTTTACACCTAGACCTTTGTGCCCGGAGGTAGGGACGCTAGCATCACTCAGCAATACATAAAGCTGGAACATTATTCTCCTGTGTGTTTGCTCATCAGCCTGTTCTGACATGATGTGACATACCTCTGCAATAGGCAGGACTTGAATCCAGGCCTTCTAGTCCAGAGCTAGGAACACTACCACACAAGTTCAGTAATTGGATTAAATTCAGAGCATTGACTGAGAGGCAGGGACACTACCCACTAAACTACCATACCCAGATTTTGGGACATATTTTAGTGCCCGCTTTCAGCTCGGTGTGGATTTATTTTCATCAGAACTGAAAAATATGTTGCTGGTAAAGCACAGCAGGTCAGGCAGCATCCAAGGAGCAGGAGAATCGACGTTTCGGGCATAAGCCTTTCTTCAGGAATGAGGCTGGTGTGCCAAGCAGGCTAAGATAAAAGGTAGGGAGGGGCGTTGGGAATGTGATTGGTGGAAGGAGGTTAAGGTAAGGGTGATAGGGCGGAGAGGGGTTGGGGGTGGAGAGGTCGGGAAGAAGATTGCAGGTCAGGAATGTGGTGCTGAATCTGAGGGGTGGGATTGAGATAAGGTGGGTGGAGGGGAAATGAGGAAACTGGAGAAATCCGCATTCATCCCTTGTGGTTGGAGGTTTCCTAGGCGGAAGATGAGGTGCTCTTCCTACAGGCGTCTTGTTGCCATGGTCTGGCGATGGAGGAGTCCAAGGCCCTGCATGTCCTTGGTGGAGTGGGAGGGGGAGTTGAAGTGTTCAGCCGCGGGGCGGTTGGTTTGGTTAGTCCGGGTGTCCCAGAGGTGTTCTCTGAAACGTTCCGCAAGTAGGCGGCCTGTCTCCCCAATGTCGAGAAGGCCACATCGGGTGCAGCGGATGCAGTAAATGATGTGTGTGGTGGTGCAGGTGAATTTGTGACGGATATGGAAGGATCCCTTGGGGCCTTGGAGGGAAGTGAGGGGGGAGGTGTGGGAGCAAATTTTGCATTTCTTGTGGTTGCAGGGGAAGGTGCCGGAAGTGGAGGTTGGGTTGGTGGGGGGTGTGGACCTGACGAGTGAGTGGCGGAGGGAGTGGTCTTTCCGGAACGCTGATAGTGGTGGGGAAGGAAATATATCCTTGCTGGTGGGGTCTGTTTGGAGGTGGCGGAAATGACGAAGGATGATCCGATGTATCCGGTGGTTGGTGGGGTAGTGAGGACCAATGGGGTTCTGTTCTGGTGGTGATTGGAGGGGCAGGGTTCAAGGGCGGTGGCGCGGGAAGTGGAGGAGATGTGGTGGAGAGCATCGTCAACCACGGCTGAGGGGAAGTTGCGGTCTTTGAAGAAGGAGGCCATCTGGGTTGTTCGGTATTGGAATTGGTCCTCCTAGGAGCGGTTGCAGCCCTGGCGAAGGAAATGGGAATAAGGGATGGCGTATTTACAGGGGGCAGGGTGGGAGGAGGTGTAATCTAGGTAGCTGTGAGAGTCAGTCGGTTTATAGAAAATGTCCGTGTTGAGTCCGTCGTCCGAGATAGAAATGGAGGGGTCTAGGAATGGGAGGGAGGATTCTGAGACGGTCCAGGTGAATTTGAGGGGGAAAGTGTGAGCAAAGTGGATGAACTGTTCAACCGCCTCCTGGGAGCACGAGGTAGCGCCGATACAGTCATCGATGTAGCGGAGGAAAAGGTGGGGGGTGGTGCCAGTGTAGCTGCAATAGGCCAATGTCCGCCTAATACCCTCACCTTGACCTCCTTCCAGCTATCACATTCCCAATGCCCCTCCCCCAAGTCCCTCCACCCTACCTTTTATCTTAGCCTGCTTGGCACAACAGCCTCATTCCTGAAGACGGGCTTATGCTCGAAATGTCGATTCTCCTGCTCCTTGGATGCTGCCTGACCTGCTGCGCTTTTCCAGCATCACATTTTTCAGCTCTGATCTCCAGCATCTGCCATCGTCACTTTCTCCTATTTTTTATAATCAGGTTGCCTTTACTGAGTTACAAGAAAACACCTTGTATTGTTAAACAAATGCAAAATATTTGTCTTAACTAGTATATTCAGTGCACGTGCTGTGCCATCGAAATTAACTATGAACAGCTTTAATTGCTATGATCTGTATTCTGCAATATTAGGGAAAGAAATCCTACAGACACACTCTGCCCAATGAAGGGTCTCAAATGGATATTTATTACTGAACACCAGAGACGAAGGAAGAGCTTAATTTCTGGCCCCAAGGCACTGAGCGGTATTACTCACCTCTAACATGCGACTGCCCACTTCCTGAAGCCATGAAATGATACCAGGCCAATGATAACTGTCCAGCCTCTCCTCCCCACTGACTGTGTCTGCAATCCGTCCCTCCTCCCCCAAACCACACAAGGCTACCCAAGCTCAGGGTCTTTTTGAAACTCAAGGCCGGAGTGTGCAGGCCTCCTGGAGAGGGTTGGGCACATTAAAATTGAAGGGGGACGGTGAGGTGGCATTAATATCACACACTGGGCTGAGGGGTGGCAGGTGGAGTTTAATTTGGATTAATGCGAGCAATTGGATTTGGTAAATAAAACAACAGCAAGACCTATACAATTACAAGTAGAGCCTTTGGCAGTGCTGTAGTACAGAAACCTAGGCCGTCAGGTATAATCATTTAAAATTTGCACCTCATTACGATCTTGTGGTTAAGAAAGTGTGTTACAAACTTGTCTTCATTGGTCAGACCCTAGAGTATCGGAATTGGGATGTCATGTTGTGGTTGTACAGGACATTGGTGAGACCCCTTCTGTAATACTGTGTCCAGTCTGGTCACCCTGCCCGCTCATTCCATAGGCACACCACCCTCTGGGTGAAAAAGCTGCCCCTTAGGTCACTTTTAAATGTTTCCCCTCCTACCTTAAACCTATGCCCTCTAGTTTTGGTCTCCCCTACCCTTAGAAAATACCTTGACTAGTCACTTTGATATTACTGACGTTGATATTATTAAGCTGGAGAGGATTGAGAAGAGATTTACCTGGATGTTGCTGGGAAAGGAGGGTGTGAGCTATGAGGAGAGGTTGGATAGGCTGGGACTTTTTTCACTGAAGAATATGAGATTAAGCAGTAACTTTACAGAGTTTTATAAAATAATGATGGTTACAGAGAAGCTGAAGGGCTGATGTCTTTTCTCTAGAGTTGAGCATTCAAAACTGAGGGATTTTTAAGGTGCGAGGTCAAAAGATTTACGAAAGTCATGAGAGGTAATTATGTTAGACAGAAGCTGGCTTGTGTGTGGAATGAACTTCCAGAGGAATTGGAGATAGCAGGGACAGTTACAATGTTTAATGGACATTTAGATCAGTACATGTATAAGACATTAGTTTGGATGGTGCTGTGAGCAGCTGCCCTCTCCTTCCCCTTCTCTGAATAAATCCCTGTTGGTTTTCACCCTCTGCCAATGCCTGTACAGTGGCATGTGGAGGCCAGCAGAGGGTAGCATTGCATCACTTTAAGCACCACAGAGACTGCCAGACCTGCCCCACACAGAGACACACAGATGCACACACGGGGATGGTTAGGACACGGCGGGAAGCTTATCTGGTAACTTAAATGAAACATTAAAAAAATGCTCAATTCGCCTCGTAGACAGTTAAAATATGAATGACAGAGAACTCCCAAATTCCACTGTATAAATAAAAGCATCAATTTAATTTTTCACTCTGAAAGTGAACATTTGACATGAACTATTCACAACTCTGGGACCCTCTTTCTCTTAATTGCTTATTACCCGACTCCAGCTCTATGGCAATATACTGTTTCTGGGTCTGCCATCCTCTCATATCACAGGTGCTTGTATGCTCTCAGTTCAGAACAGCATTCCCTCTCTCTTGAAGGTGCAATACACACTTTCAACTTCATCACATTATACCCTGATGAATATCGATAAGTGGGACCTATCCGGATTTCTCTTGCTCTGTGGTTTGTCAATATTTCATTCGCTCCGTCTGGTGTGTATCAGGACTTTTGTTGCTCCATTGACAGCATGTCATTATTCGATTCTGTCCATAGGAATATATCAGTATTTCACTTGCACACACTCGTGTATGTGGGGCAAGATTTCAGTTGTTTCATGGGGACTGTCATGCTATGACGATCTCAATGTTTGTAGGTAACACCAAACTGGAAGAATTGTAATGTCTATGGAGGAGAGTTTGGAACTCCAACAGGACAATCACACGTTGATGCAGTGTTCAGGTGTAAGGCAGATGGGGATTAGTGCAGAGCAGTTTGAGGTGATACATTTTGGTAGGAAAGACAATGAAAGACAGTTTAAAACAGACTGTACCATTATAAAGGGGCTGCAGGAGCAGAGGGCGCTGGGTGTATATGAGCACAGATTGTTGAAGATGTCAGGACAAGTGAGGAGAGCAGTAACTATTACAGATTAGTTTCAGTATCTGAGCTGTTTACAGGGGGAGGTGTAGGAGGGAGTCTCCATGCTCCCTTCCTGGGAGGTGGTGGTGACGATGTGTTGTGAGCCCACCCTCCTGCCCACCGAGACTGTGGGGATTCCATTTGTACCAGCTCGACACAGAAAGGGAGATGACATCAGGGCCATGGCTTCTAAGTTGTGCCGGGGGGAAACAGAGCTGCCATTGGGTTTAAAGTGAGAATTGTCCTTCACTGAACATTGCTCCTTACTCGGTCGGTGGGACTGGATGTTTCAGAATCACCACACAAGGCATCCCGGTCCTCTCTGGCTCCTACCAGGGTCCTCCCCACATAGCGGGGGGAGGGGGTGAGGGAACAGATATCGGCCACTCCACCATCCGGCTTGGCCATTTCTGTCCTATTCCAGGCTGGTGGTGGTGACGAAGTGTTGTGAGCCCACCATCCTGGAATGGGAGGGAGGGAGGGAGGGTGGGAGTGGGTGGCACTGCTGTTAGTGTTAGTGTAGGTGGCGAGGGGGTCATGGTGAGGTGTCCGGAGGGAGTCAGTACACAGTGTTGTATCCATACAGTGTTATTAGTGTGGCGGTGAAGTGGGGGGGGGGGGGGAGAAAGAGGGAGAGAGAGAGAGAGAGAGACAGAGAGACAGAGACAGAGAGAGAAGATGCTTCATGCGGCAGTGAGAGTGGTGGACCATGAGCCTTGTTCGGGGTCGGTGCTGTAACAGATATACAGTGAGTGTGAGGGAGCAGAGAGAGTACGGTGACGCTTATCCTGACAGAGCGGGGAAGGTTATTGATGCTTGTCCTGTATTGCTGGACATTTCTTCAGACCGCAGATACTGCACTGAGCTGGGTGGTGAGTTCAGACCATGCTCGGTGGGTCTGGTGGTGTCGCCCCCTTTGGGAAGGGAATGGTCCCCCTCTGTTCTAGACCATTCACCAGGGCCTCCGTGCCCCTGTTGACAAACCGTGGTGTAATTGTCCCTTATCTGCCAGGCTCGGGGTAAACTGTGCAGGGCAGCTCCAAACTGAGAAAGCTCAATCGTGTGCCCATTGGACTTTTAAAGACATCAATGTCAGCGATCACAGAATATCCAGGGGCATCTGGGTGAAGGTGTGTACCTCCAGCCGTGAAGGACTCCATTTACAAAGCTGTAGAACAAATGCTCATCCAAAACTCTCCATCATCTGACCTCACACCAATATCTCTTTTTCACATCTTTCCTGGGAAGACAGGCTCTTGTTACAGGATGTTATCGAAGTGTCTACATCTCAGTATTCTGAAACCTGGGAACACATCCTTCCATGACACTGTCTCTTAGTCTCCCCATCTCTGTCTATACACCAAGCCCCTCCCATGTGGTGATATTTAAATTGATTCCCTCGCCATCTCTCTCTGGCGGTGATGTTCACACCCATAGCACACCCTTGTCAGGGCAACAATGGAGACATGGAGCTGTAAATGGGTGGGAGCTGTACATCCCGTCATTTCCAGCCCGGGCTGCAAGTTTCCCCACACTGGGCAGTGATCTAACACAGTGTTACTGAGCAACGCACTGGGGTGGTGTACACAGCCCGAACTGCTGGGAGGGTAACTGCTCCTGGGTTACAGATCAATGTATTGGGGTGGGGTACACAGCTCTACATTCTGGGAGGTTAACTGCTCCTGGGTTACAGATCAATGTACTGGGGAGGTGTAAACGGCCCTACCTTCTGGGAGGGTAACTGCTGGTTTGCAAATCAATTCACGGGTGAAGACTGCACAGTTCCCTGTGCTGGTCAGACTATCTGGTTGAGGTTTATAGATACTGAAATGATGTGGTTTGTGTAGCTCCCCATGCTGGATGGATATTTGTTTCAGGTTCACACATTAGTGCCCTGCTGTGGTCTGCACAGCTCCCGTTGTGGGACAGAAATCTAGTCCGGGGTTATAGATCAATGCACTGCTGTGGTCTGCGCAGTGTTCCACTCTGGACAGATTGCTGGATTGTATTGACCAGTGTAATGGATGAATCTGGACAGATTGCTGGGTTGTACTGAGCAGTACACTGGCCTGGTCTACACAGTGTTCCACGGTGAACAGATATCTCCTCTGGGTGTATGGTGTCTGGGCTGATTCTTTGAGGTGGATTGAGAATGTGGTATATCGAACCATTTCAGCTGATCTGGCAATGCCTTTAGTTCCCAGTCCTGTGATTGGACGCTCCATCTCTCACCCCATTAATGTTACAGTGTGTCCAGGCACTTTACATGATGTTGGTGGGGTGGGGAGGGGGGAAAGGTGAGGGACAGGTCAAGAGGATACCCGGAACGTTCTGTCCCCGACATTCTATAACTGACATTCCCCGGAACGTTCTGTCCCTGACATTGTTTGTGAACGGCCGGAAGTCAGTGAATTGAGCAAACGATAAGATCCCGAGGGAAGAGATCGCGTTCCAGGGAGAAGGAGACACTGTTCCGAAGGCCCCTTGGACAGTTAAAGGGGTGAATACGTTTCCCCTGCGTTGACATTTCTCCATGACACAGGATCGACCACAATTTAGACCAAAATGCAGAAATTCCCAAACTCCGTTTGTCTTCAGGAAACTGGGAGAGAATCCTTCAGGACAGCAACGTTTACAACCTCCGTATTAGAAACTGGGAAGGAGTGACCTGTGTCTGCTCCCGAGTGATCGAGTGTGTGGGAATGTTCTAGAAACCATCTGTCCTTATGGATGTGTCTCTGTGTGTTTGGGGAGGGAGGGTTTCTTGTGGTTTATGTCACATTTTTGTCAGTAATTCCGACCTTCCCATTTGTTATTCCAGTTCCAATTATTTTAATAAAACCCTGAATACAGGGACACATTTGAAAATCTCACTGGGTCCCCGATCAAACGGGTCCCTTTGCCTCCAGGCTGATGGATAATGGGTTTGTTTTCCTTCCTCACAGTTAACGTAGTGACCATCTACGTCCTGCTTTATAAAGATTGTGGATTGTCTCCATGTGTCAGACGTTACCTGGGGGCCATGGCAGCGGCGGATCTCCTGGTCATTATCTTAGACCTGATATTGAGACACATTCCCATTGTTTATCGGGAACAGTTTTATTTCCTGAAGGACTCCGTCCCCGTGTGTAATATCCACGCTGTCCTGCTTTATGCAGCCACTGACTGCTCTGTCTGGTTCACCGTCACTTTCACCTTTGATCGGTTTGTGGCCATTTGTTGCCAGAAGCTGAAAAGTAAATATTGCAGTGAGAAAACGGTGACTGTGGTTCTGGAAACAGTGACTGTGCTGAGCTGTTTAAAGAACATTTCCTGGTATTTTATGCTCTCAGCTCGGTATCGGCTGGTGAACGTCCCCTGGTTTTGTGATGTAAAACTCGCTGTTCGATTATCCAGTGTCTGGGTAACAATCGAGTTCCTCCACCACATTCTAAACCCATGTGTCCCATTTCTCCTGATTCTGCTGCTCAATGTTCTCACCGTCAGACACATTTTAGTGACCAGCAGAGCCCGCAGGAGACTCCGCGCTCACACCAATGGGGACGCTCAGTCTGACACAGAAATGAGAAACCGAAAGAAATCCATCATTTTACTGTTTGTGATCTCGGCCAATTTCATCCTGTTATGGTCAACGTTTTTGCTGTATTATATATGGATCCGGATGTGGTATTTTGGGTATCATTCTGTGTTTCTTAATGGCTTTGTGCAGGAATTGGGCTTCATGCTGCAGCTCCTCAGTTGCTGCACAAACACCGCGATTTATGCCGTGACCCAGACTAACTTCAGGCAGCAGCTGAAGAATGTGCTGAAATATCCCTTCACCCAAATCCATCCATCCATCAAATTCCCTAATTAATCAATCCATCCGGGATTTTCTCATTTCAGTTCAGTGTTTCAGCGATGGAGCAGCCTGTCGCTATGGTAACAGACTGAGGGTAGGGCTGTTTTGTCCATCCTTATCCCACAGAGGGGTTACAGGGAAACATTGCAATGTTTCTCACAACTCAGGGGCCAGTGAGAAAAGGCACCATCCCACTGACTGTAACCGTCACTTCCATTTGTAACCAATAAAAATGTTGATTAAAGCGTGCCGAGCAGCAGAGTGACCGATGTTGTTATGTGTCTTTGTATTGGAGAAGCTGAGCTGGAGAGAGACAGACTCAGACCCAAGTCCTGGTCCTCAGGGAAGGGGAGGGCACCGCACCCTGAGCTCAGGAGCTGGGTTTAACTCACTCTTCCCCCACCCCGCCACTCCAACCTGGCCTCTCGATTTCCTCTCCCCTACTCTTTCTCTTCAATTCTCTTCCTCTCACTCACCACCTCTCCCTTTCACTCTCCCTCGGTCGTCCTCTCTCTCACACACACACACACACACACCCCAACTCCGTTTTCTCCAGCTGCCTCCACTCTTCCCTTCCCCTCACCATCACTCTCACTCTCCTGCCGTCTCTGCCTCCCTCTAGCAAATCCATCTCTAGTCCATTTTCCCCTCCTCCCACATCTCAGCCTCCCCCAAACTCAGCCTCATCCCCATCCCTCCCGACCCCATCCCCCTGTCTCTGGGTTAGAGGGAAATGGAAGGACCAGGGAGACAGAGTGTGTCAGAGAGAGAGGGGGGGGATGGACAGGAAGGAGAGAGATTCAGTCAGATAGAAACGGAGGGAGCTGGGGAGAGAGAGACACCAAGAGAGGGTAATCGAGTGGGAGAGAAGGTGGAGAGAGAGAGAGAAGGAGCATAAAGAGAGAGAGGAACAAGGGAGAGATAGGGTGAGGGAGGGAGAGAGAGACACAGGGGAGGAGATAATGAGAAACAGAGACGAGAGAGACACTGAGTGAAGTGCGAGGGAGGGGGCGAGAGAGAAAGGGGACAAGTCTTAGAGAGAGAGGGAAAAGGAGAGAGAAAGGGGACGAGGGAGACTGGGGGCCTGAGAGAGAGCGAAGAGGAGAGAGGGAAGAGAGACAGAGAGAAAGAGGGGTGAGAGAGTGAGGGGACGAGAGAGAGAGACAGAGGTGAGAGATAGAGTGAGGGGCAAAAAAAAGTGGGGGGCAAGAGAGACAGAGGAGGCAAGAGAGACAGGGTCGAGAGAGAGAGGGCTGCGAGAGAAAGAGGCAAGGGACAAGGTGAGCGAGAGAGAGTATGAGGGTGAGAGAGTGTGAGGGAGAGAGAGAGTGTGTGAGGGCAACAGAGAGTGGGCAAGACAGAGTTAGAGTATGTGAGAGAGTGATGAGGTGAGAGAGAGAGAGAAAGACCGGACAAGAGAGACAGAGGTGAGAGAGGGCGAGAGAGAGGAGGGCAAAAGAGAGAGAAAGAGGGGCAAGGAGGGGGTTTGAGAAAGAAGGAGCAAGAGACGGAGGCGGTAAGGGAGGGAGAAAGAGAAATGGGCAAGAGAGATTGAGGGGTGACGAGGGGGAGGGGGAGCAAAAGAGAAAGAAGAAGCAAGAGAGAGAGAAACAGGGTTAAAAAGAGAGAGGGAGGCAAAAGAGAGATAGAGAGGGTGAGAGACGCGGATCGAAAGGGCGGGGGCGAGGGAGAAAGAAAGGGGACGAGCGAGAGGTGGGAAGGGAGAAGAGGGAGAGAGGGACGGAGGTAGAGAGCGAAGGCAAGAAAGAGTGTGAGGGCAAAAAAGAGAGTGAAGGCAAGAGAGAGAGTCAGGTCAAGAAAGAGAACGAGGGCAAGAGAGAGAGTGTGATGGGCGGAGAGAGAGCACGAGAGAGAGAGAGAGAGAGAGATGGTGAGAGAGACGAGAGAGCGAGGAAGGGATTGACAGAGAGGGGGCAGGAGAGAGAGAGGGTGACAGCGAGAGCGCAAGGGCAAGAGAGGGCGAGACAGAAAGAGGGAGATAGGCAGCGAAAGAGGGAGGGAGGGAGAAAAGAAACGAGGGAGGGAGAATAAGGTCACAGAAGTGCCTCAGAGAGAGCGAGACAAAGAGATAGATAGAGAGGGGGGCACATGTGTTTGAAAGAGAGAGACAGGGAGAGTGAGAGAGAGATGGAGGGATGGAGAGAGAGAGAGGAAGGGTGAGAAGGAGAGAAGGGTGCCTGAGAGGGTTGTCGAGAAAGATAGTTGGGGGATATGCCGGTGTTGGGCATTTGGGGAGGGGCCGGTGTTGGATAGGGTTGGGGGAGGGAGTGGTGTTGGATGGGGTTGCGGGGAGAGGGAAGGGTTGGACAGTGTTGGGAGAGGGGGCATCATTGGATGGGGAGGCAAGGGGCAGTGTTGGACGGGGATGGGGAGGGGCAGTCTTGGTCTACGTTGGGGCAGGGGAGTGTTGGACAGGGCTGGGGAAGGGGGTGGTGTTGGACGTGGCTGGAGTGGGTGGATTGCTGGATGGAGTTGGGGATGGCGCGGTGTTGAACGGGGTTTGGGAGGGGGCGGTGTTGGATAGGGTTGGGGAGGAGGTTGTGTTAGATAGGCTTGGGGAGGGGGCGGTGTTGGAAAGGGTTGGGGGGCGGTGTTGGACAGGGTTGGGGAAGGGGGCGGTGTTGGATTGCTTTCGATGGGGTGCGGTGTTGGACGAGGATGGGGATGGGGTGGTGTTGGACTGTGTTGGGGAGGGGGCGGTGTTGGACGGATTTGGTGCATGGGGTGTTGGACGTGTTTGGGGGAGGGTGGCGTTGGACTGTGCTGACCGAGGGCCCGGTGTTGGACGGCGTGGCGGGAGGGCGCGGTGTTGAACGAGGTTGTGTTGGGGGCGGTGTTGGTCTGTGTTGGGGAGGGGTCGGTGTTGGACGGGTTTGGGGATGGGGCTGTGTTGAACTGTGCTGGGGAGGGGGCGTTGTTGGACGGGGGTGGGGAGGGCGGCGGTTTTGGATGGGGTTGGAGAGGGTGTGGGTTGGACTGTGTTGGGGATTGGGCGGTGTTGGACTGCGTTGGGGATGGGGGCGGTGTTGGATTAGGTTAGAGAGGGTGTGCTGTGGAACTGGGTTGGGGAGGGGCCGGTGTTGGACGGGGTTGCGGGGAAGGGGCGTCTTTGGATGGGGAGAGGGAGGGCGCAGTGTTGGTCGAGCTTTGGGAGGGTGTGGTGTTGGACGGGTTGGGGTGTGGGGGCGGAGTTGGATTGGGTTGGAGAGGGGGTGGTTTTGGACGGGGTTGAGGGAGGGGGCGGTGTTGGAAGGGGTTGTGGAGGGAGCGGTGCTGGACAGGTTTGGGGGAGGTGGTGGTGTTGGATGGGTTTGGGGAGGGGTGGTGTTGGACGGGTTTGGGGAGGAGTGGTGTTGGACGGGTTTGGGGAGGGGGCACTGTTGGACGGGCTTGGGAGGAGGGTGCACTGTTGGATGCCGATGGAGAGTGGGCTCGATGTTGGACGGGGTCGGGTATGGGGCGGTTTTGGACGGGTTGGGTATGAGACGGTGCTGTACGGGGTTGCGGGAGGGAGCAGTGTCGGGCGAAATTGGGGGAAGAGGGTGGTGGTGGACGGAGTTGGGGAGGGTGAGGTGTTGGAGGGCACAGGGGAGGGGACACTGTTGGATGGGTTTGGGAGTGGGTGAATTCATGGACGGGGTTGGGGGAGGGGGCAGTGTTGGACGTGTAGGGGAGGAGTGGTTTTGACGGGATTGGGGGATCGCGCAGTGTTGGACGGGATTGGAGGACGGTGTGGTGTTTGACGGGGTTGTGTGACGTGGCGGTATTGGTCAGGTTTGTGGAGGGTGCAGTGTTGGATGGGGTTGCGTGAGGGCGTCATGTTGGATGGAGTGGTGGAGGGTGCAGTGTTGCAGGGGGTTGGGGAAGGGGCCGTGTTGGAATGTGTTGTGCGGAGCGAGCGATGGTGGACATGGTTGTGTGAGGGGGCGCTGTTGGACTGTGTTGAGGAAGGGCACGGTGTTGGACAGGGTTGCAGGGTGGCATGGAATTGGACGGGTTTGGGGTGGTGGCGGTGTTGGACTGTGTTAGGAAGGGGGCGGTGTTGAAATGTGTTGTCGGAGGGGGCGGTGTGGATGGGTTTGGGGAGGGGGCGGTGTTGGACGGGGTTCGGGGAGGGGGCAGTGTTGCATGGATTTGGGTGATGGGTCAGTTTTAGACTGCATTGGGGAAGGGGCAGTGTTGGACTGTGTTGAGGAGGGGGCGGTGTTGGATGGGGTTGTGGTAAGGGGGTGGGGTTGGACGGTATTGGGGAGGGGGCAGGGTATGACTGTGCTGAGGGAGGGCGCGGTGTTGGACGGGGTTGCAGGAGGGCGTGGAATTGGACGGGGTTGGGGTGGGGGCGGTGTTGGACAGGGTTGGGGAGGGGGCAGTGTTGGACAGGGTTGGGGAGGGGGCAGTGTTGGACAGGGTTGGGGATGGAGTGGTGTTGGACTGCATATGAAAGGGGGCAGTGTCAGACTGGGTTGGGGAGGGGGCGGTGTTGGATGGGGTTGGGGTGAGGCGATGGTGTTGGACAGGTATGGGGGAGGGGGTGGTATTGAACTGTGTTGAGTGATGGCGCGGTGTTCGATGGGGTTGCAGGAGGGCGCGGAATTGGATGGGGTTGGGGTGGTGGGGGTGGTGTTGGACTGTGTTGGGGATGGGGGCGGTGTTAGATGGGGTTGAGGGAGGGGGCAGTGTTGGACGGGATTGAGGGGTGGGGGGCGATGTAGTACGGGGTTGGGGAGAGGGTCGGTGTTGGACAGAGTTGGGGTGGTGGAGGTGTTGGACAGGGTTGGGGAGGGGAGCGGTGTTGGATGGGTTTGGGGAGGGGGTGGTGTTAGACGGAGTTTGGGAGGTGGCGGCGTTGGACAGGGTTGGGGAGGTGGTCGTTGTTGTGGAGTGGGTCGGTGTTGGACGGTGTTGGGGGCGTGGCTGTGATGGACTGTGTTGGGGATGGGGAGGAGGTGGTGTTGAACGGGGTTGGGGAGGGGGAATGGGCGGTGTTGGACGGGTTTGGGGTTGAGGTGGTGTTGGACGTGGTTGGGGAGGGGGCGGTGTTGGACAGGGTTGGGGTTGGGTGCGCTGTTGGACGGGGTTGCGGAGGGGGTCGGTGTTGGACGGAGTTGGGGAGGGGGCAGTGTTGGACGAGGTTGGGGAGGGGAGCGGTGGTGAACTGTGTTGGGGAGGGGGCGGTGTTGGACAGGGTTGTGAGAGGGGCGGTGTTGGACTGTGTTGGGGGAGGGTACGGTGTTGGACAGGGTTGGGGAGGGGCGGTATTGAACGGGGTTGGGGATGGAGTGGTGTTGGACTGTGTTGGGGGAAGCGGCGGTGTTGGACTGCGTTGGAAAGGGGGCAGTGTCGGACTGGGTTCGACAGGGGGCAGTGTCGGTCTGGGTTGGGGAGGGGGGCGGTGTTGGACAGGGTTTGGGAGGGGGTGGTGTTGGATGGGGTTGCGCGGTGGGTGTGTCTTTAGAGGGGAGGGGGAGGGGCTGTGTTGGAAAGGTGGCGGTGTTGGACAGGGTAGGGAGAGGGGGCAGGGTTGGACGGGGTTGGGGGGAGTGGGGGCGATGTTGGACAGTGTTGGGGACGGGTGCGGTGTTGGATAGTGTTGGGGACGGGGCCGGTGTTGGACCGTGTTGGGGGAAGGGGGCAGTGTTGGACGGGGTTGGCGGGTGGGGGGCGTTGTTGGTCGGGGTTGGGGAAGGGGTCGGTGTTGGATGGGGTTGGGGAGGGTGGTAAGTGTGGGACAGTGTTGGGAGTGCGGGGCTATGTTGGAATGGGTTGGGGAGGGGGAGGGGGCGGTGTTGGACGGGGTTGGGGAGGGGGATGGGATGGTGTTGGACGCGGTTGAGGAGGGGGTGGTGTTGGACTTGTTTGGGGAGGGGACGGTGTTGGAAGGGATTGGGTAGGGGCTGTGGTGTACGGGGTTGGTGTGAGGGTGCGGTGTTGGACTGTGTTGGGGGAGGAGGTGGTGTTGGACGGGGAGAGGGAAGGGGCGGTGTTGGACGTGTTTGGGAAAGGGCGGTGTTGGACGGGGTTGGGGAGGGGGCAGTGTTGGACGGGGTTGGTTTGAGGGTGCGGTGTTAGACGAGGTTGGGGAGGGGGCTGTGTTGGACGGGGTAGGTTTGAGGGTGCGGTGTTAGACGAGGTTGGGGAGGGGGCTGTGTTGGACGGGGTTGGGGAGGGGGTGGTGTGGCCAGGGTTGGGGAGGGGGGCGGTGCTGGACTGTGTTGGGTAGTGTGGGGTTTTGGGCAGGATTGGATGGAGGTGGCAGTGTTGGATGGGGAGAGGGAAGGGGGCGTTGTTGGACGGGGTTGGGGAGGGGGTTGGTGTTGGACGGAGTTGTGGGAGGGGGTGGTGATGAATGGGGCTAAGCGAGGGGTTGGTGCACACGCGGTTAGGGAGGGGGCGGTGTTGGAAGGGGTTGGGGAGGGGACGGTGTTGGACATGGTTGGGGAGGGGGAAGGGTTGGATGGGGTTGAGGAGAGGAGCCGTGGTGGATGGGTTTGGGGAGGGACAGTGTTGGACAGGGTTGCGGGAGGGTGTGGTGCTGGACGGGGTTGAGGAGGGGGCGGTGTAGGACGGGATTGGGGAGGGGGGTGTTGGACAGGGTTTGGAAGGGGGCGGTGTTGGACGTGGTTGGGGGAGGGGGCAGTTTTTGATGAGGATGGGGAGGGGACGGTGTTGGACGGAGTTGGGGGAGGGAGCGGTGTTGGACGTGGTTGGGGAAGGGGGCGGTGTTGGACGTGGTTGGGGGAAGGGACTGTGTTGGACTGGGCTGGGGAGGGGGTGGTGTTTGACGAGGTTGCGGTAGAGGGCGGTGCTGGACTGTGTTGGGAGAGGGATCCGTATTCTACTGGGTTGGGGGAGAGGGCGTCGTTGAAAGAGAAGGGGGGCGGTATGCGAGTTGGACGCAGTTGGAGGAGGTGGATTAAGCAAGGGGCGTGTGTGGATGGCAGTGAGGGTCAGGCTGGGGGTGGTGTGTGGAGGGCAGTGTGGGTCAGGCTGGGGTGGTGCGTGGACGGCAGTAAAGGTCAAGCTGGGGGCCGTGAGTGGAATGCAGTGAGCGTCAGGCTGGGGGCAGTGTTTGGACGGCGGTGAGGGTCAGGCTGGGGTGGTGCGTGGACGGCAGTGAAGGTCAAGCTGGGGGCCGTGAGTGGACGACAGAGAAAGGTCAGGCTGGGGATGGTGTGTGGACAGTGGTGAGGTGCAGGCTGGGGGTCGTTGTTTGGGCTGCAGTGATGGTCTGGTTGGGGGTGGTGTTGGGAGACAGGCTGGGGGCGGTGTGCGGATGACAGTGAGGGTCAGGCTGGGGATGGTGTGTGCAATGCAGTGAGGGCCAGGCTGGGGGCAGTGAGGGTCAGGCTGTGGGATGTGTTGTACAGCCATGTGGGTCTGACAGCGAACAGCGTTGGACAGTCGCGGGGATCAGGCTGGGGCAGTGTTGGACCGTGGTGAGTGTCAGGCTGGGGGGGTATGTGGAGAGTGATGGCTGTTAAGCTGAGGCCAGTTTGTGGACGGCAGTGTGGGTCAAGCTGGGGTCGGTGTGAGGACGGTGGTGATGGTCTGGCTGGGGGCATTGTTGGACGGAAGTGAAGTCAGGCTAGGGGCAGTGTTGGACGGAGGTGAAAGTCAGACTAGGGGTGGAATTGAACGGAGGTGAAAGTCAATCTGGGGATGGTGTTGGACGGAGGTAATAGTCAGGGTGGGGGTGGAGTTGGATGAGGGTGAGGTTCATGCTCGGGGCACTGTGTGGGCAGCGGTGAGTGTCAGGCTGGAGGCAGTGTGTGAACAGCGGTGAGGGTCAGGCTCTGGGCGATGTTGGACGGCGGTGGGGCCTGACAGCGAACTGAGTTGAACAGCGGTGGGCGATCAGGCTGGGGGTGGTGTTGGACCACGGTGAGATTCAGTTTGAGGGCGGTGTGTGGATGGGGGTGATGGTCAAGTTGGGGGCGGTGTGTGGACTGTGGTGAGGGCCTGGCTGGGGGCAGGGTTGGATGGCAGTGAGGGTCAGGCTGGGGGCAGTGTTGGACGGAGGTGAAGTCAGGCTGGGGGCGGTGTTGGACTGAGGTGAAAGTCAGGGTAGGGGCAGTGTTGGACAGAGGTGAAAGTCAGGCTGAGGATGGAGTTGGATGACGGTGAGGTTCAGCCTCGGGGCACTATGTGGGCAGCGGTGAGTGTCAGGCACGAGGTGGTGAATGGACGATGGTGAGGGTCAGGCTGGAGGTGGTGTGTGGACGGTGGTGAGGATCAGGCTGGGGGCGGTGTGTGGACAGCAATGAGGGTCAGGCTGGAGGCGTTGTGTGGATGACAGTGAGGGTCAGGATGGGGACGGTGTGTGCATGGCTATGAGGATCAGGCTGTGGGCCCTGTCTAGACTGCAGGGAGGGCCAGGCTGGGGGGGCAGTGAGGGTCAGTTTGTGGGCGGTGTTGTACAGCCATGAGGGTCTGACAGGAATGGCGTTGGACAGTGGTGGGGTTCAGGATGGGGTCGGTGTTGGACCGCGGTGAGAGTCAGACTGGATTGGTGTTGGACGGTGGTGGCTGTCAGGCTGAGGGTGGTTTGTGGACAGCAGTGAGGGTCAGGCTCTGGATGGTGTTCGACAGCGGTGGGGCCTGACAGGGAATGGTGTTGGACCGTGCTGAGGGTCTGGCTGTGGCGGAGTGTGGATAGTGGTGTGGGTCAGGCTGGAAGCAGTGAGAGTCAGGCTGGGGCTGATGTTGGACCGAGGTGAGTGTCAGTCTGGGGGCAGTGTTGGACGGCAGTGAGGGAAAGGCTGGGGCAGTGTGTGGCCGGCAGTGAGGGTCAAGCTGGGAGCGGTGTTCTACTGGGGTGAGGATCAGGCTGGGAACTGCGAGTGTCAGGCTGAGGGTGGTGTGTGGACGACAGTGAGAGACAAGCTGGGGGCAGTGTGTGGACAGCAGTGAGGGTCAGGTTAGGCGCGGTGTTGGACTGTGGTGAGGGTCAGGTGGGGGCGGTGTGTGGATTGCAGTGAGTCAGTCTGAGAGCAGTGAGGGTGAGGCTGGGGGCAGTGTTGGATATCAGTGAGGGTCAGGCTGGGAGCGGTGAGGGTCAGTCTGTGTGTGGTGCGTGGATGGCGGTGAGGGACAAGCTGTGGGCGGTGAGGGTCAGGCTGGGAGGAGTGTGTGGACTGTCGTGAGTGTCAGACTGGGGACTGTGTGTGGACGGCAGAGAGGGTTACGCTGGGATCAGTGTGTAGACGACAGTAAGGGTCAGGTGAGGGACGGTGTGTAGAGAGCAAGAGGGTCAGCCTTGGGGTGTGAGGGTCAGACTATAGGCGATGTTGTACAGTGGTGGTGTTCTGACAGGAAATGGCGTTGGAAAGTGGTGAGGTGCAGGCTGGGAACAGTGTGTGGATAGCGGTGAGGGTCAGGCTGGGGGGCGGTGTGGCAGCATTAAGGTTCAGACTGGGAGCGGTGTCAGACAGTGGTGAGGATCAGGCTGGTGGCAGTTTGTGGACCGCGGTGAGGGTCAGGCTGGGTTCGGTGTTGGACATTGGTGAGGGTCATGCTGGTGCGGGTGTGTGGATTGCGGTGAGGGTAAAGCTGGGGGCGGTGTGTGTATGGTGGTGAGTGTCTGGCTGGGGGCAGTGTTGGACAGCAGTGAGAGTCAGGCTGGGGGTGGTGTTGGATGGAGAAGTCAGGCTGGGGGCGGTGTTGTACTGAGGTGAAAGTCAGGGTAGGGGCAGTGTTGGACGGAGGTGAAAGTCAGGCTGGGGGCGGAGTTGGACGAGGGTGAGGTTCAGCCTCGGGGCACTGTGTGGGCAGCGGTGAGTATCAGGCAGGAGGCGGTGCGTGGACGGCGTTGAGCGTATGGCTGGAGGCGGTGTGTGGATGGCGGTGAGGGTCAGGCTGGGGGCGGTGTATTGACAGCAGTGAGGGCCTGGCTGGAGGCGATGTGAGGACGGCGGTGCGTTTCAGGCTGGGGACGGTGTGTGGACAGTGGTGAGGTGCAGGCAGGAAGCGGTGTGCGGACGGCGGTGAGTGTCAGGCTCGGGGCAGTGTGTCAGCGGCGGTGAGGGTCAGGCCGGAGCTGGTATGTGGATGGTGGTGAGGGTCAGGCTGGGATGTTTTGTGGACGGCAGTGATGGTCAGGGAGAGGGCGGTGAGTGGACGGCAGTCAGGTTCAGGTTGTGGGTGGTGTGTGGGGGATGGTGAGGGTCAGGCTGGGGGCGGTGTTTGTGCTGCAGTGATGGTCTGGCTGGGGGCGGTGAGGTTCAGGCTGAGGGCGGTGTGTGGGCGGTGGTGAGGGTAATGCTGGGGGTGGTGTTTGGGCTGCAGTGATGGTCTGGCTGGGGGAAGTGTTGGTAGTCAGGCTGGGGGCTGTGTTGGAGGTTGGTGAGAGTCAGGCTGTGGGCGGTGTGCGGACGACAGTGAGGGTCAGGCTGGGGATGGTGTGAGCACGGCTTTGAGGATCAGGCTGTGGGCCCTGTCTAGACTGCAGTGAGGGTCAGTTAGTGGGCGGTGTTGTACAGCCATGGGGGTCTGACAGGAACGGCATTGGACAGTGGTGGGGATCAGGATGGGGTCGGTTTTGGACTGTGGTGAGTAAGGCTGGCGGCGGTTTGTGGACGGTGGTGGCTGTCAAGCTGAGGGTGGTTTGTGGACAGCAGTGAGGGTCAGGATCTGGACGGTGTTGGACAGCGGTGGGGCCTGACAGGGAACAGTGTTGGACCGCACTGAGGGTGTGGCTGTGGCGGAGTGTGGATAGTGGTGTGGGTCAGGCTGGAAGCAGTGAGAGTCAGGCTGGGGCTGGTGTTGGACCGAGGTGAGTGTCAGTCTGGGGGCAGTGTTAGACGGCAGTGAGGGTCAGGCTGGGGGCGGTGTTGGACTGGGGTGAGGGTCAGGCTGGGAGTGGCGAGGGTCAGGCTGAGAGTGGTGTGTGGACAACAGTGAGAGACAAGCTGGGGGCAGTGTGTTGACAGCAGTGAGGGTCAGGTTAGGCGTGGTGTTGGACTGTGGTGAGGGTCAGGCTGGGGGCGTGTGTGGATTGCAGTGAGAGTCAAGCTGGGAGCAGTGAGGGTCAGGCTGGGAGCAGCGAGGGTCAAGTTTGGGGCAGTGTTGGAGAGCAGTGAGGGTCAGGCTGAGGGCGGTGTTGGACTGGGGTGAGTGCCAAGCTGGGAGCGGTGAGGGACAGTCTGTGGGTGGTGCGTGGATAAAGGTGAGGGTCAGGCTGCGGGCGGTGAGATTCAGGCTGGGGGCGGTGAGGGTCAGGCTGGGAGTTGTGTGTGGCCTGTCTTGAGTGACATACTGGGGACTGTGTGTGGACGGCGGTAAGGGTCAGGCTAGGGACAGTGTGTAGAGAGCAAGATGGTCAGCCTGGGGGTGTGAGGGTCAGACTATGGGCGATGTTGTACAGCGGTGGTGTTCTGACAGGGAACGGCGTTGGACAGTGGTGAGGTGCAGGCTGGGAGCAGTGTGTGCACGGAGGTGAGGGTCAGGCTGGGGGGCGGTGTGGCAGCAGTAAGGTTCAGGGTGGGTGCAGTTTCGGACAGTGGTGAGGATCAGGCTGGGGGCAGTGTTTGGACCGCGGTGAGACAATAGACAATAGACAATAGACAATAGATGCAGGAGTAGGCCATTCAGCTCTTCGAGCCTGCACCGCCATTCAATATGATCATGGCTGATCATTCCCACTCAGTATCCTGTTCCAGCCTTATCTCCATATCCCTTGACTCCACTATCTTTAAGAGCTCTATCCAATTCTTTCTTAAATGAATCCAGAGACTGGGCATCCACTGCCCTCTGGGGCAGAGCATTCCACACAGCCACCACTCTCTGGGTGAAGTAGTTTCTCCTCATCTCTGTCCTAAATGGTCTACCCCGTATTTTTAAGTTGTGTCCTCTGGTTCGGCACTCCCCCATCAGCGGAAATATGTTTCCTCCTGCCAGAGTGTCCAATCCTTTCATAATCCTATACGTTTCAATCAGATCCCCTCTCAGTCTTCTAAACTCAAGGGTTTACAAGCCCAGTCGCTTCAGTCTTTCCGTGTAAGGCAATCCTGCCATTCCAGGAATTGACCTCGTGAACCTACGCTGCACTCCCTCAATAGCCAGAATGTCTTTCCTCAAATTTGGAGACCAGAACTGTACACAGTACTCCAGGTGTGGTCTCACCAAGGCCCTGTACAGCTGCAGAAGCACCTCTTTGCTTCGATACTCAATCCCTCTTGTTATGAAGGCCAGCATACTATTAGCCTTCTTCACGACCTGCTGTACCTGCATGCTTGCCTTCATTGACTGGTGGACAAGAACACCCAGATCTCTCTGAACAGCCCCTTTACCTAATTTGATACCATTGAGGTAGTAATCTGCCTTCCTGTTCTTGCCACCAAAGTGGATAACCATACATTTATCCACATTAAACTGCATCTGCCATGCATCTGCCCACTCACCCAACTTGTCCAGGTCACCCTGTAATCTCCTAACATCCTCATCACATTTCACCCTACCACCCAGCTTTGTATCATCAGCAAATTTGCTAATATTATTGCTGATACCATCTTCTATATCATTTACATATATTGGAAAAAGCTGCGGTCCCAGCACGGATCCCTGCGGTACCCCACTGGTCACTGCCTTCCATTCCGAAATGGAGCCGTTAATCACTACCCTTTGTTTCCTATTAGCCAACCAATTCTCTATCCAATCTAGTACTTTGCCCCCAATACCGTGCGCCCTAATTTTACTCACTAACCTCTTGTGTGGGACTTTATCAAAAGCTTTCTGAAAGTCCAGGTACACTACATCCACTGGATCTCGCTCGTCCATCTTCCGAGTTTCATCCTCAAAAAATTCAAGAAGATTAGTCAAGCATGATTTCCCCTTCATAAATCCATGCTGACTCTGTCCTATCCTGTTACTATTATCCAGATGTGCCGTAATTTCATCCTTTATAATAGACTCCAGCATCTTTCCCACCACTGAGGTCAGACTAACTGGTCTATAATTTCCTGCTTTCTCCCGCCCACCCTTCTTAATAAGTGGCACAACATTAGCCGCCCTCCAATCCTCAGGAACCGACCCCGATTCTATTGAACTCTGCAAAATAATCACCAGCGCATCCACGATTTCCCGAGCCATCTCCTTCAGTACCCTGGGAAGCAGGCCATCAGGTCCCGGAGACTTATCAACCTTCAGACCTAACAGTCTCTCCAACACCAAATCCTGGCAAATATAAATTCCCTTAAGTTCAGGTCCTTCAGCCACTGTTACCTCAGGGAGATTGCTTGTGTCTTCCCCAGTGAACACAGATCTGAAGTACCCATTTAATTCCTCTGCCATTTCTTTGTTCCCAGTAATATATTCCCCTGTTTCTGTCTTCAAGGGCCCAATTTTTGTCCAACCATTTTTTTGGCTTGGACATACCTAAAAAAGCTTTTACTATCCTCCTTTATATTCTTGGCCAGTTTACCTTCGTACCTCATTTTTTCTCTGCGTATTTCCTTCTTACTAATCCTCTGTTGTTCTTTAAAAGCTTCCCAGTCCTCAGTTTTCCCACTTATCTTCGCTAAGGGTAAGGCTGGGATCTGTGTTGGACATTGGTGAGGGTCATGCTGGTGCGGGTGTGTGGATTGCGGTGAGGGTCAAGCTGGGGGCGGTGTGTGGACGGTGGTGAGGGTCTGGTTGGAGGTGGTGTTGGACGGCAGTGAGAGTCAGGCTGGGGGCTGTGTTGGATGGAGGTGAAAGTCAGGCTGGGGGCGGAGTTGGACGAGGCTCGGGGCATTGTGTGGGCAGCAGTGAGAGTCCGTCTGGAGGCAATGTGTGGACGGCGGAGAGGGTCAGGCTGTGGACGGTGTGTGCACGGCTATGAGGGTCATGCTGGGGGCCCTGTGTGGACTGCAGTGAGGAACAGGCTGGGAGAAGTGAGGATCAGGCTGTGGACGGTGATGTACAGCCATGGGGGTTTGACAACGAAAGGCATTGGACAGTGGTGGGGATCAGGATAGGGATGGTGTTGGACCGCATTGAGTGTCAGGCTGGGTCTGGTGAGGGTCACGCTGTGGGCAGTGTTGGACAGCGGTGGGGCCTGATAGACAACGGAGTTGAACAGCAGTAGGCGATCAGGCTGGGGGAGAGTGAGGGTCAGGCTGGGGCCGGTGGGTGGTCAGCGGTGAGGGTCACGCTTGTGACAGTGTGTGGACAGCAGAGATTGTCAGGCTGAGGGCAGTGTGTGGACGGCAGTGAGGGTCAGGCTCGGTGCGGTGAGGGTCAGGCTCTGGGCGGTGTTGGACAGTGGTGGGGGCTGACAGGGAATGGAGTGGAACAGCGGTGGATGAACAGGCTGGGGTTGGTGTTGGACCGCGGTGAAGGTCAGGCTGGGGGCGGTGTGAGCATGGCAATGAGGATCAGGCTGGGTGTGGTGTGTGGATGGCAGTCAGGGTCAGGCTGGGGACGATGTGTGGACAGCGGTGATGGTCAGGTAGGGGGAGGTGTTGAACTGCGGTGATTGTCAGGCTGAGGGCGGTGAGTGGACGGCAGTGAGGGTCAGGCTGTGTGTGGTGAGGGGCAGGCTCTGGGCGATGTTGGACAGTGGTGGGGCCTGACAGGGAATGCAATTGAACAGCGGTGGGCGATCAGACTGGTGATGAATTTGGACCGCGGTGAGGGTCAGGTTTGGGACAGTGTGTGGACGGCGGTGATGGTCAAACTGGGGACAGTGTGTGGCCGGTGGTGACGGTCTGGCTGGTGGCGGTGTTGGACAGCAGGGAGAGTCAGGCTTGGGGCAGTGTTGGACGGCAGTGAGGGTCAGGCTGGGGGCGGTGTTGGACGGCAGTGAGGGTCAGGCTGGGGGCAGTGTTGGATGGAGGTGAAAGTCAGGCAGGGGGCGGAGTTGGACGGAGGTGAAAGTCAAGCAGGGAGCCGAGTTGGATGAGGGTGAAGTTCAGGTTCGGGGCAGTGTGTGGACAGCGGTGAGGGTCAGGCTGTGGTGGTGTGCAGATAGCAGTGAGGGTCAGGCTGTGGGTGGTGTGTGGACAGCGGTGAGGGTCAGGCTGGGGGCGGTGTGTGGATGGCAGTGAGGGCCAGGCTGGGGGTGGTGTGTGGTTGGCAGAGAAGGTCAGGCTGAGGGCCGTGTGTGGAGGGCAGAGAAGGTCAGGCTGGGGACGGTGTGTGGAGAGTGGTAAGGTGCAGGCTGGGAGCAGTGTGTGGACGGCGGTGAGTTTCAGTCTGGGGCTTTGTTTGGGCTGCAGTGATGGTCTGTTTGGGGGCGGTGTTTGGAGTCAGGCTGGGGGCGGTGTTGGAGGGTGGTGAGGCTCAGGCTGGGGGCGGTGTGCGAACGACAGTGAGGGTCAGGCTGGGGATAGTGTGTGCACTGCAGTGAGGGCCAGGCTGGGGGCAGTGAGGACCAGGCTGGGGACCGTGAGAGTTAGGCTGGGGGCAGTGAGGATCACACTGGGAGTAGTGAGGGTCAGGCTGTGGGCTGTGTTGTACAGCCATGTGGTCTGACAGGGAACGGCATTGTACAGTGTTGGGAATGAGGCTGGGGACAGTTTTGGACCGTGGTGAGTGTCAGGATGGGGACGGTGTGTGGACAGTGGTGAGGATCTGGCTGAGGGCAATTTGTGGATGGCATTGAGGGTCAGGCTGTGGACGGTGTGTGGACAGTGGTGAGGGTCAGGCTGTGGACGGTGTGTGGACAGTGGTGAGGGTCAGGCTGTGGACGGTGTGTGGACGGTCGTGGCTGTCAGGCTGAGGGCAGTTTGCGAAAGGCAGCGTGGATCAGGTTGGGGGTGGTGTGTGGACGGGGGTGATGGTCAAGCTGGGGGCGGTGTGTGGACATTGGTGAGGGTCTGGCTGGGGGCGGTGTTGGACGGCAGTGAGTGTCAGGCTGGATTGGTGTTGGACGGAGGTGAAGTCAGGCTGGGGGCAGTGTTGGACGGAGGTGAAAGTCAGACATGGGGTGGTATGGGACGGAGGTGAATGTCAGGCTGGGGACGGTGTTGGACGGAGGTGAAATTCAGGCTGGGGGCGGAGTTGGATGAAGGTGAGGTTCAGGCTTGGGGCACTGTGTGGGTGGCATTGAGTGTCAGGCTGGCAGCGGTGTGTGTACGGCAGTGAGGGTCAGGCTCGTGGTAGTATGTGCAAGGCGGTGAGGGTCAGGCTGGCGGCGGTGTATTGACGGCAGTGAGGGTCAGTCTGGGGCATTGTGTGTAAGGCAGAGAAGGTCAGGTTGGGGGCCGTGTGTGGACGGCAGTGCGGTTCAGGCTGGGGACGGTGTGTGAACAGTGGTGACGTGCAGGCTGGGAGCGGTGTGTGGACGGTGGTGAGGGTCAGGCTTGGGGCAGTGTGTCAGCGGCGGTGAGGGTCAGGCCGGAACCGTGGTGTGGATTGTGGTGAGAGTCAGACTGGGATGGTTTGTGGACGGCAGTGAGGATCAGGCAGGGGGCCGTGTGGTGGATGGTGGTAAGGGTCAGGCTGGGGGTGGTGTGTGGACTGCAGTGATGTTCACTCTGGGGGCTGTGTATGAACCGCGGTGAGGTTCAGGATGGGGACAGTGCGTGGACAGTGGTGAAGTGCAGGCTGGGAGCGGTGTGTAGCCTGTGGTGAGGGTCAGGTTGGGGGCAGTGTGTGGAGGGCAGAGATGGTCAGGTGACGGTGAGTGTACAGTGGTGAAGTTCAGGCTGGGGACGGTGTGTGGAGGTGGTGAGGGTCAGGCTTGGGGCAGTGTTTCGCGGTGGTGAGGGTCAGGCTGGAGGCAGTGATGGTCAGGGTGGGGACAGTGAGTGGACGGCGGTAAGGTTCAGGCTGTGGGCAGTGTGTGGACGGCAGAAAAGGTCAGGCTGGGGATGGTGTGTGGACGGCAGTGAGGCACAGGCTGGGAGCGGTGTGTGGATGGTGGTGAGGGTCAGGCTGGGAGCAGTGTGAGGGTCAGCTTGGGTGCAGTGTTGGACGTCGGTGAGGGTAAGGCTGGGGGCTGAGTGTGGATGATGGAGAGCTTCAGCCTGTGGATGGTGTGTGGATGGTGGCGAGATTAAGCCTGGGCTCAGACAGTATTGTGGGAGCGTTGTGTGGCCAGCGGTGAGGGTCAGTCTGGGGGCATTGATGTTCAGGGTTGGGGTGTTGAGTGGACGGCGGTGAGGTTCAGGCTGTGGGCGGTGTGTGGGCGGTGGTGAGGGTCAGGGTGGGGGCGGTGTTTGGGCTGCATTGATGGTCTGGCTGGGGGCGGTGTTGGGAGTCAGGTGGGGGCGGTGTAGGTGGTCGGTGAGTGTCAGGCTGTGGGCGGTGTGCAGTCGACAGTGAGGGTCAGGCTGTGGACGGTGTGTGCATGGCTATGAGGGTCAGGCTGGGGTCCTGTCTGGACTGCAGTGAGGGACAGGCTGGGGGCAGTGTGGGCCAGGCTGGGGGCAGTGAGGGTTAGGCTGTGTGTGGTGCTGTACAGCCATGGGGGTCTGACAGGAACAGCGTTGGACAGTGGTGGCTGTCAGGCTGTGGGCGGTGTGTAGACGGTGGTGTGGGTCAGGCTGGATGCGGTGAGGGTCAGGCTGGGGCTGGTGTTGGACCGAGAGGAGTGTCAGACTGGGGGCAGTGTTGGATGGCTATGAGTGAAAGGCTGGGGTGGTGTGTGGACGGCAGTGAGGGTCAGGCTGGGGGCGGTGTTGGATGGCTATGAGTGAAAGGCTGGGGTGGTGTGTGGACGGCAGTGAGGGTCAGGCTGGGGGCGGTGGTGGACTGGGGTGAGGGTCAGGCTGGGAGCGGCGAGGGTCAGGCTGACGGCGGTGTGTGGATGACAGTGAGGGTCAGGCTGGGGGCTGTGTTGGACTGGGGTGAATATCAGGCTGGGAGCAGCGAGGGTATGACTGGGGGCGTTGTGTGGACAAAAGTGAGAGACAAGCTGGTGGCGGTGTGTGGACAGCAGTGAGGGTCAGGCTAGGCGCATTGTGTGGATGGCGGTGAGGGTCAGTCTGGTGGTGGTGTGTGGACGGCAGTGATAGTCAGGCTGGGAGCAGTGAGGGATAGTCTGGGGGCAGTGTTGGTCGGCAGTGAGGGTCAGGCTGGGGGCTATGTTGGACTGGGGTGAGGGTCAGGCTGGGATTGGCGAGGGTCAGACTGTGGGCGGTGTGTGGATGGCGGTGAGGCTCAGGCTGGGGATGGTGTTGGACTAGGGTGAGGGGCAGGCTGGGGACACTGTGCGGACAGCGGTGAGGGACGAGCGGGGGGGCGATGAGTAGATAGCAGTGAGGGTCAGACTGGGGGCGGACTTTAACTTGGGTGAGGGTCAGGCTGGGAGCGGTGTTGAACAGCAGTGATGTTCAGACTAGGCGCGATTTTGGACTGGGGTGAAGGTCAGGCTGGTGGGGATGTGTGGATCGTGGTGAGGGTCAGACTGGGGGTAGTGTGAGGACTACAGTGAGAGTCAGGCTGGGAGCAGTGAGGGTCAGGCTGTGGGCAGTGTTGGACCGCAATGAGGGTCATGCTGGAGACGGCGTTGGACTGGGGTGAGGGAAGGATCAGGCTGGCAGCGGTGAGGGTCATGCTGGCAGTGGTGTGTGGGTGGCAGAGAGGGTCAGGCTGGAGGCGGTGTATGGACGGCAGTGAGGTTCAGGCTGGGACTGTGTGTGGACAGCTGAGAGGGTCAGCCTGGGGGCAGAGGGGGTCACGCTTGGGGCAGTGTGTTGATGGCGGTGAGGGTCAGACTGGGGACATTGTGTGGACGGCCATGAGGGTCAGGCATGAGTGAGTTTGTGGACGGCAGTTAGGGTCAGGTTGGCTACGGGTGTTTGGACGGCTGAGGGGGTCAGCCTGGGGGCAGTGAGGGTCAGACTGCGGGCGGTGTGCAGATGGCGGAGAGGGTCAGGCTGGGGGCGGTGTGTGGACGGTGATGAAGGTCAGGCTGTGGGCGGTGTCTGGACGGCAGTGAGGGTCAGGTTTGGGCTGCTGCATGGACGGCGATGAGGGTCAGGCTGGAGGCGATGTGTGGACGGCGGTGAGGCTCAGGCTGGGGGCAGTGTTGTTCGGCGGTGAGGGTTAGGCTGGGGACGATGTGTGGGACAGAAGTGAGGGATCGGCTGGGGCGGTATGTGGACCGCAGTGAGGGTCAGGTTGGGGGCGGCGCTTGACTGGGGTGAGGGTCAGGGTCTGGCTGGGAGCAGTGAGGGTCAGGCTTGGGACGGTGTATGTACGGCGTAGAGGGTCAGGCTGGGGGCGGTGTGTGGACGGTGGTGAGCGTCAGGATAAGGAGGTGTTGAACAGCACTAAGGGTCAGGCTGGGGGCGGTGCGTGGACGACAGTGAGCTTCAGTATGGGGGCTGTGAGGGTCAAGCTGTGGGCGGTGTTGTACAGCGGTGGGGGTCTGAAAGGGAACGGCATTGGACAGTGAAAGTATCAGGCTGGGGACGGTATAGTGCCACGGTGAGGGACAGGCTAGTGGTGGTGTGTGGACAGCGGTGAGCGTCAGGCTGGGGGCAGTGTGTCGACGGCAGTGGGGGTCAGGCATGGGGTGGTGTGTGGATGGAGATGAGGGTCAAACTGGGGACTGTGTGTGGACGGCTGTGAGGGTCAGGCTGGTGTCGGTGTGTGGACAGCTGTAAAGTTCAGGCTGGGTACAGTGTGTGGACGGCTGAGGGGGTCAGCCTGGGGGCAGTGAGGGTCAGGCTGGGTACAGTGTGTGGACGGCTGAGGGGGTCAGCCTGGGGGCAGCGAGGGTCAGGCTGGGTGCGGTGTGCGGACGGAGGAGAGGGTCAAGCTGGGGTCGGTGTCTGGATGGTGGTGAGGGTCAGGTTGGGAGCAGTGTTGTGGTGAGGGTTAGGCTAGGAGTGATGTGTGGACGGCAGTGAGGGACAGTCTGGGGGCAGTGAGCTGACGGCATTGAGGGTCAGGCTGGGTGCGGTGTTGGACTGGGTTGAGGGTCAGGCTGGAGGCGGTGAAGGTCAGGCTGGGGTGTTGTGTGGACAGCAGTGAGAGGTAGGCTGGGGCGGAGTGTGGACCGCAATGAGGGTGAGGCTGGGTGTGGTGAGGGTCAAGCTCTGCGCAATGATGGACAGCGGTGGGGCCTGACAGGGAACAGAGTTGAACAGCAGTGGGCAATCAGGCTGGGGATGGAGTTGGACTGCGGTGAGGGTCAGGTTGGGGGCAGTGTGTGGACGGTGGAGAAGGTCAGGCTGGGGGTGGTGTTGGACAGAGGTGTAGTCAGGCTGGGGGTGATGTTGGATGGAGGTGAAAGTCAGGCTAGGGGCGCTGTTGCACGGAGATGAAAGTCAGGCTGAGGACGGTGTTGGATGGAGGTGAAAGTCAGGCTGGGGGGGTGGAGTTGGACAAGGGTGAGGTTCAGCCTCGCGGCACTGTGTGGGCAGCGTTGAGTGTCAGGCTGGAGGCGGTGTGTGTACTGCAGTGAGGGTCGGGCTGGTGGCAGTTTGTGGCCGGTGTTGAGGGTCAGGCTTCGGGCGGTGTATGGATGGCAGAGAGGGTCAGGCTGGGGGCAGTGTGTGAATGGCGGTGAGGTTCAGGCCGGGGATGGTGCGTGGACGGTGGTGAAGTGCAGGCTGGGAGAGGTGTGTGGCCGGCGGTGAGGTTCAGGCTGGGGGCAGTGTGTGGAGGAGAGAGAAGGTCAGGCCGGGGGTGGTGTGTGGACGGGGGTGAGGGACAGGTTCGGGGCAGTGTGTCCGCAGTGGTGAGGGTCAGGCTGGGGGCGGTGATGGTCAGGGTGGGGGCGTTGAGGTTCAGGCTGGGGCAGTGTGTGAATGGCAGAAAAGGTCAGGCTGGGGACTGTGTGTGCAAGGCTATGAGGTCCAGGCTGGGGGCAGTGAGGGTCAGGCGGTGGGCTGTGTTGTACAGCCATGTGGGTCTGTCAGGGAATGGCGTTGGACAGTGGTGGGGATCAGGATGGGAACGGTGTTGGACCGCGGTGAGGGTCAGGCTGGGGGCGGTGTGTGGACAGTGGTGGCTGTCAGGCTGGGGCAGTGTGTGAATGGCAGAAAAGGTCAGGCTGGGGACTGTGTGTGCAAGGCTATGAGGGCCAGGCTGGGGGCAGTGAGGGTCAGGCGGTGGGCTGTGTTGTACAGCCATGTGGGTCTGTCAGGGAATGGCGTTGGACAGTGGTGGGGATCAGGATGGGAATGGTGTTGGACCGCGGTGAGGGTCAGGCTGGGGGCGGTGTGTGGACAGTGGTGGCTGTCAGGCTGGGGCCAGTGTGTGGGTGGTGGTGAGGGTCAGGCTGTGGGCGGTGTTGGATGCAGGTGAAAGTCAGGCTGGGGGCGGAGTTGCACAAGGGTGAGGTTCAGGCTCGGGGCACTGTGTGGGCACCAGTATCAGGCTGGAGGCGGTGTGTGGACGGCGGTGAGGGTCAGGCTGTGGGCAGAGTATGGACGGCAGTGAGGGTCAGACTGGTGGCGTTGTGTGGACGAGAGAGAAGGTCAGGCTGGGGGCTGTGTGGTGGACGGCAGTGAGGTTTAGGCTGGGAGTGGTGTGTGGACAGTGGTGAAGTGCAGGCTGAGGGCGGTGTGTGGACGGTGGTGGCTGTCAGGCTGATGGAATTTTGTGGACGGCAGTGAGGGTCAGGCTGGGGACGGTGTGTGGACAGTGGTGAGGGTCAGACTGGGGACGGTGTGTGGACAGTGGTGAGTGTCAGACTGGGGACGGTGTGTGGACAGTGGTGAGGGTCAGACTGGGGACGGTGTGTGGGCGGTGGTGAGGGTCAGGCTGGGGACGGTGTGTGGGCGGTGGTGAGGGTCAGGCAGCGGACGGTGTGTGCGCGGTGGTGAGGGTCAGGCTGGGGATGGTGTGTGGGCGGTGGTGAGGGTCAGGCTGGGGATGGTGTGTGGACAGTGGTGAGGGTCACGCAGCGGACGGTGTGTGCGCGGTGGTGAGGGTCAGGCTGGGGACGCTGAGGTTCAGTCTGGGTGCCGTGAGGTGGATGGCGGTGAGGTTCAGGCTTGGGGTGGTTTGGGGACCGCAATGAGGGTCAGGCTGGAGGCAGTGTGTGAAAGGCGGTGAGGTTCAGGCTGGAGAGTCAGGATGGAGGTGATGTGTCGACGGCAGTGAGCCTCATGCTGGAGGCAGTATGTGGATGGCAGTGAGTGTCAGACTGGGGACTGTGTGTGGACGGTGGTGAGGGTCAGGCTAGGGTTGATGTGTGGACGGCTGAGAGTGTCAGCCTGGGGACAGTGAGGGTCAGACTGGGGGCGGTGTCTGGACGGCAGTGAGCGTCAGTATGGGGGCTGCGAACATTAGGCTATTAGCGGTGTTGTACAGTGGTGGGGGTCTGACAGGGAATGGCGTTGGACAGTGCTGGTGTCAGGCTAGGCACAGTGTTGTGCCACGGTGAGGGTCAGGCTTGTGGCGGTGTGTGGACGGCAGTGAGGGTCAGGCTGGGTGTGGTGTTGGATGGCGGTGAGGTAAGGCTGGGGACAGAGTGTGGGGTCATGGAGGGTCAGTCTGGGTGCGCTGTGTGGTCGACGGAGGGGGTCAGGCTGGGGACTGTGTGTGGACGGTATTGAGGGTCAGGCTGGGGGTGGTGTGTGGACAGCAGTGAGGGAAAGGCTGGGGCCGTGTGGACGTCCGTGAGGGTCAGGCTGCGGATGATGTTGGTACGCATTGAGAATCAGGCTGGGAGAGGTGTGTGGACAGCAGTGAGGTTAAGGCTGGGGGCAGTGAGGGTCAGGCTGTGGGCGGTGTTGGACAGCGGTGGGGTTCTAACAGGGAACGACATTGGACAGTGGTGGGGATCAGGCTGGGGATGGTGTTGTACCACGGTGAGTGTCAGGCTTCAGGCGGTGTGTGGACGCGGTGACGTTCAGGCTGGGAGTGGTGCCTGGACGGCAGTGAGAGTCAGGCTGGGGGCAGTGTTTGACTGGGATGAGTGTCAGGCTGGGAGCGGTGAGTGTCAGTCCGGGGCGGTGAGTCAGGCTGGGGGCGGATTGTGGATCGCAGTGAGGGTCAGTCGGGGGGCGGTTTGTGGATGGCGGTGAGGATCAGGCTGGGGTCGCTGAGTGGACGACAGTGAGGGTCAGGCTGGGGATGGTGTTGGACTGGGGTGAGGGTTAGGCTGGGACCGTGAGGGTCAGTCTGTGGGCAGTGTGTGAACGGTGTGTGGACGGCTGAGAGGGTCAGCCTGGGGGCTGTGAGGGTCAGGCTGTGGTAGGGTTCAGGCTGGGGATGGTGTTGTACCGCGGTGAGGGTCAGGCTTCGGGCAGTGTGTGGACGGCGGTGAGGGTCTGGCTGGGGATGGTGTGTGGACGGCAGTGAGGGTCAGGCTAGGCGAGGTGTTGAACGGCACTGAGGCACAGGCTGGGGGTCGTGTGTGGACGGCAGTGAGCGTCAGTATGGGATAGTGAAGGTCAGGCTGTGGGTGGTGTTGTACAGCGGTGGGGTTTGGGCAGGGAACGGCATTGGACAGTGGTGAGGATCAGGCTGGGGACGGTGTTGTACCACGGTGAGGGTCAGTCTTGCCCAAGTGCTTGGACGGCAGTGAGATTCAGGCTGGGACCATGTGTGGACGGTGGCGTCGGTCAGGCTGGGGGCGGTGTTGGACAGCAGTGAGCATCAGGCTGGGAGTGGTGTGTGGACATCAGTGAGGGTCAGGCTGGGGGCGGCGTTGGACGGTTGGGCTGGGAGTCCGTGAACCACCGCAATCTGCGGTTGCAGGGGCCTGCTGCGTGCAGCACCCTCCACCCCAGATCCCCGAGAGAAAGGGGGAGGACTCCCGTTAGGAGAGCCCTCCACTGGGGATCCCCACCGCCCAGTGGCAAATGGGCACGCCAAGGCGTGTCCGGGCGGTGGATGAGGGAGAAGAGTTGGACGGTGTTCAGGTGTCCCTGAAAGCAACAAAATTAAAATTCCGGAGGCGGCTCAGGTTGTGGGGCACAGGCTCCCGCGGGAAGTACGGGACCTTGGGGCCAATGTGAAATTCCGTCCGGGCCGGGGTGAGCGCGGACGGGATCCCACCGCACACCTGAGCGTCCTCCAACCGGTGCACTACGTCGGGTCCGAGCACCGCCGTTTTAAGGCGTCGGATGGCGGTGGCCACGTACCGGACGTCTACCGCTGCCCTGCTAGCTATGTCCTGCGGCAGCGTCCAGCCCAGGCCCCCGGCACCCAGCACGTCCCCGACCCTGGTCGCCCTCGCCGCCACGGCCCTCCCCTCCGACAGCCACTCGAACCCGCGAGTACGGAGGTGCGGATTCCTGAGCAACGGCTCCCTGACGACAGCCGCTACTCCAGCCGGAGGGTAGGCACGACGCGATTCGACCATGTTCCAGACAGTGATCAGGTCCTGGTAAAAGACAGGCAGCACCTTGAGGGCGACCTCCAAACCGTCATGGTCGACGAACAGGAGCTGCGTGTCGTAGTTGAGGTTACGCACCTGGCGGAAAAAATACGTCGCCAGGGCGCACCACCTAGGAGGAGGCTCGACGTAAAGGTATCGCCGCAAGGTCTGAAGGCGGAACGTCGCGACCTGGGTGCGGACGCACACCAGCGACTGACCGCCCTCCTCGATAGGGAGACTCAGAACCTGCGCGGCGACCCAGTGCATCTTTTTGTCCCAGAAGAAGTCGACCAACGTTCTCTGGATGTCAGCGACAAAGCCAGGAGGAGGGACCAAAGTGACCAGCCGGTACCACAGCATGGCGGCCACCAGCTGGTTTATGACCAGCACTCGACTCCTGTAAGATAGCACTCGGAGCAGTCCTGTCCAGCGGCCTAGGCGAGCCGAGACTTTGGCCTCCAGCTCCTGCCAGTTGGCCGGCCAGGATTCCTCAGCCGGGCTGAGGTAGACCCCCAGGTAGAGGAGATGGGTGGTACTCCAGCTGAACCCCCGTAACTCCTCCGGCAGAGAGTCCACCCGCCACGGACCGACCAGTAGTCCGGAACACTTGGCCCAGTTGATCCTGGCGGAAGACGCCGCCGAGTACACGGCCTGGCACTCGCGCATCCTCCCCAGGTCATCCGGGTCGGTGAAAGTGAGGAGCACGTCGTCGGCGTAGGCCGAGAGGACCACCCCCGTGCCCGCGCCGCGCAGAACCAGCCCCGACAACCTCCTCCGCAAGAGGCGCAGGAAAGGCTCCACGCACAGGGAATACAGCTGGCCGGACAGGGGACAGCCTTGACGCACTCCTCTCCCGAAGCGAAGGGGCGCCGTCAGGGACCCGTTAACTTTAACCAGACACTCTGCGGCGGCGTACAAAAGTCGGATCCGGGCGACGAACCGCGTCCCGAACCCGAACGCCCGCAGAGTCCCGAGCAGGTACTCGTGATCGACCCTGTCGAACGCCTTCTCCTGGTCGAGAGACAGGAAGGCGCTCGGCAGACCAGCCCGTCGACAGAAATGGATCAGGTCCCGGACCAGGTGGACGTTGTCGTGTATCCTCCGGCCCGGGACCGTGTAGGACTGGTCCGGGTGAATCATGCGGGCCAGCACGGAAGCCAGGCGAGAAGACAACACCCTGGCGAAGATTTTGTAGTCCGTGCTGAGGAGGGAGACCGGACGCCAGTTCTTCAAAGAACGAAGGTCCCACTTCTTCGGCAGCAGGACGATGACCGCCATGCGCCAAGAAAGGGGCAGCTGTCCGGCATTTAGACACTCCCCCAGGACCTGTGCGTAGTCGTTCCCCAGGACGTCCCAGAACGCCCTGAAGAACTCCACAGTCAGCCCGTCCAGCCCCGGGGTTTTGCCCCTCGAGAGCCGGTCGAGGGCGCCGGTCAGCTCCTCTAAAGTGACGGGAGCGTCGAGCCTTCCGGCGTCTTCCGGGCCGAGCTGCGGCAGGTCCTCCCACAGAACTCTGCGAGCGTCCTCGCTGGACGGATCCGGAGAGAACAGAGCCGTGTAATAGTTTCGGACGTGGGCCCTGACGCCCTCCGGATCCGAGACGAGGGACCCGTCGTCGGCCAGCAGCACAAGGAGCTGCTGACGGGTGCCGCGCCTTTTTTCCAGCGAGTAGAAGAAGGGGGAGCCGCGGTCCAGGTCCTGGAGGAGCTGGATCCGCGACCTCACGTAAGCGCCCCGAGCCCCGACGAGCTGCAGGTCCAGGAGCGCGGCCTTCTTCTCTTCGTACACCCCGCGCAGGGCCGGGTCCGCGTCGGGCTGACCGAGGCGTGACTCCAGGTCGAGCATCTCCCTCTCCAACTCCACGATCCTGGATTTCCGCCTCTTGGTCGACCCCCTCGCGTACTCCTGACAGAAGACGCGGACGTGAGCCTTGCCCACGTCCCACCATAGCCTCAGGGAGGGGAAGCTTCCCCGCTTCCTTCTCCAGCCGGCCCAGAAACGACGAAACGAGTCCCGGAACCGCTCGTCCTCCAGCAGCAGGTTGTTAAAGTGCCAGTACGCGGAGCCGAGCCTGGCGCCGAACGGAAGGAGTTCCGCCCACACCAGGTGATGGTCCGTGCACGACACCTGCCGCGTGGAGGCCTTCGGAAAACAGGAGGCGTACGCCCGCGAAACGTACAGGCGGTCGATTCTGGACGCTCCGACCCCAGGCCTCACGAAGGTGAAGGCGACGGAGTCGGGATGGAGATTCCGCCAGACGTCCACCAGGTCGAAGGACTTGACCAAGTCCCCCAACCTCTTCCCCGACGCGCAGCCAGTGCGGGCACCGCCGTGGTCCCTGCCCTCGAGGACGCAGTTAAAATCTCCCCCGAGGACGACGCACTGGTTCTCGTCGATGGAAGCGAGATGAGCGGACAGTTCTTCGAAGAAGCTCGCTTGCCTCGGCCCGGCCAGGGGAGCGTATACGTTCACCAAGTGAAGCACCGCGCCCCCCAGCCGAACCGTCAGGTGAAGCAAACGGCCTGGCACCGGCTCCCTGACCCCCAAGATCTCCGGCTGAAAATGCGGGGCCAACAGGATAGCCACCCCGCCAGTTCTGCGGGTGAGGTGACTCATGTAGACCCCCCCTCGCCACTCCAGGAGCCAGGTGGCTTCGTCTCCCCGGGTAGTGTGGGTTTCTTGCAGGAAGCACACCGCATACCTCCCGTCCCGAAGGACCGAGAGGGTCTGGAATCTGCGCTGTGACTCCCTGCTGCCGTTGATGTTGAGGCTGGCTATAGTCGTCTCCATGTCGGAAGCGTTGTGCTACCACCACCAGTACACAAAAACAAATACAGTTACTGGGAGGACGAGGGAGGGGCACAGGTGTCCCTCGCCCTCACCAGGAGTGCCCCCAGGAAGTTCCTGACTCGCTTTCGCTCGTTGATGTCGAGCCCAGGCGCCTGGCGAGCAGCGTGGACCGACCAGTAAACTTGTTCGAAAGAGCTCCAGCGGTCGAGCGCCAGTTGGGCTCTATCCCGGCGACCTCGAGTTTCCACGACAAATTCCCGGAGTTCCTCGATGGGGATGAGGGGGAGATCGGCGGGGGGCACCTGGGACTCGAAAACGTCACTGCAGACGGAGTCCGCGTCGTCCCCGGTGTCCGCCACCGATCCCGAACCCTCCTCCGGGAGGTCGCCCTCGGTCGCCGACCCCTCCCCCACCGAGAGGATGGGGGCTGGTCCGGCGCCGCCAACCGGCCTCGAACCCCCGGCGACCCCACCCCCAGGGTCACCGGCGGTACCCTCCTCGGCGCACCCCGTCCCGGAACGCCCCGAGTTCGGGTCGTCGGGCGGCGGAGGCTCGGGGCCCCGCTCCTCTCCCGACACCGGGACGCCTGGCTCCTCGGGGAAGAGATCGTCCCCCAGGGCCAAGGCCCCCGGAAAAACAGTCTGGGAGGGAGGAGCGGGGATAACACCTTCCTCCCCTCCGCCGCTCGGCGACCCAGTAAAGGGTCCGTTGTCGACGCCCGCACCGCGGCCCTCGTGGCTGCTGTCTGGCAGGTCGGGCCGCGGTGCGGGATTGTTGGGGGGTACCGTGGGCCCGTCCCCCGGAGAGGGGCAGCGCCTCCGGCGCGCTGCAGGACTTTCTCCCCCCTCTAAAGGCCAGCACCTCTTCCCCAGAGAGACAGGGGGGGATTTATGGGCCTTCCCCTCCCCGCCCGTCGTGGTGGTCATGGGGCCTGAGGCCCCTCCCCCCAGCCTTTCCTGGAATACGATTGGCTGGGGGAAGGCAGGGGGCGTGGCCAGGGTGGGGAGGGTCAGCTGTGTCACTTCCTGCCCTGCCCCTGGTTTATCAGGTGATGGCGGGCGGGGCAGGGGCCCAGTTCCCTCTCCGGGGCCCGGAGACATGGTCGCTGCGGGAGATTGGTCAGCGGTGGTCCCTCTGAGGTTAGTGCCAGGGTGTGGCTGGGCGGGGCTCGGGATCGGGCTCAGGCTCAGGGTCCCCCGGGCCAGGTGTGGCAGTGCCCGGGGCGGGCGTCGCAGCCCCAGGGGTTTCTCCATCGGGGTGGGGGGTAGATGTGGGGTCTGTGGGGTCAGGGTCAGGGTCGGGTACGGGTTCGGGGGTTTGGGGGTCAGGGATCCCGCCCCGGGGCGACGCTGGCACGGCCGCAGGGGCATTGTCGTGCCGGGGCGGGGCAGGTCGTGGGCTGGGTGTCGGGGAAGCGGATAGGGTGGTCTCCCCGTGGGCAGGCCTGACGCGTCGCGTCTTCCTGAGCGCCTTCCTGCCGGCTGGACGCTCACCCCCCTCCCTGCCGGAGGCTGGAGGATCGGAAGCCTCCGGCTCAGGCTCTGGTGCCGGGGCCTGCTGTGTTGACTTTGGGGGAGGGGGAGTGGGTGCGGCTGGACCACCGTCAGCCGTTGGCGAGGGCTGGGCGGCCTTCTGGGTGGGGCAGTTTTTTCTAATGTGCCCCACCTCGCGGCACAGGTGGCACCGCACGCCGTCCGCCGTCCAGAAGGCGCGGTAGGCCGCGCCCTCGTGGAGGAGTGTAACAGAGCCCTCCGTGACCTCCTCCCGGGCCAGGCAAATAAACACCTGGCGTCGGAATGAGTAAATGTGCCAGAGGGCGGGGTCCTTGAGACCGAGCAGGAGCGGTTGGATCCCCGACCGGATCTCCCCCAAGGTGGTGAGGTGGGGGAGAAGGAGCACGCTGGCAATGAAGGGCGGGACGTTGGAGATCACGACCCTCTGGGCCGTAACCTCCAGAGGGTCGACGGGCAAATATGTCCCGCCCACAGTGAGCCCCCTCTCCACGGCCAGGTGGACCGCCTGCTCGGTCTTTAGGAAAAATACGGCCTTCCCGTACATCCGGGCCGCAGTGACGATGGCCAGTGGGCCGACCACACTAGCCATGGCCTTGCTGTAGGCCTCGATGGTCATGTTAGGGTGGGGAGACGCCTTGACCCCCAGGCATTTAGTGAGGTGCCTGAAGGTGGTGTGGTTTGCAGCGGGGGCTGGGACAGCCGAGCCTAAGGCAGCGGCTACCCCGGCGAAGGTCGCGGGGCCCAGCCGCACCTTCGGGCTCGCCATATTCCGCTGCTGGATGTTAGGCCCCAGGCAGCAGTGGTGGAGGTGGGCCTCTGGCAGCAGCAGTGGTGGAAATCCTGGGGATGTGCCCGAGGCCAGTCACCCAAGGCGAGTCCCAAGCAGTGATGGTAGAGACTGGCCTCAGGCAACAGCAGCAATTGAAACAGGCCTCAGGCGAGTCCCAGGTGGGCCCTCGGTCGTAGTGGTGGGGGGCAGACCTGTTGGGGAAGGCCCCCAAGTCAAGTCCCAGGCAGCCCCCAAAATTGAGACCCAGGCAGCGGATGTGGAGGCAGGCCTCTAGCATTTCCTGGGCAGGTCTCAGTAGTAGCAGTGCAGGGCAGGCCAGTCGGGAGGGTCCCCAAGGCAAGTCCTAGGCAGCCCCAAAATCGAGTCCCAGGCAGCAGTGATGGAGACAGGCCTCAGACAACAGCAGCAGCAGTGGTGGAGGTCCTGGGGAGGGGACCCAGGGCGAGTCCCAGGCAGCGACGGTGGAGGTAGGCCTCGGGCAGCAACAGCAGTGGAGGCAGGCCTCTCCTCAGGCAACAGCAGCAGCAGTGGTGGTGGTGGTGGAGGTCCTGGGGAGGGGCCCCAAGGCGAGTCCCAGGCAGCAGCAGGGAGGCAGGCCCCAAGCAGCAACAGGGAGAGTCCTTGCACACAGAGTCAGTCACAAAATGGTCCAATTTCTCCAGAAGGCAAGGAAACACTCGAGTGGCCAGTCACAACTCCAGGGTGTGGGTGGACACCGCGTCCTCCAATGACACCTGGGCTCTAACGTAACCCCGGAAGAGGGGCAGGTAGTCGGCCCTAACGACCCCCTCCACGGCCCGCTGCCTGGACCTATTGATGGCCAGTTTGGCCAGGCCCAGGAGCAGACCCACGAGGAGGACCTCGGACCTGCCCTCCCTCCTCCGTAGCGGGTGCCCGAAGATCAGGAGCGTGGGACTGAAGTGCAGCCAGTAACAGAGGAGAAGGTTTTTGAGAAAATCAAAAAGGGAGTGCAAACGCCCACACCCAATATATACATGGTCCACGGACTCCACAGCACCACAGAACAAGCAGTTGGGCTGGGAGTCCGTGAACCACCGAAATCTGCGGTTGCAGGGGACTGCTGCGTGCAGCACCCTCCACCCCAGATCCCCAAGAGAAAGGGGGAGGACTCCCGCATAGAGAGCCCTCCACTGGGGATCTCCACCGCCCGGTGGCAAATAGGCACGCCAAGGCGTGTCCGGACGGTGGATGAGGGAGTAGAGGTGGACGGTGTGCAGCAGCAGTCGATACAGGTCAATCCTTTTAATATCCTTAAAAGAAACAAAATTAAAATTCGGGAGGCGTCTCAGATTGTGGGGCACAGGCTCCCGCGGGAAGTACGGGACCTTGGGGCCAATGTGAAATTCCGTCCGGGCCGGGGTGAGCGCGGACAGGATCCCACCGCAGACCTGAGCGTCCTCCAACTGGTGCACTACGTCGGGTCCGAGCACCGCCGTTTTAAGGCGTCGGATGGCGGTGGCCACGTACCGGACGTCTACCGCTGCCCTGCTAGCTATGTCCTGCGGCAGCGTCCAGCCCAGGCCCCCGGCACCCAGCACGTTCCCGACCCTGGTCGCCCTCGCTGCCACGGCCCTCCCCTCCGACAGCCACTCGAACCCGCGAGTACGGAGGTGCGGATTCCTGAGCAATGGCTCCCTGACGACAGCCGCTACTCCAGCCGGAGGGTAGGCGCGACGCGATTCGACCATGTTCCAAACAGTGATCTGGTCCTGCTAAAAGACAGGCAGCGTCTTGAGGGCGACCTCCAAACTGTCACGGTCGATGAACAGGAGCTGCATGTCTTAGATGAGGTTACGCACCTGGCGGAAAAAATACAGCGCCCGGGCGCATCTCCGAGGAGGAGGCTCGACATAAAAGGTATCGCCGCAAGGTCTGAAGGCAGAACATCGTGAGCTGGGTACGGACGCACAACAGCGACTGACCGGCCTTCTCAATAGGAAGACTCAGAACCTGCGCAGACACCCAGTGCATCTTTTTGTCCCAGAATAAATCGACCAACGTTCTCTGGATGTCAGCGACAAAGCCAGGAGGGGGGACCAAAGTGACCAGCCGCTACCACAGTATGGTGCCAACAGCTGGTTTATGTCCAGCACTCGACTCCTGTAAGATAGCATTCGGAACAGTCCTGTTCAGCGGCCGAGGCGAGCCAAGACTTTGGCATCCAACTCCTGCCAGTTGGCTGGCCAAGATTCCTCAACCGGCCTGAGGTAGTCCCCCAGCTAGAGAAGATGGGTGGTAATCAGGCTGAACCCCCGTCACTCCTCCGGCAGAGAGTCCACCTGCCACGTACCGACCAGTAGTCCGGAACATTTGGCCCAGTTGATCCTGGCAGAAGACGCTGCCGAGTACACGGCCTGGCACTCGCGTATCCTCCCCAGGTCAGCGAAGGTGAGGAGCACGTGGGTGTAGGCCGACAGGACCACCCCCGTGCCTGTGCCGCACAGAACCATCCCCGACAACCTCATCTGCAAGAGGTGCAGGAAAGGCTCCACGCACAAGGAATACAGCTGGCCGGACAGGGGGCAGCCTTGACATTCTCGTCTCCCGAAGCGAAGGGGCGCCGTCAGGGCCCCGTTAACTTTAACCAGACGCTCTGCAGCGGTGTACAAAAGTTGGATCCGGGCGATGAACTGCGTCCCGAACCCGCATGCCCGCAGAGTCCCGAGCAGGTATTCGTGACCGACCCTGTCGAACGCCTTCTCCTGGTCGAGAGACAGGAATGTGCTCAGCAGGCAAGCCCGTCGACAGAAATGGATCAGGTCCCGGACCAGGTGGACATCGTCGTGTATCCTGCGGCCCGGGACCGTGTACGACTTGTCCGGCTGAATCCTGTGGGCCAGCACGAAGGCCAGGTGAGAAGACAACACCATGGCGAAGATATTACAGTCCGCGCTGAGGAGGGAGACCAGACACCAGTTCTTTCATGAACGAAGGTCCCCCTTCTTTGGCAGCAGGACGATGACTGTCCTGCACCAAGAAAGGGGCAGGTGTCCGGCATTTAGACACTCCCCCAGGACCTGTGCGTAGTCGCTCCTCAGGACGTCCCAGAACGCCCTGAAGAACTCCGCAGTCAGCCCGTCCAGCCCCGGGACTTTGCCCCTCGAGAGCGCTAGTCAGCCCCTCTAAAGTGACGGGAGTGTTGAGCCTTCCGGCGTCCTCCGGGCCGAACTGTAGCAGGTCCTACCAGAGAACTCTGCGAGCATCCTCGCTGGACAGATCCGGAGAGAACAGAGCCGTGTAATAGTTTCAGACGTGGGCCCTGATGTCCTCTAGATCCGAGACGAGGGACCCGTCGTCGGCAAGCAGCACAAGGAGCTGCTGACGGTTGCCACGCCTTTTTTCCCCCGTGAGTAGAAGAAGGGGAGCCGCAGTCCAGGTCCTGGAGGAGCTGGATCCGCGACCTCACGTACGCGCCCCGAGCCCCGACGAGCTGCAGGTCACGGAGCGCGGCCTTCTTCTCGTCGTACGCCCCGCGCAGGGCTGGGTCCGCGTCGGGCTGACCGAGGCTTGACTTCAGGTCGAGCATCTCCCTCTCCAACTCCCCAATCCTGGATTTCTGCCTCTTCGTCGACCCCCTCGCGTACTCCTGACAGAAGAAGCGGACGTGAGCCTTGCTCCCGTCCCACCATAACCTTGGGGTGGGGAAGCTTCCCCCTTTCCTTCTCCAGCCGGCCCAGAAAAGACCAAACGAGTCCCTGAACCGCTCGTCCTCCAGCAGCAGGTTGTTAAAGTGCCAGTACGCGGAGCCGAGCCTGGCGCCAAATAGAAGGTGTTCCGCCCACACCAGGTGATGGTCCGTGCACGACACCTGCCGCATGGAGGCCTTCAGAAAACAGGAGGTGTACGCCTGCGAAATATGCAAGCGGTCGATTCTCGACGCTCCAACCCCAAGCCCTATGAAGTTGAAGGAGATGGATTCAGGATGGAGATTCCACCAGACGTCCAACAGGTCGAAGGACTTGACCAAGTCCCCCAACCTCTTCCCCAACGCCCAACCGTGCGGGCACCGCCGTGGTCCCTGCCCTCGAGGACGCAGGTAAAATCTCCCGACTGGTTCCCGTCGATGGAGGCAAGATGAGCGGACACTTCTTCGAAGAAGCTCACATGCCTCGGCCCGGCCAGGGGAGCGCAGACGTTCACCACGTGAAGCACCGCGCCTCCCAGCCGAACCGTCAGGTGAAGCAAACAGCCTGGCACGGGCTCCCTGACCCCCAAGGTCTCTGGCTGAAAATGCGGTGCCAACAAGATAGCCACACCGCCAGAGCTGCGGGTGAGGTAACTCATGCAGACCCAGCTACCCCTCCTCGCCACTCCAGGAGCCAGGTGGCTTCGTCTCCCGGGGTTGTGTAAGTTACTTGCAGGAAGCACACCGCATACCTCCTATCCGGAAGGACCGAGAGGGTCTGGAATCTTCGCTGTGACTCCCTGCTGCGTTGATGTTGAGGCTGGCTATAGTTGTCTCCGTCGGAAGCGTTGTGCAACCACCACCAGTACAGTTAAAAACCGATATATTCATTTACTGGGAAGTCAGGGGAGGGGCACAGAAGTCCCTCGCCCTCACCAAGAGTGCCCAAAGGAAGTCCCTGACTCGCTTGCGGTCATTCATATCGAGCCCAGGTGCCTGGCGAGCATCGTGGGCCGACCAGTAAACGCTCTCGAATGAACTCCAGAGGTCGAGCGCCACTTGGGCTCTATCCTGGCGACTCCGTTTCCTCGACAAATTCCCGGAGTTCCTCGAGGGGGATGAGGGGGAGACCGGTGGGGGGCACCTGGCACTCAAAAATGTCGCTGCAGACAGAGTCCATGTCATCCCCGGTGTCCGACACCGACCCCAAACCCTCCTCCGGGAGGTCCCCCTCTGTCACCGGCCCCTCCTTCACCGAGAGGATGGGGGCTGGTCCGGCGCCGCCAACTGGCCTCAGACCCCCAGCGACCCCACCCCCCGGGTCACCAGCAGTACGTTCCTTGGCATACCCCTTTCCAGAACACCCAGAGTCCGGGGTTATTGGGCGGCAGAGGCTCGGGACCCCTCTCTTTTCCCGACACCGGGACACCCGGCTCCTTGGGGTAAAGGTCCTCCCCAGGGCCAAGGACCCCGGAAAAGCATTCTGGGGGGGGGGGGGGGAAGCAAGGAGAGAGGATAACACCTTCCTCTCCTCCACCTCTCGACAACCCAGCAGAGGGTCCTCTCTTGTCACCACAGCCCATGGTGTTATTAAAGTCCTCCCCAGGTGCCAGAGGAGTTGAGGCAGCAGGAGGCCCTGCTCTAGCACCTAGGGGTTTGGGTGGGACGGGCCGCAGTGTAGGACCGTCGAGAAGCACCGTTGGCTTGTCCCCTGGAGAGAAGCAGCACCACCCACGCAATGCTGGAGTATCTCTCCCATCGAAGGGCTGGCACCTCTTCCCCAAAGGGACAGGGAGAATTTATGGGTCTTCCCCTCCCCGCCCGCCTTGGTGGTCATGGGGCCCGACGTCCCGCCCCCCCCCCCAGCTTTTCCCAGAGTTGGATTGGCTGGGGGAAGACAGGGGACGTGGACAGGGTGGGGATGGTCAGCTGTGTCACTTCCTGCCCCGCCCCTGGTTTATCAGGTGATGGCAGGCGGGGCAGGGGCCCAGAGACATGATTGCTGCAGGAGGTAAGCAGTGGTGCATCCCCCCAGGTTAGTTCTAGGGCGTGAATGCGTGGGGTGGGATGGGGTTCGGGCTCGGGGGCTCCCGGGCTAGGTGTTGCAGCCCCAGGGGTTTCTCTATCGGGGTGGGGGGTGGATGTGGGGTCAGTGGGACCAGGATCAGGGTTGGGGGTCAGGGATCCCGCGCCAGGGCGACGCTAGCATAGCCGCAGGGGCGTTGTCGTGCCGGGGCGGGGCAGGTCGTGGGCTAGGTGTCGGGCAAGGGGATAGGGTTGTCGCCCTGTGGGCGGGCCTGATGCGTCGTGTCTTCTTCAGCACCTTCTGGCCCGCTGGACGCTCACCCCTCTCCCTGGCAGAGGCTGGAGCATTGGATGCCCCCAGCTTAGCCTCTGGTGCCGGGGCCTGTGGTGTTGACTTTGAGGGAGGGGGAGTGGGTGCGGCGGCACCACCATCAGCCGTTGGCGTGGGCTGGGCAGCCTTCTGCGTGGGGCAGTTTTTTCTTCTGTGCCCCACCTCGCTACATAGGTGGCACCGCACGCTGTCCCGAAGGTGCGATAGGCCGCGCCCTTGTGGAGGAGGGTGAACAAACCCTCGGTGACCTCCTCCTCGGCCAGGCAAATAAACACCTGGCGTCGGAAGGAGTATATGTGTCGGAGGGTGGGGTCCTTGAACCGAGCAGGAGCGGTTGGACACCCAACCGGATCTCCCCCAAGGTGGTGAGGTGGGGGAGAAGGAGCTCGCTGGAAATGAAGGGTGGGAAGTTGGAGATCACGACCCTCTGGGCCGTGACCTCCAAAGTGTCGACGGGCAAATGTGTCCCGCCCACAGTGAGCCCCATCTCCACAGCCAGGTGGACCGTCTGCTTGGTCTTACGGAAAAAGACGGCCTTCCTGTACATCCGGGCCACAGCGACGATGGCCAGTGGGCCAACCACACTAGCCCTGGCCTTGCTGTATGCGTCGATGGACATTTTAGGGTGGGGATAGGTCTTTACCCCCAGGCATTTAGTCAGGTGCCTGAAGGGGATTGCGGTTGCGGCCGGGGTTGGGACAGCCAAGCCTAAGGCAGCGGCTATCCCGGAGTAGGTGCTGCTGGGCCCCGCGACATTCGGGCTCGCCCTCGTTCACAGCGGTGGGGGCAGGCCTTTAGGGGACGGTCCTCAAGGCAAGTCCCAGGTAGCCCCAAAATTGAGTCCCAGGCAGCAGTAGTGGTGGAGGTTCTGGGGAGGAGCCCAAGGCGAATCCTAGGCAGCGGTGGTTGAGGCAGGCCTCAGGCAACAGCAGCAACGGAGGCAGGCCTCTGGCAAGTCCTAGGCAGGCCCTTGGTCGAAGCGGTAGGGGGCAGACCTGTTGGGGAGGGTCCCCAAGGCAAGTCCCGGGCAGCCCCAAAATTGAATCCCAGGCAGCAGCAGGGGAGGTGGGCCTCCATCAATGGCAGTAGTGGAGGTCCTGGGGAGGGGACAAGGTGAGTTCCAGGCAGCCGTGGTGGAGGCAGGCCTCAGGCAAGTCCGAGGTAAGCCCTTGATTGCAGTGGTGGGGGCAGACCTGTTGGGGAGGATCCCCAAGGCAAGTCCCAGTCAGCCCCAAAATTGAGTCCCCGGCAGCAGCAGTGGAGGTGGGCCTCTGACCGCGGCAGTGGTGGAGGTCCTGGGAGGGGCCCCAGGCAAGTCCCAGGCAGCAGCAGTGAGGCAGGCCCCAACCAGCAACAGCTGAGGAAGGCCCAGACGGGGTCCCAGAGACCAGTGGGAGTGGGCCCCAGGTCAGCAGCAACACTCCCTTGACTTGGGTGAGGGCCAGGCTGCAGCTCCAAAAGTAGGCCCCAGACTCAAATGCTCTCACCTCCTGCTAGTGCCTCCTCCTCTTCTTCCTTCTTTCTTCCTTCTTCTTTCAGCTCTCTGGATGTGGGGCAGCGAGTCCAGAGATAATCCCCTTCAAGGAGGAGAGTCCTTGCACATATACACACGCACACGCACACACACACACACACACTGATCTAACTCTCAGTAGGGAAAACATCCGAGTGGCCAGTGACAAGCACTGCCCTTCACATCAAAGACCAGTGCTATGTAATCAAACAGTGAAGGAGAGGGTAGGGACAAAATCAAAATAGAGTTGGAGGGCGAAATAATGCACTCCACTCCCTGCGGTGCCCACCTCTCCCTGAACAACTCCAGGGTGTTGGTGGACACTTTGTGCTCCTTCCCCAAGGACACCCGGGCCCTACAGCCTTTTTGATTATTTTTTTCTGTTTTTTCTTTTTTTTCTTTCTTTTTTATAACCCTGACACTATCGCCTAACTGCGGTAGTGCTTTTATTTTCAGCAGCAGCAGCAGTGGTGGAGGTCCTGGTGAGGCACCCCAAGGCAAGTCCCAGGCAGCAGCAGTGAGGCAGGCCCCAAGCAGCAACAGGGAGAGTCCTTGCACGTGTTCACACACACAGTCACAGTCACACACTGATCGAATCTCCAAAAGGAAGGAAACACCCCAGTGGCCAATGAAAATCAGTGGCCCTTCACAGCAAAGGGCAATGCTGTGTGATCAGAGACTCTTGTTCTTTTTTTCCAAGTCAAGCCTCTGTTTTTTTTTAAAATTTAACTCCCACACTACCGCCTAACTGCGGTAGTGCTTATTTTTCCCTAGCACCCATGGTGTGTGTGTGTAGATATGAGACACAGTGAAAGACACAAAGTGCACGAATCTTTATTCAATTGCCACCACCAGGAAGATATAAAAAAAACCCAAGTGGCCAGTGACAAACACTGCCCTTCACATCAAAGGGCAATGCTGTGTGATCAAAAAGTGAAGGGGAGGGTAGGGACTAAATCAAAATAGTTTTGGACGGGGAAATAATGCACTCCACTCCCTGCGGCGCCCACCTCTCCCTGAACGACTCCAGGGTGTTGGTGGACACCATGTGCTCCTTCTCCAAGGACACCCGGACTCTAACGTAACAGTGGAAGAGGGGCAGGCAGTCGGCCCTAACGACCCCCTCCACGGCCCGCTGCCTGGACCTGTTGATGGCCAGTTTGGCCAGGCCCAGAAGCAGACCCACGAGGAGGTCTTCGGGCCTGCCCTCCCTCCTCCGTATGGGGTGCCAAAAGATCAGGAGCGTGGGACTGAAGTGCAACCAAAAGCAGAGGAGGAGGTTTTTCAGAAAATCAAAAAGGGAGTGCAAACGCCCACACCCAATATATACATGGTCCACGGACTCCCCAGCACCACAGAACAAGCAGTTGGGCTGGGAGTCTTTGGACCACCGCAACCTGCGGTTGCAGGGGACTGCTGCGTGCAGCACCCTCCACCCCAGATCCCCAAGAGAAAGGGGGAGGACTCCCGCGTAGAGAGCCCTCCACTGGGGTTCCCCACCACCCGGTGGCAAATGGGCACGCCAAGGCGTGTCCGGACGGTGGATGAGAAAGAAGAGGTGGACGGTGTGCAGCAGCAGTCTATACAGGGCCCTTCTTTTCACATCCTTGAAAGAAACAAAATTAAAATTCGGGAGGCGTCCCAGGTTGTGGGGCACAGGCTCCCGCGGGAAGTACGGGACCTTGGGGCCAATGTGAAATTCCGACCGGGCTGGGGTGAGCGCGGACGGGATCCCACCGCAGACCTGAGCGTCCTCCAACTGGTGCACTACGTCGGCTCCGAGCACCGCCGTTTTAAGGCGTCGGATGGCGGTGGCCACGTACCGGACGTCTATTGCTGCCCTGCTAGCTATGTCCTGCGGCAGCGTCCAGCCCAGGCCCCCGGCACCCAGCATGTCCCCGACCCTGGTCACCCTCGCCCCCACGGCCTCCGCTCCCACAGCCACTCGAACCCGCGAGTACGGAGGTGCGGATTCCTGAGCAACGGCTCCCTGAAGACAGCCGCTACTCCAGCCAGAGGGTAGGCGCGACGCGATTACGACCATGTTCCAAACAGTGATCAGGTCCTGCTAAAAGACAGGCAGCGTCTTGAGGGCGACCTCCAAACCGTCACGGTCGACAAACAAGAGCTGCGTGTCGTAGTTGATGTTACGCACCCAGTGGAAAAAATATGTTGCCAGGGCACACCACCTAGGAGGAAGCTCGACGTAAAGGTATCGCCGCAACATCTGAAGGTGGAACGTCGCGACCTGGGTGCGGACGCACACCAGCGACTGACCGCGCTCCTCAATAGGGAGACTCAGAACCTGCGCGGCGATCCAGTGCATCTTTTTGTCCCAGAAGAAGTCGACCAACGTTCTCTGGATGTCAGCGACAAAGCCAGGAGGAGGGACCAAAGTGACCAGCCGGTACCACAACATGGCGGTCAACAGCTGGTTTATGACCAGCACTCGACTCCTGTAAGATAGCACTCGGAGCAGTCCTGACCAGCGGCCTGGGCGAGCTGAGACTTTGGCCTCCAGCTCCTGCCAGTTGGCCGGCCAGGATTCCTCAGAGGGGCTGAGGTAGACCCCCAGGTAGAGGAGATGGGTGATACTCTAGCTGAACCCCCGTAACTCCTCCGGCAGAGATTCCACCCGCCACGGACTCGCGCATCCTCCCCAGGTCAGGCGGGTCGGTGAAAGTGAGGAGCATGTCGTCGGCGTAGGCCGAGAGGACCACCCCCCGTGCCTGTGCCACTCAGAACCAGCCCCGACAACCTCCTCCGTAAGAGGCGCAGGAAAGGCTCCACGCACAGGGAATACAGCTGGCCGGAGAGGGGGCAGCCTTGACGCACTCCTCTCCCGAAGAGAAAGGCCGCCGTCAGAGACCCGTTCACTTTAACCAGACATCCTGCGGCGGTGTACAAAAGTCGGATCCGGGCGACGAACCGCGTCCCGAACCCAAATGCCAGCATAGTCCCGACCAGGTTCTCGTGATCGACCCTGTCAAACGCCTTCTCCTTGTCGAGAGACAGGAATGTGCTCAGCAGACCAGCCCGTCGACCGAAATGGATCAGGTCCCGGACCAGCTGGACGTTGTCGTGTATACTCCGGCCCGGGACCATGTCGGACTGGTCCGGCTGAATCATGTGGGCCAGCAAGGGAGCCAGGCGCGAAGATAACACCCTGGTGAAGATTTTGTAGTCCGTGCTGAGGAGGGAGACCAGACGCCAGTTCTTTAATGAACGAAGGTCCCCCTTCTTTGGCAGCAGGACGATGACCGCCCTGCGCCAAGAAAGGGGCAGCTGTCCGGCATTTCGACACTCCCCCAGGACCTGTGCGTAGTCGCTCCCCAGGACGTCCCAGAACACCCTGAAGAACTCCACAGTCAGCCCGTCCAACCCCGGGATTTTGCCTCTCGAGAGCGCCGGTCAGGTCCTCTAAAGTGACGGGAGTGTTGAGCCTTCCGGCGTCCTCCGGGCTGAGCTGCAGCAGGTCCTCCCACAGAACTCTGCGAGCATCCTCGCTGGACGGATCCGGAGAGAACAGAGCCGTGTAACAGTTTCGAACGTGGGCCCTGATGTCCTCTGGATCCGAGACGAGGGACCCATCGTCAGCAAGCAGCACAACGAGCTGCAACGGGTGCCACGACTTTTTTGCAGCGAGTAGAAGAAGGGGAGCCGCGGTTCAGGTCCTGGAGGAGCTGGATCCGCGACCTCACGTACTCGCCCCGAGCCCCGACGAGCTGCAGGTCCCGGAGCGCGGCCTTCTTCTCTTCGTACGCCCCGCGCAGGGCCGGGTCCGCGTCAGGCTGACTGAGGCGTGACTCCAGGTAGAGCATCTCCCTCTCCAACTCCCGGATCCTGGATTTCCGCCTCTTCTTCGACCCCCTCGCGTACTCCTGACAGAAGACGCGGACGTGAGCCTTGCCCACGTCCCACCATAGCCTCAGGGAGGGGAAGCTTCCCCGCTTCCTTCTCCAGCCGGCCCAGAAACGACCAAACGAATCCCGGAACCGCTCGTCCTCCAGCAGCAGGTTGTTAAAGTGCCAGTACGCGGAGCCGAGCCCAGCGCCGAACGGAAGGAGTTCCGCTCACACCAGGTGATGGTCCGTGCATGACACCTGCCGCGTGGAGGCCTTCGGAAAACAGGAGGCGTACGCCCGCGAAACGTACAGGCGGTCGATTCTGGATGCTCCAACCCCAGGCCTCACGAAGGTGAAGGCGATCGAGTCGGGATGGAGATTCCGCCAGTCGTCCACCAGGTCGAAGGACTTGACCAAGTCCCCCAACCTCTTCCCCGACGCCCAGCCAGTGCGGGCACCGCCGTGGTCCCCTGCCCTCGCGGATGCAGTTAAAATCTCCCCCGAAGACGATGCACTGTTTCTCGTCGATGAAAGCGAGATGAGAGGAAACTTCTTCAAAGAAGCTCGCTTGCCTCGGCCCTGTCAGGGGTGCATAGACGTTCACCAAGTGAAGCACCGCGCCCCACAACTGAACCGTCAGGTGAAGCAAACGGCCTGGCACTGGCTCCCTGACCTCCAAGATCTCTGGCTGAAAATGCGGGGGCCAACAGGATAGCCACCCCACCAGATCTGCGGGTGAGGTGACTCATGTAGACTCCCCCTCGCCATTCCAGAAGCCAGGTGGCTTCGTCTCCCGGGGTAGTGTGGGTTTCTTGCAGGAAGCACACAGCATACCTCTCGTCCCGAAGGACCGAGAGAGTCTGGAATCTGCGCTGTGACTCTATGCTGCCATTGATATTGAGGCTGCCTCTGGTTATCTCCATGCCGGAAGCGTTGTGCAACCACCACCAGTAAAGTTATGTTCATTTACAGTGAGGACGAGGGAGGGACACAGGAGTTCCTCGCCCTCACAAGGAGTGCCCCCAGGAGGATCGTGACTCGCTTTTGGTCATTCGCATTGAGCCCAGGCGCCTGGCGAGCATCGTGGGCAGACCAGTAGAACCTTCCAAAAGTGCTCCAGCTGTCGAGCGCCAGTTGGGCTCTATCCCAGCGACAAATTCCTGGAGTTCCTCGAGGGGGATGAGGGGGAGATCGGCAGGGGGCACCTGGGACTCGAAAATCTCACTGCAGACAGAGTCCCCGGTGTCCGCCACTGATCCCGAACCCTCCTCCGGGAGGTCGCCCTCGGTCACCAACCCCTCCCCCACCGAGAGGATGGGGGCTGGTCCGGCGCCGCCAACCGGCCTCGAACCCCTGGTGTCCCCACCACCTGGGTCACCGGCGGTACCTTCCTCGGCGCACCCCATCCCGGAACGCCCCGAGTTCGGGTCGTCGGGCAGCGGCGACTCGGGGCCCCGCTCCTCTCCCGACACCAGGACGCCTGGCTCCTCGGGGAAAAGTCATCCCCCAGGGCCAAGGCCCCCGGAAAAACAGTCAGGGCGGGAGGAGCGAGGATAACACCTTCCTCCACTCTGCCGCTCGGCAACCCAGTAAAGGGTCCTCTTTCATCGTCCGCACCGCGGCCTTCATCATTGTTATGGTCCTCCGCAGGGGCCAGAGGAGTTGAGGCAGCAGGAAGCCCTGCTGTAGCCCCTGGGGGTTCTGGTAGGTCCGGTCGCGGTGCGGGACAATTGGGGGGGTACCGTTGGTAAGACGCCTGGAGAGGGGCAGCGCTGCTGATGTATCTCTCCCCTCCAAGGACCGGCCCCTCTTCCCCAGAGAGACAGGGTGGAATGTATGATCCTTTCCCTCCCCGCCCGTCTTGGTGGTCATGGGGCCGGAGGCCCCTCCCCCCAGCCTTCCCCGGAATACGATTGGCTGAGGGGAAGGCAGGGGCGTGGCCAGGGTGGGGAGGGTTAACCGTGTCACTTCCTGCTCCGCCCCTTGTTTTTCAGGTGACGGCGGGGCGGGGCGGGGCCCAGAGACATGGTCGCTGCAGGAGATTGAGCAGCGGTGGATCCCCCCAGGTTCGTGCCAGGGTGTGGCTGGGTGGGGCGGGGCTCGGGCACCCCAGGGGCAGGCGTCGAAGTTCCAGGGGTTTCTCTATCGGGGTGGGTGTAGATGTGGGGTTGGTGGGGCTAGGATCAGGTACAGGTTTGGGTGTTTGTGGGTCAGGATTCCCGCGCCGGGGCGACACTGGCACGGCCGCAGGGGCATTGTTGTGCCGGGGCGGGGCAGGGCAGGTTATGGGCTCAGTGTCGGGGAAGGGGATAGGGTGGTCTCCCCGTGGGCCGGCCTGACGCGTTGCATCTTCTTCAGCGCCTTCTGGCCGGCTGGACGCTCACCCCCCTCCCTGCCGGAGGCTGGAGCATTGGATGCCTCCGGCTTTGCCTCTGGTGCTGGGGCTTGAGGTGTTGACTTAGAGGGAGGGGGAGTGGCTGTGGCGGCACCACCGTCAGTCGTCGGCATGGGCTGGGCAGCCTTCTGGGTGGGGCAGTTTTTCCTAATGTGCCCCACCTCGCAGCACAGGTGGCACCACACGCCATCCACTGTCCAGAAGGCGCGGTAGGCAGCTCCCTCGTGGAGGAGGGTGAACGAGCCCTCGGTGACCTCCTCCTGAGTCAGGCAAATAAACGCCTGGAAAAGAAGGAGTATACATGTCGGAGGGCAGGGTCCTTAAGACCGAGCAGGAGCAGTTGGACACCCGACCGGATCTCCCCCAAGGTGGTGAGGTGTGGAAGAAGGAGCTCATTTGAAAAGAAGGTCGGGACGTTGGAGATCACGACCCACTGGGCCGTAACCTCCAGAGGGTCGACGGGCAAATGTGTCCTGCCCACAGTGAGCCCCGTCTGCACGGCCAGGTGAACCGCCTACTCGGACTTAAGGAAGAATACGGCTTTCCTATACATTCGGGCCGCAGTGACGATGGCCAGTGGGCCGACCACACTAGCCATGGCCTTGCTGTAGACCCCGATGGTCATATTGGGGTGGAGATAGGCCTTTTCCCCCGGGCGTTTGGTCAGGTGCCAGAAGGGTGTTGATGTCGCAGACAGGGTTGGGACAGCTGAGCCTAAAGCAGCGGCTACCCCGGCGTAGGTGCGGCTGGGCCCCGCGACCTTCGGGCTCGCCATACTCTGGTGCTGGACGTGGAGTCGAGCCTCTGGCAGCAGCAGTGGTGGAGGTTGTGGGGAGAATCACAAGCAGTGTCGGTGGAGACCGGCCTCAGGCAACAACAGCGGTGGAGGCAGGCCTCAGGCAACAGTAGCAGTGGAGGCAGGCCTCTGGCAAGTCCTAGGCCGCAGCAGTGCGGGCTGACCTGTTGGGGAGGGTCACCAAAGCAAGTCCCAGGCAGCTCCAAAATTGAGTCCCAGGCAGCGGTGGTGGAGGCAGGCCTCAGGCAACCGGAGTGGTGGAAAGCCATCCTCTGGCATGTCCTGGGCAGTTCCTTGGTAGCAGCAGTGGGGGGCAGACCTGTTGGGGAGGGTCACCAAGGAAAGCCCAAGCCAGCAGTCGTGGTGGAGGTTGTAAGGAGGGGCCCAAGGCGAGTCCCAGGCAGTGGTGGTGGAAGCAGGCCTCAGGCAGCAGCAGCAGTGGAGGCAGGCCTCTGACAAGTCCTGGGCAGTTCCTTGGTTGCAGCAGTGGTGGTTGCAGGCCTGTTGGGGAGGGTCCCCAAGGCGAGTCCCAGGCAGCAGCAGTGGAGATGGGCCTCAGGCAACAGCAGCAGTGGTGGAGGTCCTGGGGAGGGGCCCCAAGGCAAATCCCAGGCAGCAGCAGTGAGGCAGGCCCCAAGCAGCAACAGGGAGTGTCCTTGCACGTGTTCACACACACAGTCACAGTCACACACTGATCCAATCTCCAAAAGGAAGAAAACACCCCAGTGGCCAGTCACAACTCCAGGGTATTGGTGGACACCGCGTGCTCCTTCTCCAAGGACACCCGGCCCCGTCAGCCTTTTTGATCTTTGAGGGTCGCTATTCTCTGGTTACTCTTTTGTCCTTAGCATATGTGTAGAATCTCTGGATTCCCGTTGAAACTATTTCCCAAAGCTATCTCATGTCCCCTTATTGCCCTCCTGGTTTCCCGCGAGTATACTTCTACTGCACCTGCACTCCAAGAGGGATTCACTCAAACCCCGTTGTCTGCACCTGCCATATTCCTCCTTCATTTTCTAGACCATAACGTCAATTTCTCAGGTCATGCAGCACTCCCTCCAGCTACCAGCCTTGACCTTAACAGGAACATACTGTCTGTGTACTCTCATTGTTGCAGGCCTATGGAGGCAATGTCAGATGAGGACACAGAAACAATCATTCTCAGTAAAGATGTCTTGTTGGGAAAGATAACAGCCTAAAGATAGATGGGTCGCCTGGCCCTGATGGAATGCATCCCAAGTGCTAAAAGAGATGACGGGAGGAAATAGCAAACGTGCTCGGGATAATTCACTAAATCTTGCTGTACTCTCGGATGGTTCCAACAGATTGGAAAGCTCCAAAGTTGTTTTTTTCTTTTTAAAACGGACCCGTTCACTTAAAGTCTGTCGTGGGGAAAATACTTGAATCTCTCAAGGAAGTAATAGTGAGATATCTGAGTAGGAACTGTCCCATTGAGCAGACGCAACATGGATTCATGAAAGGCAGGTCATGTTTAGCACATTTACTGGAATTATTTGAGGACATGATGCGTGTGTTGGAAAAGGTGGAACCGGTGGATGTGGTGTGTCTGGATTTCAAAGAGGTAACCGACAAGTTGCCACAATAAAGGCTGCTGAATAAGGTAAAGATGTACAGCATTATGGGTAATGTATTAGCATGGATACAGGATTAGTTAACCAACAAATAGTAATGAATGGTGATAAGTGGGTGTTTGGATTAGTGTTGGCACCACAATGTTTACAATTTAAACAAATGTTTTGGAGTTGAGCAAAAAGCGTACAGTGTCAGAGTTCACATTTGACACTAAGATGAGGTAGAGCAATGTGTGCAGAGACCACTGTCAGTCTGCACAGGGATACAGATAGGTTACGTGAGTGGGTCACGGTCTGGGAGATGGAGTACAATGTTGGGATATGTGAGGTCAACCATTTTGGTCAGACTAACAACAAACTGGATGATGAAATGGTGAAAACATGCAGCATGCTGCTGTGCAGAGGGAGCTGGGTGTCCTTGTACATGAATTACAGGAAATTGGTTTGCAGGTGCAGCAGGTAATTATGGCAGTGAAGGGAATATTGTCCTTCATTGCTAGAGGGATGGTTATGCTGTAGTTGTACAGGGTGCTGGGGAGGCCACACCTGGAGTACTGTGTACAGGTTTGGTCTCCTTACATTAGCAAGGATGTACTCGCACTGGAGGGAGTACAGTGGAGAGTCATTAGTTTGAGTTGGGAGTTGAGAGGGTTGGCGTATGTGGAGAGATTGAGTAGACTGGTACTCTATGGAATTTAGAAGAATGGGAGTTTGGATAGGAAAAATAAAATAATGGAAAAGAATAGATAAGATAGAAGCAGGGAGGTTATTTCCACTGGGGGCATGTGAAACTAGACAGCATAGCGTCAAAATAAGGGGGAGTAGTTTTAGGACTGGGTCAGGAGGAGCTTCTTCAGCTAAAGTGGTGTGAATCTGTGGAATTCCCTGCTGAGTGAAGTAATTGGGCTTCATCTTGAATGTCTCTAAGGCAAAAGGGAGATTTGTGAACAGAAAAGGAATTCATGGTTATGGTGAGGGAGCAGGAAAGTGGAGCGAGGCCATGAAAAGATCAATTCTGATCTTATTGAATGGGAGAGCAGGCTTGGGGGGCCAGATGGCCTACTCCTCTTCCTTACATTTCCACTATCCAATCGTTCCTTTACTGGGATTAGCCTCCCGCAAACAAATTTTGAAAGTCCAATTTAGAACATCAACTTTAGCATCTGGTCTATACTTTTCTAGAACTATTTGAAAACTAGTTGGATTATCTAATAATTCTATCAGCCCATCCCATCTACACTGACCCTCAGAGCCACCAACACTACCTCTGTAACATTACATTTCCCATGGCCAATACACCTAACCTGCACATCCTTGAACACCTATGGGCAATTCAACCTGAATAATCCACCCAATCTGCATATCTTTGGACAATGGGAGCAAACCAGAGAACCCGGAAGGAACCCACGCAGACAACCCCAATGAGGTGATCATCCCTCTCTTATCTCAGTTCCACCCAAAGAACTTCACCAGACGTACTCCCAGTATTATCCTCCCGAAGCACAACTATAATGCTATCCCTAATCAAAAACTCCACTCTCCATCCTCTCTTGTCCACCTTTCTATCCTTCCTATATCATCTATACCCGGAACATTAAGCTGCCAGTCCTAACCATTCTTGAGCCACGTTTCTGTAATATCCATGATATCTCAGTGCCATGTTTAAAACCATACCCTGAGCTCACCTACCTTCCATGTCAGGCCTCTTGCATTGAAATAAATGCAGTGTAACTGCTCAGTCCCACCTCGTTCTGTGCCTTGCCCTTGCCTACCTTGACTGCTTGACTTCTGCACTGTACCAGCCTCGGAATTACCTCTTTTTTTCACTATCTTTTTGTGTTTACCCCCTCTCCCTCTCTGGTTTAATGCTTCCCATGATCACTACCTAATCTCCCTGCCTAAATATTAGCCACCTTCCAATTCAGGGACAATCCATTCTTATGCAGGTCAACTCTACCCCAGAGGAGATTACAACGATTCACAAATGTGAATCTTTCTTCCCTGCACCAGCTTCTTAGCCACGCATCCTCCTCTGTAAGATGGACATTTTTCAAGATGTCACCATCTGTTTCCAAACATTCTCTATCTCCCATGTCCTTCTCCACAATAAACACTGTAGCAAAATACTCATTTAAGATCTCCCCCATCGCCTGCAGCTCTACACATAGGCTGCGTTGCTGATCTTTGAGTTGCCCGATTCTCTCTCTGGATAGCCTTTTGTTCTGAACGTATTTATAAAAGCCCTTTGGACTATCCTTAAAACTACTTGCCAAAGCTATCTTCTGTCCGCTTTTTTGCCCTCCTGATTTCCCTCTTAAGTATATACCTTCTGCCTTAATACTCAAAGACTTTATTGGATTTTGGATTGGAATAAATGCAAAATATTACACCTTGATAAAAACAAACGCGTGCAGGACTTACACTAATTAAAAGTAGGGCCTCGAGTAGTAAAATGGAACAAGGAGACCGAGGGGTTCTGTTTTTTGAAGTCTGTGTCACATGTAGACAGGATGGTTCAGAAGGTGTTTAGCACACTTACCTTCATTGTTCAGACCTTTGAGTAGAGGGATTCGCTTTGATGGGGTTGTACAGGTTGTTGATGAAGGCTGTTCTGTAATAGTGTGCCCAGTTCTGATTGTGCTGTTATAGGAAGGATATTAATAAATTGGAGTGGGTTCAGAACAGATTTACTAGGGTGTAGATGGGAATGGACGATTGTGTAATAAGGAGAGGCTGGGACATTTTTCACTCCCGCATAGGAGGTTGAGGGGTGACCTTTTTAGAGGTTTATAAATCCATGAAGAGTGCAGGTAAGGTGAATGGCCGGGGGAAGAGGGGAATTCAAGACTCGGGTGCATACATTTTGAGGAGATGAGAAAGGTTTGAAAAAACACATTTGGGATGTTTTAAGTTTTACCCATGTAGAATGAACTTCCAGAGGAAGTGGTAGCTGTGAATACAATTGTAATATTTAAAAGACATTTGGATAAGTACATAAATAGGAAATACTTGGATGAATGTGGGCCAAGCAAAGGCAGGTGAAATGATGGTCAACATGGATTGGTTAGACCACAGCGTCGGTTTCCTCAGAATTTTATAATTTTTTGACTCTAACTCTCGCTATCTCTGTGATCATCTCCATCCTCACAACTCTCCCGATCAATGTCATCTCATCCAGCCTTACAACTTTTCCTTCTCCGTATAATTCTTCTCCAGCCTCAGAACGCTCCCTATCTCTAATCTCCTCCAGTTTCTCAAATCTCTGCTATATGTACCTTTCCTTAATTCCAGCATTGAGGATACCCTCATTCACTCTGGTTGGAGGACAAACTGGCATCGCCTTGTCCTCCAACCGCACCTTCTGCCCCCTATTGGCCTGTGCTGACATCAATCACCCGAGGGCCATTCGCTGCTTTTTCTGCTGTTTGTCAGGTACGAGGGGAAGGGTTCATTCCTGTTTCTCCCAATGTCAGGCAATAACAACAACTACCTACATTGTATGGAGCCTTTCACATTGACAAATCTCCTAAAGTGCTTCACGAATGATGGAAATGTTGATTAAACAGAAGTATTTTAAGATACAAAATGAAAAGGAGGACAGAGGGAGTTAGGGAGGATATTGCAGAGACTTGTGCCCTCTGCAGCTCCAATCATGGAGTGATGTAGGTGGGGAACAGCTTACAATGGATACAGTTAGTGGCTAACCATAGGTTAACAACCTCATGTCCTGGCCCCCCGACCCCACACACCAGGCCTTGTTCTCACAGCCTGTCATTACACACTAGTTATGGTTAGCCACTAACAGCCCCAATTAACAGCTATTCACACTCCCAGCGAGATAGATATCTACTCCTTTATCCAACTGTCCTTCTTGTTCTAACCCCACCTATCCTTTATTCCTTACATCCTCCCCCCACCCTACCTTCTGCATATAAACTGACTTTTTTTTCTGAGGAACAGTCACCGGATCTGACACTTTAACTCTGATTTCTCTTCACGGCTGCTGTTATGCCTGCTGACATTTTCACGAGCCTCTTGGTTGTTGTTACTGATTTACGGCATCCGTAGTTCTTTTAGTTTTAATTTACCAGGAGTTTTTAATTCAGGTCTGGCAGTCTCTGCTGTCTGTCACCCCCTACAGTGACACTGCACCTGCACAGCTCATGGTAATGTGTCGTTTTGCTGGCTACGCCTCTTATTCACTCCCATTTGCTGGAGGACCACACTAACTCACCTCCTATTGGTCGGTGAGTTGCCCTCAATCAGCCGGGCCTCATTGTGAGGTGAGTGGTGGGCTCCCCCCCTCTCTCTGCCCTGGGATGAGCTTATTCATTCACAGTGAATGGGGTAGGATCACAGAGCACAGGGGCTGGGGGCTATTCAGCCTATTGGGGTTGTACTCTCTCCCACTGGAGATGCTGCAAATCTGTCCCAATTCCCCTCACGTTTTCCCACAGCCTCCCAAGTCTCCCGTTAAAAAGTAAAATTGCAAATCTGTTTGGGAATAACTGCTGATTCTGTGTCCACCTGCTGTTCAGACTGTTCCAGATGCTCAGAATGTACTGAGTATAGGTCATGTATTCACCTTGCATTATTTGCCAATTCGCTTAAATTAGTTACGAAAATTGAGACATTGTTAACAATTCCATCTCTCTTCAAATTAAATAATATCGGAAACAAATGTACCCCTCGTCAAAATCACTACTAAACCTTTTCAAATCCAAGGAGAATTATCTGTGCTGAGATGTACAGCACATAAACAATGGTCTAATTCGCCCATACCAACAAGGAATCCTAAACTAATGGAGTTCCATTTGCCAACTATTGGTCAGAATGCCTCGAAATCCTTCCTATTCAAGTACCCAATCGGATGCCTTTTCAGTTTTGTAAATATATCAGCCTCCACTACTTCATCTGGCAGCTCATTCCATACATTCACCACGCTCAGCTTGAAAACGTTACACCTTAGATCGCTTTTAAATCTTTGCCCTCTCAACTTAAACCCACATGGTCTTGATTTGGATCCACCTAACCTGGGGAGAAAAAGACTTTGGTTGTTCACCGCATCCATGTCCCTCATGATTTTATAAAGCTCCCAAAAGTCACTTCTCAGTCTTTGACAATCCAGTGAAAATAGCCCCAGCCTATTCAGCCTCTCCCTGTAGCCCAAATCCTCCAACCATAGCAAAGTCTTTGTAAATCTTGTCTGAACAATTTCAAGTTTTACAACATCCTTCCCAGAACAGGGAAATTCGAATTGAAAACAGAATTCCTGAAATGGCTTAATCAATGTCCTGTCCAGCCACAATATGACGTCCCAGCTTCTGTATCCAATGCATTGACCAGTAAATATAAGCGTACCAAACGCCACCTTCACTAACCTGTCTACCTGTGACTTTACTTTCAACAAAAAATGAACCTGCAGTCCAAGGTCTATTTGTTCAGCAACAATCCCCAGAACCTTACGATTAAGTGCATTAAGTCCTGCCCTGATTTGCCTTTCCAAAATGCATCAGCTCACATTTGTCTAAATTGAACTCCGTCTGCCATTTCTTATTCCAACGGCCCATCTGATCAAGATCCTGTTGTATTCTGAACTAACTTTCTTCACTGTCCATTACATCTCCAATTTTGTTGTTTTACGTAAAACTACCTCATATATACACATCCAAGTCATTTATTTAATGATCCAAATATCCATTCCCAAAGCACGCTGCTTCTCACAGGCTTCCAGTCCAGAAATCAACCCTCCATCACCACCCTCTGTCTTCTACCTACAAGCCAGTTTTGTATCCAAATGGCTAGTTCTCTCTGCATTCCATGTTATCTAACCTTGCTAGCCAGTCTGCTTTGTGGAACCTTGTTCAATGCCCATATAGACAACGACCACAGCCTGTCTTCATCAATCTTCCGATCACTTCAAACAAAACTCAATCAAGTTAGAGAGAGACAAATTCAAATGCGCAAAGCCATGTTGACGATCCCTAATCATTCCTTGTCTTTCCAAACACATGTAAATCCTGTCCCTCAGAATCCCTTCCAACAACTTGCCTGCCACTGACTTCAGGCTGACTGTTCTCTTGTTCGCTGACCTTTCCTTACCACCTTTTAAAATAATGGCACCTATCTTCCAGTACTTCACCTGTCACAAGCGATGATATAAATCCTTCAGGGACGGGCACAGCCATCACTTCCCTAGCATTCCACAAATTGTTGGAATACACCTGATCATGATCCAGGGATTTATCCACCTTGATGCAATTTGCACCATCCAGTACCACTTCCGCTGTAACATGGACACTTTTCAAGTTATCACTGTTTATTTCTCCAAACTCTCTCGTTTCCATATCCTTCCCCAGTTAAAAAAAGACATGAGATACTAGAATAGAATAGTCTCTCCCACCTCCTGTTGTTCCATAGATGGCCTTGTTGATCTTTAAGGGGCCCTATTCTCTGTCTGGTTATTCTTTTATCCTTGATGTATTTGTAGAATTTCTTTGGATTCTCTTTAAATCATTTCCTGAAACTATTCCATCTCTCCTTTTTGCCCTCCTGCTTTGCCTTGAGTATACTCCGGTAAAAACATGATTCTGTACTCCCAATTCCTCCGCCTCTGCCATATCTGCTCCCAGGAGAAGCAATTGCATTCCAGGACAGCCCAGAAATTTTTACAATTTCAAGGACCGCAATTTCCCTCACATTTGATCAGCAATGCCCTCCAATGCGTATCCTCCACTTTCCACACCTCTGCCTTTATACCACCCCTCCCAACTACAATAAGAATATAATCCACTGATCCTCACCTTCCTCCCCACTAATGCCCAGATACAGCACATTAATCTCTACCATTTCCGCTACTTAGCCAGACGCCACCACCAGGGTCATTCCCTCCCCAGCCCTATTTGTGTTCCGCAGAGACCATTATTTGCTGTGATGCCCTCATTAGGTCCAAGGCCCCCCAACAACCAAACCTTCACCCTCCCTTACTGCCAGGGGAGCAGTAAAACATGCACCCTCACCTCTGTCCAATGCCCCAAAGTATCTTTTCACATCAGGCAGAGATTGTCCTGCACATCCAAACACCACACTTACTGCATCTGCATACCATGGGCAAATTAACATGGGGATTGCAGCGAATCTGCACATCTTTGGATTGTGGGAGGAAACCCACACAGACACTGGGAGAATGTGCAAATTCCGCACAAACAGTCACCTGGGGCTGAAGTCAAACCCATGTCCCTGGTGCTGAGGCAGCAGCGCTAACCACTGAGCCACAATACTGTGGGATCTTTGGTTCTGATGTGCTGCGCTACTGATACCTCAGTCAGTCGCCCTGCCTTATTTCCTAAGAGAAGAGGTGGTGATGGCCTTGTGATATTATCGTGAGCCAGTTAATCCAGAGACCCAGATAACCATCAGGGGACCTGGGTTTGAATCCAGTCACGGCAGTGAGTGGAATGTGAATTCAATAAAAATCTGGAATTAAGAATCTAATGACGACAATGAATCTATTGTCAATTGTTGGAAAAACCCACCTGGATCAATAATGTCCTTAAGGGAAGGAATTTGCCGTCCTGACCTGGTATGGCCTACAGGTGACTCCAGACCCACAGCAATGTGGTTGACTCTTAACTGCCCCCTGGGCCCAGCCAGTGAGACCCTCATCCTGTGAATGAACAAAAAAAAGGTCAAGTCTTGTATACAACCATACTATTCTTACAGAGAGCAGTGATCTCCTGGGAAATTTGCTTCTCAGTTTCCCGCTGATTATTGGGGAAGGGGGTGGTGGGGAGGTGTCGATAGTACAATCCAAATAAGGTAATCATTAATTTCTAATTTCTCAGTTCCCTGGATATATTCCCAGGAATACCCTCCTGAAGCCCAACCATAATGTTATCCCTCATCAAAACAACCTCTCCCCCTGCTCTGTTGCCCATTTCTATACTTGTTATAGCATCTAAACCCTGGAACATTAAGCTGCTAATCTATCCATCCCTGAGTGATGCCTCTGTAATTGCTGTAATATCCCAGAGCTATATTCAAACCCAAAACCTGAGATCATCTGTCTGACCTGTCGGGCCTCTTGCATTGAAGCAAATGCAGTGTAATTGCTCCGTCCTACCTCACTCTGTGCCTTGCCCTTGCCTGTCTTGACTGATTGACTTCTGAACTGTAGCAGCCTCAGACTTAGCTCTTTCCTCACGCTCACTTTGGGTTTACCACCCACTCCCTCACCGGTTTAATGCCTCCCGAGTAGCACTAACAAATCTTCCATTCTAACGCAGGTACTATCCAGCCTTATTATGCAGATCAATAATACCCAACAAGAGATCCAATGACCCAAAAATGTGAATCCTTCTCCCCTACACCAGATCCTTCGCCACGCATTTATCTGCTCTATCCTGCTGTCCCCAGCATGTGGCATAGAGGAAAATCCATATATTTCTATCCTTGAGGACCTACCTTTTACTCTCCAACCTAATTTCCCATATTCTCTCATCAGGACCTCATCCTTTTCTATTCCTATGTCATTGGTACCAATGTACAACGGCATCCCCTCACAGCAATATCTACCCTTTGAGAATATTCCGCTCCCTCTCTGAGACATCCTTGACCCTGGCACCAGGGAGGCACCAGGGCTTTTGCCCGAAACGTCGATTTCGAAGCTACTTGGATGCTGCCTGAACTGCTGTGCTCTTCCAGCACCACTAATCCAGAATCTGGTATCCAGTATCTGGTTTCCAGCGTCTGTAGTCATTGTTTTTACCAGGGAGGCACCACCCCATTCTGATGTCTCACTGTCAGCTGCAGAAACAGCAGTCTGTGCCCGACTAGAGAGTCCCCTATCACCATCGATCGTGTGGAAATGGATACACCTCATATTACGTTAGAGCCAGTCTCAGTACCAGTAACTTGGCTGCCTCTGCTACATTCCCCGAGTGTCTGTGACCCCCTACATTTTCCAAAGCAGTATATTTGTTTGAGAGTGGTATAGACAGAGGAGACTCTTGCACTACCTGCTTCCCTCTCCTACCTTTCCTGGAGGTATCCCATCTACCTGACTGTATCTGCAGTGTTTCTCCCTGAAACAGCCACCGATCACTCTTACTAGCTCCTGTGAATGCCTCACTGCCTTTTACTGTCGCTCCAACAGATCTATGCGATCGATAGGATATGCAACCAACTTAGTGCAGACATCATCATCAGGATCATTGAAATGCTCCCTAGTCTCAGACATCTGACAGGAAAGGCACATCATTCAAAGAATGGCTATCTCTACACCTTAACATATTACAGACCCAAAAAAGGCACATTCTTACTGCTCGACAAAATACTGCCCTAGAATAACTTAATACCTGTGTTTTATATTTTCAAAAATTAATAAAGAGACTGTCAAACATATTAACGTGAAGCCCTCACCTTACTCGCTATTGTAGATTTATGAAAACAAAACAGACAAAGATTTATCTTTGAAGAGAATGAAACCCACTGAGTTGATCCCCAGACATGAGTCATTGGAGAGTGAGATGTCTCTGAAGTCAGCTGTGAAATGTCATTGTTTGTTTCTCTTTTCTGCCCGATTTCCAGGGAGGTTAATATCTTCACAGCCAGTCAGCTGGGAGAGTTCCATGCTCCATCTTATTCACTGGGATTTGCTTCCAGCCTCACAACCCTTCCTAATGAGCTCTGAGCAGATTATTAGCTGAGGTTGGGGTTCTGGATGTCTGTTTGCACGCTGAGCTGGAAGGTCCATGTTGAGGGATGTCGTCACCATACTAGGTAACATCTTGAGTACGCCTCCGGATAAAGCTATCTCTTTGATCCCCCTCCAGACTCAGAAATTACATGTCTGTGGTATCACACTTTTTATTTAATTAATTTCTTGTTCATTTATCTCGAAAATTGTTTTTAAAAACTCAAAAAAGGGCGATTTGTTTCCTTTTGAAGAAGTCTTTGGAGATGTCTCAGTTCATTTCCTCAAACGACAAGCATAGAAGGAGAGATTTCATTTTTAGCATTACTATAAGGGGAGGCGATCGCCGATGAGGTATTGTCACTGGAGGAGTAATCTGGAGACCCAGGTAATGTTCTGGGGACCCTGGCTTAACTCCCACCATGGCAAATGTTGGCAATTCAATTCAATAAAATCTGGAATGAAAACTGTAATGATGGCCATGAAACCATGGTCGATTGTTAGAAAAAAACCCATCTGATTCACTAAAGTTCTTAAGGGAAGGAAACTGCCATCCTTACCTGGTCTGACCTGCACGTGACTCCAGAACAACAGTAATGCGGTTGAAACTCACTGCTCTCTTGGTAATTAGGGATAGGCAATGAATGGTGGCCTTGTCAGTAATACCCACATCCTCTGTTTGAACACATAAGGAAAACTCGACATCGTGGAGGACAGCCTTATTTAGACAAAATATGCTAACAGAGGTTTTCAAACAAACAAAATGTCACCTTGTTCGATGGCACTATAGACACTGCAATAATCAGTGGGAACTTGAGGAATAATGTACAGAGAGATAATTGATATATAGCAGAATAATACGGTTCTAATAGTAGGTAATTAAATTTTCTGAACAATGACTGGGACTAATATAGTGTGAAAGATTTAGTTGTTGAAGAGTTTGTTAAATGAGTTCGAGAATATTTTTTTTATCAATATGTAAATACTTTTATCAGAGAACGAGCAAACATGACTTTTTACTGGGGTAATAAGACAGGGCAAGTGCCTGAAGTGATAGGTGTGGAACGCTTTGGGTGGGAGGAAACTGTCGGCTCCTTGTGGAAACGTTTGTATAATCAATAATGACGGGTTAGGTGTCTGATGACTCCAGAGTGGCTAATGTTGTACCTTTGTCTGTGAAGGGATATAAGGAGAAGCCTGGGAACATTAGGCTTCAGAGTCTGACTTCAGTGATGGGTAAGTTGCTGCAGGTGATTCTGAAGGACAGGATTTACCTGTATTTGGAGAGATATGGAACGATTACTGACAGTCAGCATTGAAACAGTAGCGAGAGAGTAATAGTGGAGGGTTGTTTTTCAGACTGAAGGCCTGTGACCAGCGGTGTTCCCCAGGGATCAGTGCTGGGTCCACTTTTGTTTGCCATTCATATGAATGATTTAAATGAGAAAATAGGAAGTTTGGTTTGTAAGATTGCGGATGACACTAAAGGTGGTGTTAAAGTGGACAGCAACAAAGGTTATATACGATTCCAAAGTGGTCCTGATCAATTGGGTGGATGGCTGAAAAGTGACAGATGGAGTTTAATCTGAATAAATGAAAGATATTAGATTTTCATAAAACAAAAAAGGGTAGGACATCGAAGTCGGGCCTTGAGAAGTGATATAGAACAAAGTGACCTAGGGGTTCAGGGCTTTGATGTTTGTGTCACATGTAGGTTAGGCATATGTACTTAGCATATTTGCCTTCATTGCTCAGACTTTTGAGCGCAGGAATTGGGACGTTATGTTGAGGCTGTACAGGATGTTGATGAGGGCTCTTCTGGAATACTGGACCTAGTTCTGGTTGCGCTGTTATAGGAAGGATATCATTAAATTGGAGCGGTTTAACAAGAGATTTACCAGGGTGGTGATGGTAGTGGATGGTTTCTATTATAAGAAGAGGCTGGACAGGCTGAACCTTTTTTCACTGGAGTGAAGGAGCTTGAAGGGTGACCTTATTAGAGGTTTATAAAATCATGAGACGTCTAGGTAATGTGAACAGCAGGTGCCCGTTCCAGGAGGGGACGCGATTCAAGAGAGGGCTTCATAATTTTACAGGTGAGGGGAGAAAAGGCTTTAAAAGACATTAGAGAATTTTTATTAAGTTTTTACTCCGGGTTGGTTAAATTGTTGAATTAACCTCCAGAGGTGTTGTAGCTGTGAATGCAATTACAACTGCTGGGGAGCACGGTGGCTCAGCGGTTCGCAATGCCACCTCATAGCGCCAGGGACTCGGGTTCAATTGCAGCCTCCAGCGACTGTCTGTTTGGACTTTGCACATTCTCCCCGGGTCTGTGTGGGTATCTTCCCACAAGTAAGTTGACCATGCTAAATTGCCCACACTGTTCCGGGATGAGTACGTTTTGTTACATTAGTGTGGCGTAAACATAGGAGAATAGGTCTGGGTGGATTTGTTGTGTAATGACTAGTGGAGTGCCACAAGGATCGGTGCTGGGTACTCTACTTTTTCTCATTTACATAAATGATTTTGATGTGAGCCTAAGAGGTACAGTTAGTAAGTTTGCAGATGACACCAAAATTGGAGGTGTGGTGGACAGCGAAGAACGCTACCTCAGAGTAAAATAGGATCTTGACCAGATGGGTCAATGGGCTGCGAAGTGGCAGATGGAGTTTCATTCATATAAATGCGAGTTTCTGCAATTTGGGAAAGCAAATCTTAGCAGGACTTATACACTTAATGGTAAGGTCCTAGGGTGTGTTGCTGAACAAAGAGACCTTGGAGTGCAAGTTCATAGCACCTTGAAAGTGGAGTCGCAGGTAGATAGGATAGTTAAGAAGGCATTTGGTATGTTTTCTTTTATTGTTCAGAGTACCGAGTAGAGGGGTTGGGAGGTCATGTTGCAGCTGTACAGGACATTGGTTACGCCACTGTTGGAATATTGCGTGTAATTCTGGTCTCCTTCCTATCGGAAAGATGTTGTGAAACTTGAAATGGTTCAGAAAACATTTACACGGATGTTGCCAGGGTTGGAGGATTTGAGCTATAGGGAGAGGCTGTTTTCCCTGGAACGTCGGATGTTGAGCGGTGACCTTATAGAGGTTTACAAAATTGTGAGGGACATGAATAGGGTGAATAGGCAAAGTCTTTTACCTGGGGTCGGGGAGTCCAGAACTAGAGGGCAAAGGTTTAGAGTGAGAGGGGAAACATATAAAAGAGACCGAAGGGGCAACTTTTTCAAGCAGAGGGTGGTGTGTGCATGGAATGAGCTGCCAGAGGAATTGGTGGAGGCTGGAACAATGCAACAGTTAAGAGGCATTTGGATGGATATATGAATAGGAAGGGATTGGAAAGATATGGGTCGGGTGCTGGCGGGTGGGACTAGATTGGGTTGGGATATCTGGGCGGCATGGATGTGTTGGACTGAAGGGTCTGTTTCCATGCTGTATATCTCTCTGACTCTGACTCTAAATGGCCTGTTTCCTCACTGCAGTGATTCTACGAGGCAGTCATTTGGACAAGTACACAATAGGAAATGTTTGGATGCATGTGGACAAAGGAAAGGCAGGTGAGATTAACTCGGTTTGGAATTATGGTCGACATGGATTGATTGGACCACAAGGTTTGTTTCCGTGTTATGTAATATTACGACTCTAATTCTTACTATCTCTACATTCCTCCCTCTTCACAACTCTCCCTATCATTGTCACCTCATCCAGCCTCACAACTCTTCCTTATCTGTAATAATTCCTAGACAACCTCAGAACCCTCGCTAACTGTAATCCCCTCCAGTCTCTCAAAGCTCTGCTGCATGTGCCTTTCTTTGATTCCAGCCATTGGGATACCTTATTTTTATTTCTCACTTGATGACGGCCCTTTCAGATTCCTGCGCCGGGCTCCAGAATTTCCTTCTAAACCTCTCCATCTCACTTTCCTCCCAAACACATTGACCAATCATGTGTATTTTATTCTAATATCACCTTTTCTGACCTGGTTTCAAATGTGGCCTGCCATATTTCTATATTAAGTGTCCAGAGGTTTACAGCACAGAAAAAAAGACTCTGTGGGCCATTCAGTTTGTGCCAGTAAACAAAACTACCTCCTAACTACCCTAATCCATTTTCCAATATTTGGGCAATCGCGTTTTCTGTCTTGGCATAGCAAGTGTGCACCGAAATATGTCTTAAATGCTATTGGAACTTCTGTGTCTCCCACCCTTAGAGAAAGTGAGGTTTAGTGCATCTGTTGCTCGATGATGACATCATCCACAGGAACACAGAACAGCTGAGTCTGTGCAAAGCAGAGATCGTCCACACATTGGGAAGTATGGCAGTGTCCCTGAGAGGGGGCACAGGAGATTTATCAGGATAGTTCAAGGAATGGGGGATTTTCGTAGTGTTTTGGATTTTTTTACATTATTCATTGGTATGATATAGGTGTTGCTGATACATAGAGAATGTCAATCTACAATAGATGGACTCTCCTTCTCAACCTCTCCTCTTGTCTGGGTTGTAGTAACCTTCAGGTTAAACCATCACCAGCCATCTCTCCCTAATGAGAGAGCCCTAGTGGTTTGGTAGAACAATGCTGACTTTACCTTTTGCACAGTGATACAACTGTGACCGGTGGCAAGGCGGGGTGGGGGGCGGCTTGGGTGGGGGGGTGCAAGAGGGAATGCTGAAGATGGTGGATGGAACACCACACAGGCACAGTGCTTTGTCCTGGAGGATGTTCACTTCCTTTAATATTGTTGGGGGCTGCATTGATGCAGGCGAGTGGAGAATGTTCCAACACAATCCAGATGTGTGCCATATAGAGAGCAACAGACATTGGGGAATCAGAGGTTTGGGGAAACTGATTGTTCTCCTTGTAGCAAAGGAAATTGATGAGAGCTGTGACAGAGGGGTTTACAAACGTTATACGTTATAATAATGAACCTTACACCCATCAGCTCATTATACAATGATTACAGGACACACTAAAGGGTTGGGGAGATACAAAAGAAAACTTTTATGCAGCAAATGGGATTCAGATGGAATACAATACTCACACACAATGCGAATATACAGGTCCTGATGAATTGACTAATTCTGTCAGGGGTTGGCGTTACAATTACTGAGATTACCTTCTGAATGCCCACCTGTAATTTCCTATAATAAAAGTTTATAAAATCCATCACAATCAGTTCAGGTTAGAAACTCACACTATCCCCTCCTCCTAGCCCAGGATGACTGTACACATTACCCCTTGTGGAGACCAATTCAGGGGGAAATTTATGTGAGTTTCTATGAGTTTCCACCTTGGGACTTCATTTGAGTGAACAGGGCAGATCTTTGATACACAGGACAGAATGTTCCAAGAGTCAGTGAGATGCGGAGAGCAGGATTTGCTTCCTTTTCTTTCCTTCTGTGCTGCTACTGTGCCTCATCAATAAGTCATGGGGTGTAAAAGGCTCATGCACCTTGATGGGCAAGTTGTCTCCATTCTGACCAATGGGCAGCAAGCTCATCCCAGTCATTCCACAGAGTATCACTAAAAACAGAACAACTTTGCATGCTTCCCACTGTCCAGTGCTACCAGGAAACGTTTAGAAGAATGGGGGGCGGGGGGGGGGTGGGGGGGGAGAACCTTCTGTATAGCTCTGAGAGGACCGTGAAGAGAAAGAGCGATGCACAGGAGAAGCAGGCAACAGGTTTCCAGATGGAGTATAATTTGGGAAAATGGCAAGTTGTTCATTTTGGAGGAGATAATAAAAGAACCGAGTACTGATCACATGGTGGAAACTGTAGAAAGCTGCATCACAAAGGGACCGGGGGGTAATTGTGCAGGAAACACAGAAAGCGAGCCCACAGTTACAACAGGGAATCAGGAAGGGGAATGGACTGTTTTGTTTCCAAGGTTTTCAGTATGAGAGTTTGGAGTATATACCTGAGAGTAACGTGAGGAAATGTTGGTGAGACCACCATATCTGGAGTAATGGGAGCAGTTTTGGTCCCTTTATATAAGGAAATATCACTTTATTGGAGGCATTTCAGGGAAGATTCACTGAGATGATCCCTGGTTTGCAGGAATTATTACTTAAGCAAAGGCTGAACAGGTTGAGACTCTACTCACTGGATTCTGGAGAAGGAGAGGTGATATCGTTGAAACATATGGGATTCCTGAGGGGTTTGACAGAATAAATACTGAGAGATTGTGTCTGAGGGTAAATACTGAGAGGTGAGTCTTGAACCAGATTCTGTGCCAGTCATGGAATCAAAGGTTCTGCTTCAGATTTACCAAGTTTAAGGCAACACATACACGGATAACTGGTTTCAGTAGCAATGGAGCTGGGGTGAGGTGGAGACAAGCAAAATTTTAGAGACTAGAATTCCTGGTGTTCGTGGTTGCATAGGTATCTGATCAGAATGCCACCTTGGGGTCAGATATGACAGCAATATTGTGAAGAGTGTATTGCTTCCTCAGACATTCCCCAGTGAGAGGGAGGGTCTCAGCAGTAAGGGAAAGGTATTTGTCATAGCACCTGAAGGCAATGGGTTTAACCATTACAATGTTTCATTGGAGGAAATTTCTGCGAATCGAGTAGTGGAAGAGAGGTATGCAGTTTGATAACTGAGTAACAGTGGAGCAATGAAGAGGGATGATGAGGAGGTAGAGCTGGGTATTGTCAGTGTACGTGTGAAACCTAACACCGTGCTTTTGGATGATGTCACCTTCTGGCAGTATGTAGGAGGGGACAAGGATAGAGGTACACCAAATGCAATGAATTCACAGAGGAAAGGGAGAATGGAGATGGAGCAGTATTTTCCAACAACGGTGAGGTCAAATATTAGTTTTTAGCAGAATGGATGAGAAGGACATAACCAGAAAAGACAGACAGACAGAACAATTAACAATGTCTGTGAATTGGCGAGGGGAAGTGACGAGGATGAGAAGGAAATATTGAATGATGGTGCAGGCTCGAAGGGCAGAATAGCCTCCTCCTGCATCTATTGTCTATTGTCTATTGTCTATTGAAACAGAGTTGTGATGTCTGTAATTTAGAGAGACTAGAGTAAAGGATCAAGATAAAGCATAAAGCTCTGATAACGCTTGACAAGAGACTGGAGAAAGATGTAACTTTGGGACAAAAACCAGGAACACCACGTGAGTCAGATTGGGCTAGTGGGAGGTAGGAAAGCAGCAGAGGCAGCTGAGCGGATTGTCTCAGTCTTAGCGACAGAGAAACTCCATGTGCTCCAAGCTCTTGTTGTTGGAGGGCAGGATGGAGGAGACAGGATGATGGACAGTGTTTTACAAAAATAAACAAAACCTGGATTAGTGATATCTGAACTGAGTGAACAAACCTGATGTATTTAACTTTTACCCAGAATATTAAAATGTACAACTGACGTGCTGGTTCGAATCCCAGCTCGGAAGATGGTGGAATCTGAATTCAAGAAAAGTAACTGGAATTAGGAATTTCCTGATCTCCATAGAACCATTGTTAATGGTGGAAAAATTCGTGCCAACTTGACAGTGACCCAACAAGCTACTCACTGTATTAATCAATGCAAAGTCTCGACAAAGGAATGAAACTGGATGGACCACTCGACATCTAACATGGCATCAGAAAATATAACCACAGAATTAGCCCTCTCGACGGTGCAACACCTTCCAGACTAGCATCTGGTTTTTGGTGCCAAAATGTGGAGAGCTGTCTCACAGACTAGGCAAGGAACAGCCTGACATAGTCATACTCACGGAATCATCCCTTACAGACAATGACCAGACACCAATATCACCATGCCTAGATATCGAGAGTGTGGTGATGGAAAAGCATAACAGGTCAGGCAGCATCCGAGGAGCAGGAGAATCGACGTTTCAAGGATAAGCCCTTCATCAGTCCGACCTGCTGTGCTTTTCCAGCACCACACGCGCGACTCTGATCTCCAGCAGCTGCAGTCTTCACTTTCACCTGAAATCTCTGGATATGTCCTGTCCCACTGGCAGGGCAGGCCAGGCAGAGGTGATGGCACAGTGGTATACACACTGGAGCCATTTGCCCTTGGAGTCCTCAGTTTTGACTGTGGACACCAGGAAGTCTCATGGCTCCTGCTGATTACCACGTAGCGTGCTCCCTCGGCTTGTGAATCAGTGCTCCTCCATGTTGAACTTGGAGGAAGCACTGAGGCAATAAAATGGTGTCAAGTGAACTCTGCGTGCAGGATTTCAATGCCCTCCACCAAGAGTAGCTCAGCAACAGGATTACCTACTGAGCTGGTTGGATACTCAAGGACATAGCTGCTCAAGCTGGTTTGCAGCAGGCGGTGATGGAACCAACAAGAGGGAAAAACATACTTCATTTATCGTTGCGAATCTATCAGCTGCAACTGCATCTGTCCATGACAGTACCGGTAAGAGCCACCATCAAACAGTCCTTTTGCTGACAACGCCTCGCCTTAAAGTTGAGAGTACCCTCCATTGTGTTGAGTGGAACTATCACTGTCTTAAATAGGACAGATGTAGGAAATCAAACTGGATATCTCTGAGGCACTGTGGGACATCAATAGCAGCAGAACTGTACTCCAGCACAATCTGTAATCTCATGGGTTTGTAAATCCCATACTCATCTGTTACAATGGACAGAAAAGGAGGGCATGCCATGAGCAGCACCAGGCATCCCTAAAAATGAAGTGCCAACCTTGGGAAGCTACCAAGCAGAACTATCTGCATGTCAAACAGCAGCAAGCAAGAGCTAAGTGATCCTATATCCAATGGATCAGATCGGAGCTCTACAGTTCTGCCACACTCAGTTGTGAATGGTAATGGACAATTAAACAACTCGTTGCAGGAAGCATCACAGATATCCCCACCCTTACTGATGGAGGGGTTTCACACATCCATGCAAAAGATAAGATGGCAGAATTTGCAGCAATTGGCAGCCACATGCAAAGTGGAATGATCCATCTCAGCCCTCTCCAGTGGTTCCTAACGTCACAGAATGTGAGCTTTAAGCCAGTTCAAATTAGTTCGAATAATATCAAGAAATGGTTTAGTAGTGAAAAGACAATGGGTACTGCTAATATTCTGGCAAGATGTCTTATGGCTTGTGCTCGAGAACGTGCCACCCGCTAAGCCACATAAACACAGGGCAAATCCAACCCAGCCAATTTCCCTCTATCAGTCCACACTCGATCAGAAGTAAAATGCTGGAAGATGTCATTAACAGGGCTACAAAGCAGCAGCTGCTCAGCAACAGCCAGCTGAGTGACACTCATTTTAGGCTCCACCAGGGCCACTCAGCTCCCAATGGTGATACCGTTCTGTTTTACAACCTGACAACCAGCTGAATCCCAGAAGCGAGGTGAGAGGAACAGCCCAGTCCCACTCCAAGACCACTATTTCTAGCTAATTCCACCCTCATCTCAGCTCATATACTGAAACTCTCATCCATCGTGTGTTACCTCAAGACTTAATTATCCAATCAGACTCCTGGCTAGCATCCCAAATTCAACCTCCCTGTAATCTCAAGAAAAATTGAAAACTCTGTCGCCTACGTGCTCACTTCTCCACAAACATGTTCATCCGTCAAAAGGCTCCTATTCATAAGCAACAGCAATTTTAAAAACACCCTCTTGATTTAATTCCTGCCTGTGATCATCCCTAGCTCCCTGCACCTCATATCCTTTCAAACGTCGACAACCCATTTTCTTCGAGACCCTCAACGATCTGTTAATTCATTACTTCAACTGTGTGGCTGATTCTAATGTTGCTAAAACAACATGGTCTGGAATTTGCAGACAAAACCTCACAGGTCTGCTTTCCTCCTTTAAGGCATCCCTCAAAACCTGCTTTTTGGCAATGCTTTTGGTCAGCTGACCTAATATTTTCATCTCTGGCCTTATACCTAATTTTCTCAATAATATTTTTGTGAAATTACAAGCATGATAATAAAACTATTCTGTAATATCTCTTCCCCAACCACATTGTAGGAGCACCATCACCACACAAAGTGCCGCTGTGCAAGAAAGTCAAGCATCACCCTCTGCACAGGCAACAGGGCTTTGGCATTAATCACTGGTTTCTGTGGAAGGAGAAACACCGTTGATGTTTCAGGGAGTACAAAATGGGTTACAGGGAATGAAAATGATGCTGAATTTGATAGTCAGAAATGGAAGGAAAATACACTTGCTTATTGGAAAAAAGAATTCTTATCTATCAAAGATATTCCAGAAACAAAATCTGACAATAGAGTAGCACACGGTCAGGGGCTGTGCCGCAGTGAAAAACTCATTTACAAAGGGTATATAACAGTAATAGTACAGTACTGAACAGACCAAAAATACAACCATGGTTCGAGACTGAGGAAGCTAGATATTGACAGTGGTCATGAGGGGGCCAGAGGTGAAGCAGAGCAGCATTAGCTGCTATGATCCCAAAGACGCTCTACCAGAGAAAGGGGACACTTACCGAACAACCCAGATGCCCTCTTTCGTTAAAGACCGCAATATCCCCTCAGACGTGGTTGACGATGCTCTCCACCACATCTCCTCCACTTCTCACTCCTCCGCCCTTCGAATCCCGCCCCTCCAATCACTACCAGAACAGAACCCCACTGATCCTCACCTAGCACCCCCCAATCCTCCAGATACATTGTATCATCCTTTGTCATTTCCACCACCTCCAAACGAACCCCACCATCAAGGATATATTTTTCTCCCCTCCCCTTTTAGCATTCCAGAAAGACCACTTCCTCCGCGACTCCCTCGTTAGGTCCACACTCCCACCAACCCAAACTCCACACCAGGCACCTTCCCCTACAACCGCAAGAAATGCAAACTTGCCCTCACACCTGCCCCCTCCCTTCCTTCCAAGGCCACAAGGGATCCTTCTATATCCACCACTAATTTACCTGCACCTCCACACACATCATTTACTGCATCCGCTGCACCCGATGTGGCCTCCTCCACATTGGGGAGACAGGCCGCCTACTTGCAGATCGTTTCAGAGAGCACCTCTGGGACACCCGCACCAACCAACCCAACCGCTCCGTAGCTGAACACTTTAACTCCCCCTCCCATTCGGCCAAGGACATGCAGGTCCTTGGCCTCTTCCATCGGCAGACCATGGCAACACGACGCCTGGAGGAAGAATGCCTCATCTTCCACCTCGGAACATTCCAACCTCAAGGGATGAATACAGATTTCTCCAATTTCCTCATTTTACTCGCCCCACTTTATCTCAGTCCCAACCCTCGGACTCAGCAGGGCATTCTTGATCTGCAATCTTCTTCCCGACCTCTCCGTCCCCACCCCCTCTCCGGCCTATCACCCTCACCTTAACCTCCATCCACCTATCGAACTCCCAACGCCCCTCCCCCAAGTTCCTCCTCCCAACCTTTTATCTTTGCCTGCTTGGCATACTTTCCTCATTCCTAAAGAAGGGCTTATACCTGAAACGTCGATTATCCTGTTCCTTGGATGCTGCCTGAACTGCTGTGCTTTTTCAGCAACACGTTTTTCAGCTCTGATCTCCAGCATCTGCATTCCTCACTTTCTCCCTTCATCACATTAGTACCTTGCTTATTTCCGATCTTTAGGATGGGAACAGTATCTTCCGGATCAGTATGATAATTGGGGAAATTAACCCACTAGTTACTCAGCTAAAACAAAGTGCTCTTGTGATGCTGTGATAGTGTCTCCAATTTTGAGCCAGAAGGCATGGATCAGTCGCACCTGAGCCAGAGGTGTCATAATGCGTCGAAATAGGTTGGTTAGGAAAACAATATGAGACAAACTTCAGCAACTGAATGGACAGTCTTGATGGTCTCTGCAAATTCCAAACTTGACTGTTTTGTGTCCTGACCTGTGGCCTGATATCAATTAATCTTTTTCATTTAAACTGAATTGCCTTTTCTTGTGTTGAATATAATTGAGTTTTTTTCCTGTCTGCATGCCCCCTTGTGCAAAACCTGTTGCAAACTGTCAAAGAACAACATTGAAAACTCCGATCAGCTGATAGCCTGTTCAAGGGCTTAAACCAGTGGCCTTTTCCACTGGGACAGTAGGCGCTGCAGAATTGATCCCATTTCCCATTAAACTGAGACAGGAGGTGGTGAGCTTGCTGAAATGTCTTGCACTGAAACATTTTTGAATTAAAATAAGTGACTATGGCTGCGGTGCAATTGAATTTCGAGACTTAGTGGGGATTATCAACTGTCTTATCTTTGTTTGTTTCATCGCTGAAGGAATGAGAGCAGCCCAACGCCAGCTGGACCTGCGGAGAAACTGCCAGATATTAAAATGCGTAACTCCGCTTCATTAGCCAGTCTGTCAGAGTCTTCCAGACTCAAACATCATGACTGGAGCTGGGCGTTTTGTACTCACTGTGAATGCTATTACAGAGTACAAATTCAATGCATAACATATTTCATGAGAACTGAAAACAACATATACTGAAGATCACTGTAGGGAGCCTATGGCCGAGTCGTATTATTGCTAGATTATTTTCCCAAAGATACAGGTAGCATTCTGGAGAACCAGGGTCGAATAGTGCCACAGGAAATGGTGGAATTGGAATTCAGTGTATATCTGGAATTAAGATTCTCATGACCATGAATCCTTTGTCGAGTTTCGGAAAATAAATCTGGTTTACTAACACGCTTGTGATAAGAAGCTACTATCCTTTAAATTGTTGGTCCTACATGTTACTCCAGACACACAGCAATGAGCTTATCTCTTCACTCCCCATTGGTCAATTAGGGATGAGCAATGAATGCTGCAGAGCGAATGACACCCTCATCCCATAAAAGTCTTTTTAAAAATCGATGGAGAGAGCAAGCTAACATTTTGAGTCCAGATAACTCTTCATCAGAGCTCTGATCGAGTCATCGACACTCGCCGTTAGCTTGCTTGGTCTCCATGGATGCTTTATGAACTGCTGTGAGCTCCAATATTTGTTGTTTTCAGTACAAATTCCACCATCTGCAGTAATTTCCTTATATGTTTCTTCATTATTTTCTTTATTAATGCCCACTAAATTGCAGCTACTACTCAACACCTTACCTACAGAGTTCTGTGGCCCTGGTATCAAAAGCCTCCATTGACTTGTTCAATTACACCATAGTTTTGGACAATTGCAAGATGCCACTGTGGCTGAAAAGAATAGAATCATAGTCATCAACATGGAAATGAACCCTTCGGACCAACTCGTCCATGCCAACCAAATTTCCTAAACTATGCTGGTGCAGTTTGCCTGCATTTGGACCATCTTCCTCAACCTTTCCTATTCACGTGCCTTTCCAAATGTCCTTTAAATGTTGTAACTGTACTTGCACCTAGAACTTCCTCTGGACATTCATCCCGTATCCCAACAAATCCCTTTGTGAGGAAGTTGGCAATTGGTAGTTTCACTGTTGACTACGGTGTGTGAATTGCTGGGGATTATTGTTCGTTCAGGACCATCCCTTTCTGAGCACGGCTCAGGGCCTCAAGGGATTCCTGAATGTGGCTCGGGCCTCCTTGTGGGTTACCACATGCTGCCCAAGGACTTGTGTTGCGCGGCGCATCTGTCTATGGATGGGGATGTTGTGGAAGAAAGGAGGTGGCGTTAAGGAATTAATTTAATTAAGTAATGTGGGGTTGACTGGTTGTGCGAACATTTATTGCTTCATTCTAATACCCTTGAGATGGTGGTTGTGAGCTCTCTTGTTGAATCACTGCAGTCCGTGTGGGTTGTAGGGCTATCGATAGTGCTGTTGGGAGGGAGTTCCAGAATGTTGGCTCAATGACACTTCAGGACTGCTGAACGATTTTCAACTCCAGATGGTAGTGGCCAGGAAGGGAACCTGCAGAAGCTAGTATTCCCAGGAATCTGCGTCCCTTTTCCTTTTAGTTGGTATTGGTCACAGGTTTGGAAGATGCTATTGAAGTGTTATGAATTGACGGAATGTATCTAGTAGATGGTACATAGTGCTGCTGTGGGCATCAATGGAGGAGGGAGTGAATGTGCTGCCAATCAAGCAGTCTGCTTTTTCCTGATGCTGTCAAGCTCCTGAAGTGTTCTTGGAGCTGCACCCAAACCTAGCCAAGAAGCGAATATTCTATTGCCCTCCTGAGTTGTTTCTTGTAGATGGAGGACAAGCTTCAGATATTCGGGGGTGGTTTACTTACCGTAGTTATATGGCTATTCCACTTCAATTTCTAGTCAATAGTAAATCCCCAGAATGTTGGTGGTGGGGATTCGGTGATGGTGGGTTTGGAGAAAGAGGCTGCAAAATTTTTGGTGAAGGAGCTTCAGGCTGAAAGCTAGGGAGGAGGGAATAAGGTAGAGGTTAAAAATGGATAGGTGGGGAAATATGCTGCAAAGGAGACATTACGGCCTTTTCTCTGTGCTGAGCCCAGCTGGTCTTCTAACACTACAGTAGAGATATTGTTGCTCACCTCACCAAATCTCACCATAGTCTTTCCAATACCATGCCCATTAAACCCCTTGCATCAGTCTATTCCTCTTGCTTCCTCCATTTGAAAAAAGAACATAAGATCATTAGAATTAGGAGCAGGATTATTAATCAGCCCATTATACCTGCTCTGCCATTTGATGCAATCATGGCTAATCTCATCTTGGCGTGAACACCACTTTCCTGCCAGCTCTCCTTAACTCTTCAGCCCATTACTCATTAAAATGTGTGTGCCTCCTATTTCAATTTACTTCATGTCCCGTAATCCACATTGTTCTGAGGTAGTGAATTCCCCAGATTCACCATCCTCTGACAAAAGTAATTCCTCCAACTTCCCCTAAAATTGCCACTCCTCATTTTAGATTGATCATCTTCTCCGCATCAACTTGGTCAATCCCTTGACCATTTTATAGACGTCAATGATACCACCTCTCACTCCTGGGCTCCAATGAATATGAATGCAAATAGTGGTTGTAGTTCAGCTTGTGACATTTTAATAACCGTGGCAGAGGATGTTTGTTCAAAACTGAGCTGGGCAGTTAGTGCTTTTCAAATAAGCAATAGTTGACGAGATTAAGTACCTCAATATATTAGAGTTTTATTTTAAGACTTACTGTAGGGAAGACTTGGTTTAGGGAGATTTGCAGTCAAAGTTGTGGAAGATTAACCTCCACCCATGTGTGAGGTAGTACACTGTGGTCAATAAAATGCAGAGACCAATTCCTCTTTGGAAATATGTCCTTAAATAGGGCAGAGGGATCTGGAGATAGGAATGAGTCACTGGCAGCAAATGGCCCCGGTTTGTGAGGCTAGATGGAGAAGTAGGTCATGGGTTTATTTCTGGGGCGACAGAATGGGAATGTGTCCGATCTGTGTAGGACCATGGACAGGTCACCCTTGGGGCACTGCACACAGTTCGGATCGGGGACAGGTCACCCTTGGGGCACTGCACACAGTTCGGATCGGGGACAGGTCACCCTTGGGGCACTGCACACAGTTCGGATCGGGGAAGGTAAAGAATAGTTACTGGGATTATATCCAAACTGAGTTTGAATTCATCAAGTAAGATTGGGCAGTGTTATCTCATTGAAAAAGTGTGACATGGTCCAGTTACGTTTGATCGGGTAGACATGGAAAAGATGTTTCTGCTTGCGAATGACAGAATCCACTGGATCTGGGGATGTAATTGTAATCACTATTAAATCTAACGGGGAATTTGCAGAGGGCGACAAAGTTTTTTCCCAGATAGGGGTTTGAATGTAGAACTTACTTCATCAGGAATAATTGAAGTAAATAACAGATTAATTCAAGGAGGAGCTTGGAATACAAGAAATCGAAGATAACTATGTTGATGGGTTTAGGTTGAGAAGGAAGCCTATGTAAATCACAAATACTGAGAACCTGTTTTTGTGTCCTGAAACTATACATCTGTGTTGTTCTGTGACATTTCTATAGGAGCAGCAGCAGCAGCAGTAAACAAGGCAGCTCTCCCTTACTATTCTTGGAGAAAAGCAGAACTTCTGGCCACACAAAAGGGAAATAGCTCTATTGAGGAGGTGGTTCAAACAGTGGCCAACGACTCGATCCGCAGAGACAGTGTGCCTTCATTACCTGGTGAGAAAGGTGAATTCTTTAACCAGAAATGATGTTTTGTCCTTCCACTGATCTCATGACTTAAGCAGGGAAATGTGTCTCTTCAGTTAGATGATTTGAATCAATCAAATCCTTTGCTACGTTAGCACTCCTTCCCTACCCAAAGGATATGTGGGTCAAATAGGCACATGTCCGGCAATGATTTATTTCAAGATTCCTTTATTCAGTCATGTGCTTAAGCGATTCAATCCAACTTCCTTGTGTTTCCCTTGCATCTGTGGTTGTGCATAAGGAAACTTAAACAATGTGTGATTCAATATCAAAGTTGTGTTGAATCAATAATTGTAACGCAACTCTGCTCCTTGAGCAGATAATTAATCCAAAGATTCTAGCTCAGCCCCTAACTTCAAGTTCAAGTTCTAAACCTTTCAGTGAGCAATGGAAAATAACAAAGAATAATATCAATCATTTATTGTCTCTCCAGACTCTGCTTCTGTTGCCACTGAGTACTCCCATGAGTTCAACGAGGCAATGACGAAAGAGGAGATTGAAGAGAAATCCGTCCATTCCCTTCTGCCATCAGAGAGCCATCACCGCTTTAATATGGGGAAGAAACGCAGCCAGCAGGATGATTCAGATGATGACATAGTGTGGGACCAATCGGCTTCTCCAATGGATTAGGGTGAGTGGTGGTGCCAATTACTGGGATCTCAGTGCTTGGAATAGTTGCTTCTCTCCATGTTCGAGGTATCTTGCCATGAGATTCAGATGGAGAGGATGAGGCCTACATGGTGTAACGAGTGTGAGCCAACAGTTGGCGGGGCCTGTGCTTTTGAAAAGAAAAGCGAGTACCACTCGGTAACAATGTGCCCAGAGTTTATAAATCATGAAGGAGAAAAAATATTTAACATTGTTAATCTTTGTGATCGAATTCCCATGTCATGAAGACAAAGATTAATATTTAATGGGATTCATTGCTCCCCCAATCAGATAAACACAAGGCAAATTTGACAGCGAAGACTGTCCCTGAATTTACACCTTTCTACTCTCCATTAAAGGTAATAAGATGCAAAATATGTCCTTGCCGAGGAATTTGGTTTGAACAAGAGACATTTATGTAGATAATAAGACGTATTCTCATTGGAAGGATATGGTTAGTGATATCATGCACGGATCGATGTTGGAGCCCTATTTACTCACTATTCATAATGAAAGGAAAGCCGCATTCCAAATTTGGGGCCACTCTATAGATTACTGCGATTTTTAGTGTAGGTAGATGGAAGCATAGCATTAGAAAGCAATATTGATAGATTCAGTCAATGAAAAAAACAACGACTGATGAGTTTGTGTCGGCAAGTGAGAGGTTGGATCAAAATAGGATATTTCTTGATTGTGAAAATAGAGAGAGAGTGATTGATCCAGCTGTACAGTTTATGAAAATGTCACAGACAGGTTCAAAAAATGATCAAGGGGCCGGTAGAATGTTGACATTGATCTCTACAGAAGACTCGATATCAAAGTATTAGAAGTCTTGCTTCAGCAAATCCGAACCTAGTTAGACCAAGCTGTCAGGGCTGGGCACCATGGCTTAAGAAGAGTATCACTCTGAGTGGAAGTGCAGAGTACCGGAAGCGGCAGAGACAGGCCACTATAAATGCCAGAGGAAACAGCATAGAAGCGCTTCACAGGAGGCTCCCAAGCACTGAGGATGTCACATGGACAGTTGTCGAAACGTTTGCAAGACAAATTCCCAGCTCGGCAAACAGAACCACAACAACAAGCTACAAATCCCGAGCTACAAATCTTCTCCCAAACTTTGAGTGCAGAGTAGATTTACTGAAGTGATATTTGGATTCCAATGCTTAACTTAAGAAGAAAGATTAAACAGATAAAGTGTTCGAGTCAGGACATTGAGGCGTGATATCGGGGAAAACTTTTATACACAGAAATGGATAAAGTTTGGTAAAGTTCCACAAACAGCGATTGATTGGATATCATTTGCAAATTTTAAATCTGAGATTGGTAGAGTTTGAATGAAAATGCTGAAGGATTATGGGACAAAGACAGGGATTTATCATGATGATGAAGATTATAATGATTTGGATGAATGGTGGAATAGGCTCATGGAGCTAAATACCCACCTAGTGTTCTGACGTTGATGTAACCATGGCACCCTTATTCTCTGCAAGTGCAACTCCTGTTGTGTTTTTGGTTATGTATCAGAACCTGGCAGCAAATTAGTGACTGGAATCCTGACCAGAAAATTATCAGTATGAGTGTCTTCACCGGTCTTAATGTGTTTCACAGATGATGAAATGACACAGCCAAGCACTCTCCTGCCCTCTCTCCACTCTCTCCAAATCAGTCCTCCCGTCCAACACCCCTGCCCCACCCTCTCGTGCCCCCCAGCAACCCCCTCTTAACACCCCACCCCTCTCCCCGCCCCTCTCCCCACCCCTCTCCCCACCCCTCTCCCCATCCCTCTCGCACACTCACACACCCTCCGCCCCTCCCACCCCCTCTCGCACCCCACCGCACCCTCCCTCACCCCCCCTCTCAAACCCCCGGCCCCCCGGGCCACCCTTCCCCATTCACCCCCCTCACCCCCTTCTCCCACCTCCCCCACTCTCGCCCAACCCCTCGCCCCCTCACGCCGCCCCATTGCCTTCCTCCATCCTTTCACCCCCCTCACACCCATTCACCCCCATCGTCCACCCCTGCCGCCCCTTCGAACCCCTTCTCGCCCCCTTTTTGCCCCCCTCGCCCCACCCTCGCGCCGTCGCCCCCGTCACCCCTTCGGCCCACCCCCCGCTCCACTCTCGCCCCCTCACTCCCCCATCCCCCCTCGCGCCCCCGCCCCCTCCTCACCACTCGCACCCCCTCTTGCCCCCATTCCCCCTCCCTCTACCCCCGATTCCCTCCTCCCTCTATCCCCCCTTGATGCCTCCTCCCTATATCCCCTCCCTCTACCTCGCCTTCCTCTTACCCCCCCTCTACCCCTCTAACCCCTCCCTCTACACTCCCTACCACCCTCCCTCTAACCCCTCCCTTTCCCCCTCCCTCAACCCCCTCTTCCCCCTCCCCCTCTATCCCCCCACCCTCTATCCCCCTGCCTCTACCCCCTCTCTCTATCCCCCCTCTATCCTCCCTATATCCCCTTCCTTCTACCCCCTCCCTCTACACCCTCTACCCGCCCTCCTTCTACCCGCTCCCTCTCCCCCTCCCTCTACTCCGCTCCCTCTCCCCCTATCTCCTCCTCCCTCTTCCCCCCTCCCTCTATCCACCCTCCCCATCTCTCTCTCCTTCTTTCTTGCTGCTCCGTCGCTGCTACTCTTAGTCTTTCTCGCTCCCTCGCTCCTTTTTTCCCATGCTCCCACTCTGCCAATGTCGCTCTTTCTCTCTCTCGCTCTCTCTCATATTTCCCCTCTCTCTCTTGCACTTTCTTGCAGCTCTCTCTAGCGCTCTCTCTCTTGCTCGTGCTCTCTCTCTCTCAGCTCTCCCTCACTCTCTCACCCCACTCTTTCTCTCATCCCTCTGTCTCTCACTGACCCCCTTTCTTTCTCTTGCCCTCTCACTCTCCCCATCTCTCTCTCTCACACTCCTTCTCTCTCTCTCACTCCTTTCCCCCTCACTCTCACACCCCCTTTCTCTCCTCTCTCCCCATCACTGTCACCCTCTCTTGCCTCTCTCTCTCTTGCGCGCAGCCCTCTCTCTCTCTTACACCCACTCTCACCCCTGTCTCTCTCTATATCCCTCTCTGTCTTCCCCCGTCACATCGCTCACCTCTCTCGCTCTCTCTCTATCCTTCTCTCTATCACCTCTCCCTCTCTCTCCTCTCACTCTCTCTCGCTCTCTCTGTCGCCCCTCTGTAACCCCTCCCTTGCTATTTCTCAATCACTCTCTCCCTCACCCTCTCTCCCACACCCTCTCACCCTCACTCTTTCCCTCGCTCTCTCACTCTCTCTCTCGTATTTGTCCCTCTTTCCCTCTTTCTTGCAACTCTCTCCATTTCTCTCATTCTCTCTCGCACGTTCTCTCTCTCTCACTCACTCTCAGTCACTCTCTCCCTCTCTCTATATCAAGCACCCCCCCCTCTCTCTGTCTCGCTCCTTTCTCTGTCTCCCCACTCTATCCCTCTCTCTCTCGCCACCTCTCTCCCTCATTCGCTCTTGCCTCATTGCTCTCCTATCCTCTCTTCCTCTCTCACCCCTCTGTCTCTGCCTCTCTGGGCATTCCCTCTGTTTCTCGCCTCTTCTATCTCTTTCGTCCGTCTCTCATTGTTCTACCGCTCGCTCGTCCCGTCTCTCCGTCTCGCTATCCCTTCTCTCTCCCTCCCTCTCTCTCTCTTGCGGCCTCTCTCTCACTCTCACTCACCCACCTCTTTCCCTGTAGCTCTCTTTCTCTCTCTCTATCCTGCCCCCTTCTCTCTCTCTCTACCAATCCTCTCTCTTTCGCGCGCGCACTCTTGCTGTCTCTCATTCTCTCTCTCTTGCCCCCTCTCTTCGTCTGTCTGGCACCTCTATCTCTCTCGCCGCATCATTCTCTCGATGTCTCTCTCGCGCACGCTCTCTCTTGCTCGCCGCCCATTGTTCATCTCTCTCTGTCTCTTGCTCTCGTTCTGGCTCTCTCTCGCTGGCGCCCTCACTCGCCCTTCTCTCTCTCACCCACCTCTCTCTCGCCCCTATCTCTCTTGCCCCCTTCCTATCTCTCTCGTAACCTCCCTATCTCTCTCGCCCCCTCCCCCTCTCTCCCGCCCCTCTCCCCTCACTCTTGCACCCTCCCTTTCTCTCTCTCCCCACCCACTCTCTCGCTCCCCTCCCTCTAACTCTCTCACACCTTCCCTATCTCTCTTTCGCCCCTACCTCTCTCTCTCAATCGCCCCCTCCCTGTCCCGCTCTCGCCCCCTCCCTCTCTCTCTCACCCGACTCCCTCCCTCTCTCTCTCGCCCTTTCCTCGCTCTCTCTCGCCCCCTCTCTCTCTCTCCCCCTCCCATTTATCTCTTGTCCGCCTCCCTCTCTCTCATCCCTTCCCTCTCTCCCTCTCTCACCGCACTCCGTCACTCTTCCTCGCCCGCCCTCCCTCTCTCTCGCCCCCTCCCTCTCTCTCTCTCGCACCATCTCTCTTTCTCTCGCTCCCCTCCCTCTCACTCTCTCACCCCCTCCCTCTTTCTCTCACCCGCCTCTCTCCCTCCCCCTCTCGCCCGCTCCCTCTCTCTCTCTCGCCCCCTCCCCCTCACTGTCTCGCTCCCCTCCCTCTCTCTCTCGCCCCCTCCCTCTCTCTCTCTCGCCACCTACCTCTCTCTCTCTCTGGCCCCCTCCCTCTCTCACCCCCTCCCACTCTCTCTCGCCCCCTCCCTCTCTCTCTCGCCCCTCCCTCTCTCTCTCTCACCCCCTCGCTCTCTCGCCCTCTCCCTCTCTCTCTCGCCCACTCTCTCTCTCTTGCTCCATTCTCGCTCGCTCACTCCCCACCCTCTCACTCTGTCGCTCCACTCCCTCTCTCTCTCTCACTCCCCTCCCTCTCACTCTCTCTCGCCCCCTCCCTCTCTCTCTCTCTCTTACCTCACTCCCTCTCTCGCCCTCTCCCTCTCTCTCTCTCTCACCCTATCCCTTCTCTCTCTTGCCCCCTCCCTCTCTCTATCACCCGCCCCCTCCCTCCCTCTCATCCTCCTACCTCTCTCTCGCCCCCTCCCTCTCTCTCTCATCCTCCTACCTCTCTCTCGCCCCCTCACTCTCTCTCTCGTCCTCTCTCTCTTTCTCTCGCCCCCTCACTCTCTCTCTCGCCCCCCCTCACCCGCCTCCCTCCCTCCCCCTCTCGCCCGCTCCCTCTCTCTCTCTCGCCCCCTCACCCTCACTCTCTCACCCACTCCCTCTCTCTCCTCGCCACACTCCTTCTCTCACTCTCGCTCCCCTCTCACTCTCGCCCCCTGTTTCTCACTCACCCCCTCCCTCCCTCTCTCTCACCCACTCCCTTTCTCTCACTCGCCCCCTCCCTCTCTCTCACTCTCGCCCCCTCCTTCTCTCAATCGCCCCCTCCCTCTCTCTCTCTCCCCCTCCCTCACTATCTCTCACCCACTCTCGCTCTCTCGTCCCCTCTCCCTCTCTCTCGACACCCGCTCTCTCGCACGCCCACACTCTCTCACTCGCCCCCTCCCTCTCTAACTTTTTGCCACCCTCCCTCTCTCTCTCGAACCCTCCCTCTCTCTCTCTCTTTCTCCATCTCTCTCTCGCCTCCTCCCTCTCTCTCTCACCCACTCCATCTCTCTCTCTCTCTCGCTCCCCTCCCTCTCACTCTCTCGCTCCCCTCCCTCTCACTCTCTCGCTGCCCTCACTCTCACTCTCTTCCTCCCCTCCCTCTCACTCTCTCGCCCCACCCTCTCTCTCGCCCCTCCCTCTCACTCACACACCCTCCCTCTCTCACTTGCCCCTCCCTCTCTCTCTCACCCCCTCGCTATTACTCTCTCTCCCTCTCGCCCCACTCCCTGTCTCGCCCTCTCCCTCTCGCTCTCGCCCCCTCCCTCTCTCTCTCGCTCCCTCCCTCGCTCTCTCTCGTCCCACTCCCTCGCTCGCCCTCTCCCTCTCTCTCTCTCGCCCCCCCCTCACCCCCTCTCTCTGTCTCTCTCTTCCCCTCTCTCTCATGCCCCCTCCCTCTCTCCTTCGCGCCCTCTCTCTCTCTCTCGCCATTGCTCGCTCGCTCAACCCTCCCCCTCTCTTTTTGCCCTCACTCTCACTCTTGCCCCCCGTCTCTCTCACCCCTCCCTAACTCACTCTTACCCCTCCCTCTCTCTCTCTCGCCCCCCTCTCCCTCTCAGCCCCCTCTCTCTCGCCCCCTCCCTCTCTCTCTCTCGCCGCCTCCCTCTCTCTATCGCCCCCTCCCTGTCTCTCTCTCTCGCCCCTTCTCTCTCTCTCTCGCCCCCTCTCTCTCTCGCTCCCCCCTCGCCCCATCCTTCTCTCTCGACCCCTACCTATCCTCTTGCCCCCTCCCCCTCTCTCTCCCTTGCGCCCTCCTTCTCTCTCTCTAGCCATTGCTCTCTCGCTCACCCCTCCCCCTCTCTTGTTGCCCTCACTCTCGCTCTCGCCCCTATCTCTCTCACTCCTCCCTCTCTTGCTCTTACCCCTCCCTCTCTCTCTCGCCCCCCTCTCCCTCTCAACCCCCCCTCTCTCTCGCCCCCTCCCTTCTTGTCTCTCGCCTCCTCCCGCTCTCTCTCGCCCCCTCCTTCCCTCTCTCAACCCCGGCCTCTCTCTCTCTCCCCTCCCTCTCTCGCTCTCGCCCCCCCTTTCTCGCTCTCGCCCCCTCCCTCCTTCTCTCGCCCCCTCCATCTGTCTCTATCTTCCCCTCTCTCTCATGGCCCCTCCCTCTCTCCCTCGCGCCTGCCCTCTCTCTCTCTCGCCCTCACTCTCGCTCTTGCCGCCTCACTCTCTCTCTCGCCTCCTCCCTCTCTCTCTCTCTCGCTCCCTCCCCTCTCTCTCTCTTGCACCCCTCTCGCTCGCTCACTCCCCTCCCTCTCACTCTCTCGCTCCACTCCCTCTCCCTCTCTCGCCCCCTCCCTCTCTCTCTCTCGCCCCTCCCTCTCTCTCTCTCTGGCCCCCTCCCTCTCTCACCCCCCCACTCTCTCTCGCCCCCCCTCTGTCTCTCACCCCTCCCCCTCTCTCTCTCACCCCCTCCCTCTCTCTCGCCCTCTGCCTCACTCTCTCGCCCCCTCCCTCTCTCTCACTTGCCCTCTCTCTCTCTCTCTCCCCTCCCTCTCTCGCTCCCCTCCCCCTCTCTCTCTCGCTCCCCTCTCTCTCTCGCTCGCTCCCTCCCTCCCTCTCTCTCCCTCCCCTCCCTCTCTCTCTGGACCCCGTACCTCTCTCGCCCCCTCCCTCTCTCTCTCTCGCCTCACTCCCTCTCTCGCCCTCTCCCTCACTCTCTCTCGCTCCCTCCCTCTCTCTCTCTCTCACCTCCCTCTCACTCTCTCGCGCCCCTTCCTCACACTCTCTCGGCCCATCCCTCTCTCTCGCCCCACTCCTCTCTCTCTTGCCCTGGCCTCTCTCTCTCTCTCCATCCCCTCCCTCTCACTCCCTCGCGCCCCTCCCTCACACGATTTCGCTCCCATCCCTCTCACGCTCTCGCCCCCTCCCTCTCTCTCGCACCCCCTCCCTCTCTCACTCGCCCCCTCCCTCTCTCTCTCTCATCCCCTTCCTCTCTCTCTCGCCCCCTCCCTCTCTTGTCCTCTCCCTCTCTCTCTCGCCCCCTCTTTCTCACTCTCTCTCGCCCCCTCTGTTTCTCACTTACCCCTTCCCTCTCTTTGTCTCTCTCGCCCCTCCCTCTCTCTCACTCGCCCCCTCCCTCTCTCTCTCTCACCCCCTCCCTCTCTCTCCCTCTTTCTCTCGCACCCTCCCTCGCTCTCACACACACCTTCCCTCAATCTCTCTCTCTCGGCCCCTCCCTCTCTCGCCCCCTTCCTCTCTCTCGCCTCATCCCTCTCCCTCTCTCGCTCCCCTCTCTCTCTCTCGCCCCCTTCTCTCAATCGCCCCCTCTTCTCTCTCTTTTCGCCACCCTCCCTCTCTCTCTCCACCCCTCCCTCTCTCTCTCCATCTCTCTCTCGCCTCCTCCCTCTCTCTCTAGCCCCCTCCCTCTCACTCTCTCTCTCTCGCTCCCCTCCCTCTCACTTTCTCGCTCCCCTCCCTCTCACTCTCTCACTGCCCTCACTCTCACTCGCCCCCTCCCTCTTTCTCACACTTCCCTCCCTCTCTCAGTCGCCCCCTCCCTCTCTCTCTCTCTCAGCCCCTCCCTATCTCTCTCTCGCACCCATCCCTCTCTCTCTCTCTCGCCCCACTCCCTGTCTCGCCCTCTCCCTCTCTATCTCGCCCCCTCCCTCTCTCTCTCGCTCCCTCCCTCCCTCTCTCGCCCCACTCCCTCGCTCGCCCTCTCCCTCTTTCTCTCTCTCGCCCCCTCTCTCTCTTGCCCCCTCCCTCTCTCTCTTGCCCCCTCCCTCTGTCTCTCTCTTCCCCTCTCTCTCATGCCCCCTCCCTCTCTCCCTCGCGCCCTCCCTCTCTCTCTCTCGCCATTGCTCTCTCGCTCACCCCTCCCCCTCTCTTTTTGCCCTCACTCTCGCTCTCGCCCTGTCTCTCTCGCCCCACCCTCTCTCGCTCTTACCCCTCCCTCTCTCCCTCGCCCGCGCTCTCCCACTCAACCCCCTCTCTCTCGCCCCCTCCTTCTCTCTCGCACCCCCTCCCTCTCTCACTCGCCACCTCCCTCTCTCTCTCTCACCCCCTCTCTCTCTCACTCTCACTCCCCCCCTCTTTCACCCTCTCCCTCTCTCTCTCTCTCGCCTCCTCCCTCTCTCACTCGCCCCCTCCCTCTCTCTCTCACTCCCTCCCTCTCTCTCCTCGCCACCCTCCCACTCTCTCTCGCTCCCTCCCTCTCTCGCCCCCCATCTCTCACCCTATCCCTCCCTGTCTCTCTCTCTCTCGCCCCCTCACTCTCTCTCACACGCCCCCTCCCTCTCTCTCTCTCACCCCCTCCCTCTCTCTCCTCGCCACACTCCCTCTCTCTCTCGGCCCCTCCCCCACTCAATCTCTCGCTCCCCTCTCTCTCTCGCCCTCTCTCTCCCTCGCACCCTCCCTCTCTCGCCCCTTCCCTATCCCTCGCCCCCTCTCTCTCTCTCGCTCCCTTCGCTCTCTCTCGCCCCCTCCTTCTCTCACTCGCCCCCTCCCTTTCTCTGTCGAGTCTGCTCTCTCTCTCTCGCCCCCTCTCTCTCTCGTCCCCCGCTCTCTCGCACCCCCACCCTCTCTCACTTGCCCCCTCCGTCTCTCTCTCACCCCCTCCCTCTCAATCTTTTCGCCACCCTCCCTCTCTCTCTCTTTCTCTATCCTTCTCGCTACCGTCCCTCTCACTCTCTCACTCTCCTCCTTCTCACTCTCTCGCTACCCTCCCTCTCACTCTCTCCCTCCCCTCCCTCTCATTCTCTCACCCCACCCTCTCACTCGCCCCCTCCCTCTCTCTCTCGCCCCCACCCTCCTCTCTCTCTCGCCCCACTCCCTCTCTCGCCATCTCCCTCTCTCTCTCTCGCCCCCTCCCTCTCTCTCTCTCACCCCACTCCCTCTCTCGCCCTCTCCCTCTCTCTCTATCATCCCCTCTCTCTCTCTCGCTCCCTCCCTCTATCTCTCTTCACCCCTCTCTCTATCTCTCGTCACCCCGCTCTTGATCTTGCCCCTCCCTCTCTCTCTCTCGCCCCCTCCCTCCGTCTCTCGCCCCCTCCCTCTGTCTCTCTCTTCCCCTCTCTCTCATGCCCCCTCCCTCTCTCCCTCGCGCCCTCCCACTCTCTCTCTCGCCATTGCTCTCTCGCTCACCCCTCCCCCTCTCTTTTGCCCTCACTCTCGCTCTTGCCCCCACCCCTCTCTCTCTCTCGCCCCCTCACTCTCTCGCCCCTCCCTCTCTCGCTCTTCCCCCTCCCTCTCTCTCTCGCCCCCTCCCTCTCTCTCTCGCCCCCTCCCTCTCTTTCTCTTGCCCCCCTCTCTCGCCCCCTCTCTCTCTCGACCCCTCCCTCTCTCTCTCGCACATTCCCTCTCTCTCTCGCTACCCTCCCTCTCAGTCTCTCGCTCCCCTCTCTCTCATTCTGTCTCTCACCCCCTCCCACTCTCTCTCGCCCCCTCCCTCTCTCTCTCAACACCTCCCTCTCTCTCTTTTCGCCACCCTCCCTCTCTCACTCGCCCCTCCCTCTCTCTAATCGCCACACTCCCTCTCTCTCTCGCCCCCCTCTCTCTCTCTCTCTCACCCCCGGCCTCTCTCTCTCTCTCTCCCTCTCGCGCCACTCCTTCTCATGCTCTCACTCCCTTCCCTCTCACTCTCTCGCCCCCTCCATCTCTCTCGACCCCTCCCTCTCTCTCTCGCACCCCCCGCTTTCTCTCGCCCCCTACGTCTCTCGCCCTCTCCTTCTCTCTCTCTCTCTCTCTCGCCCCCTCCCCCTCTCTCTCGCCCCCTCCCTCTCACACTCTCTCGCTCCCCTCTCTCTCTCTTACTCCGTCTCTCACTCTACCCCTCCCTCTCTCTTTCTCTCTAACCCCCTCCCTCTCTCTCACTCGCCCCCTCCCTCTCTCTCTCTCACCCCCCGCTCTCTCTCTCGCCCCCCCATCTCTCGCCCTCTCCCTCTCTATCTCTCTCACTCTACTCCACCCTCTCTCTCCCTCTCACCCCCTCCCTCTCTCTCCTCGCCACCCTCCCTTTCTCTCTCGCCCCCTCCCGCACTAACTCTCTCGCTACCCTCTCTCTCTCTCCCTCTCTGTCTCTCCCTCTACCCCTCCTTCCATCTCTCTCTCTCTTGCCTCCTCCCACGCTCTCGCTCCTCTCTCTCACTCGCTCATCCCCTCCCTCTTTCTCGCCCCCTCCCTCTCTCTCGCACCCCCTCCCTCCCTATCGCCCCCCTCTCTCTCGCATCCCTTCCCTCGCTCAATCGCCCCATCCCTCTCTCTCTTTAACGCCTTCTCTCTCTCTCGCCCCCTCCCTCTCTCGCCCTATCCCTCTCTCTCTCTCGCCCCCTCTCACCCTCTCTCTCTCTCGCCCCCTCCCCTCTCTCTGTCGCCCCCTCCGTCTGTCACTCGCCCCTCCCTCTCACTCACTCGCCCACTCTCTCTCTCTCTCACTCGCACACTCCCTCTCTCGCCCCCTCTCTCTCTCGCCCCCTCCCTCTCTCTCTCTCGCTCCCCTCTCTCTCTCGCCCCCTCCGTCTCTAAGTCGCCCCCTCTCACTCTCTCGCTCCCCTCTCTCTCTTGCCCCCTCCGTCTCTCACTCTACCCCTCCCTCTCTCTCTCTCTCGACCCCTCCTTCTCTCACTCGCCCCTCCCTCTCTCTCCCTCGCCCCCTCCATCTCTCTCTCTCTCACACTCTCACTCTCTCTCCTCGCCACCCTCCCTCTCTATGCACCCACCCTCTCTCACTCTCTTGCACCCCTCTATCTATCGCCCCTTCTGTCTCTCACTCTACCCCTCGCTCTCTCTCTCTCTCTCGCCCCTCCCTCTCTCGCCCCCTCGCCCCCTCCCCTCTCTCTCTCACCCCTTCCCTCTCTCTCCTCGCCACCCTCCCTCTCTCTTCACCCCCTCCCTCTCTCTCTCGCTCCCCTCTCTCTCTTGCCCCGTCCGTCTCTCACTCTAGCCCTCCCTCTCTCACTCTCTCGCTTGCCCGCTCCATCTCTCACTCGTCCCTCCCTCTCTCTCTCTTGCCACCTCCCTCTCTCGCCCCCTCCCTCTTTCTCGCACACCCTCTCTCTCACTCGCCCCCTCCCCCTCTCTCTCTAACGCCCTCCCTCTCTCTCTCTCACCATGTTCCGCTCTCGCCCCCTCCCTCTTTCGCTCACCACCCCCTCTCTCTCCCGCCCCATCCCTCTCTCTCGCACCCTCTCCCTCTCTCACTCGCCCCCCTCCCTCTCTCTATAACACCCTCCCTCTCTCTCTCGGCCCCACCCTCTCTCGCCCTCTCCCCCTCTCTCTCGCCCCCTCTGTCTCTCACTCACCCCCTCCCTCTCTCTCACCCGCCCCTCCCTCTCTCTCTCTCCCCCTCCCTCTCTCGCCCCCTCCCTCTCTCTCGCCCCCTCCCTCTCTTGCTCCCCTCACTCCCTCTCACTCGCCCACTCCATCTCTCACTCACCCCATCTCTCTCACTCTCTTACCCCTCCCCCTCTGGCCCCCTCCTTCTCTCTCTCGCCCCCTCCCTCTCTCTCTCGCCCCCTCCCTCTCTCTCTATCTCACCCCAATCCGTCTCTCGCCCTCTCCCTGTCTCTCTCTCTCGCCCCGCCGCTCTCTCGCATCCCCTCCCTCTCTCACTCGCCCCTCCCTCTCTCTCTCACCACCTCCCTCTCGCTATCTCTCACTCTCTCGCTCCACTCCCTCTCTCTCGCTCACTCCCCTCCCTCTCACTCTCTCGCCCCTCCCTCTTTCTCGCCCCCTCCCTCTCTCGTCCTCTCCCTCTCTCTCTCCCGACCCTCTCTCCCTCACTCTCTCGCCCCCTCCCCCCTCTCTCTCTTGCACCCCTCTCGCTTGCTCACTCCCCTCCCTCTCACTCTCGCTCCACTCCCTCTCACTCTCTCACTCCACTCCCTCTCACTCTCACGCTCCCTCCCTGTCTCTCGCCTCATCCCTCTCTTTCTCGCTCCCCTCCCTTTCACTCTCTCGCTCCCCTCCCTCTCATGCTCTCGCTCCCATCGTTCTCACTCTCTCGCCCCCTCCATCTCTCTCGGTTCCTCCCTCTCTCTCGCACGCCCTCCCTCTCTCTCTCACACACTCCCTCTCTCTCTCTCACCCCACTCCGTCTCTCGCCCCCCCCCTCTCTCTCTCTCGCCCCCTCCCCCTCTCTCTCTAACGCCCTCCCTCTCTCTCGCACCCTCCCCCTCTCTCTCTCGCCCCCTCCCTCTCTCTCGCACCCGCTCCCTCTCTCACTCGCCCCCTCCCTCTCTCGATAACACCCTCCCTCTCTGTCTCGGCCCCACCCTCTCTCGCCCTCTCCCCCCTCTCTCTCGCCCCCTCTGTCTCTCACTCACCCCCTCCCTCTCTCTCACCCGCCCCTCCCTCTCTCTCTCCCCCTCCCGCTCTCGTCCCCTCCCTCTCTCTCGCCCCCTCCCTCTCTTGCTCCCCTCTCTCCCTCTCTCTCGCCCACTCCATCTCTCACTCACCCCATCCCTCTCACTCTCGTACCCCTCTCCCTCTGCCCCCCCCTTCTCTCTCTCGCTCCCTCCCTCTCTCTCTCGCCCCCTCCCTCTCTCTCTCTCTCACCCCAATCCGTCTCTCGCCCTTTCCCTGTCTCTCTCTCTCGCCCCCCCGCTCTCTCGCACCCTCTCCCTCTCTCACTCGGCCCTCCCTCTCTCTCTCACCACCTCCCTCTCTCTCTTTTCGCCACCCTCCCTCTCTCTCTCGCCCCCTGCCTCTCGCTATCTCTCACTCTCTCGCTCCACTCCCTCTCTCTCGCTCACTCCCCTCCCTCTCACTCTCTCGCTCCCCTCCCTCTCATTCTCTCCCTCCCCTCCCTCTCACTCTCTCGCCCCTCCCTCTCCCTCGCCCCCTCCCTCTCTCGTCCTCTCCCTCTCTCTCTCGACCCTCTCTTCCTCACTCTCTCGCCCCCTCCCCCCTCTCTCTCTTGCACCCCTCTCGCTTGCTCACTCCCCTCCCTCTCACTCTCTCGCTCAACTCCCTCTCACTCTATCACTCCACTCCCTCTCACTCTCACGCTCCCTCCCTGTCTCTCGCCCCATCCCTCTCTTTCTCGCTCCCCTCCTTCTCACTCTCTCGCTCCCCTCCCTCTCATGCTCTCGCTTCCATCCCTCTCACTCTCTCGCCCCCACCATCTCTCTCGGTCCCTCCCTCTCTCTCGCACGCCCTCCCTCTCTCTCTCACACACTCCCTCTCTCTCTCTCTCACCCCAATCCGTCTCTCGAAATCTCCCTCTCTCTCTCCCCCCCCCTCTCTCTCTCTCTCTCTCTCTCTCTCTGTCACCCCCCCCCCCCGGTCTCTCGCACCCCTCCCTCTCTCACTCGCCCCCTCCCTCTCTCAATCTCTCACTCTCTCGCTCCCCTCCCTCTCACTCTCTCGATCCCCTACCTCTCACTGTCTCGCTCCTCTCCCTCTCATTCTCTCCCTCGCCTCCTTCTCACTCTCTCGCCCCCTCCCTCTCTCTCACCCCCTTCCATCTCTCTCACACCCCCTCCCTCTCTCACACACCCCCACCCTCTCTCTCTCGCCCCCTCCCTCTCTCTCTCTCTCACCCCACTCACTCTCTCGCCCTCTCCCTCGCTCTCTCTCACCCCTCTCTCTCTCTCGCCTCCTCCCTCTCTCTCGTCCTCCTTCTCTAGCTCTTGCCCCTCCCTCTCTCTCTCTCTCGCCCCCTCCCTCCCTCTCTCGCCCCCTCCATCTGTCTCTATCTTCCCCTCTCTCTCATGGCCCCTCCCTCTCTCCCTCGCGCCCGCCCTCTCTCTCTCTCGCCCTCACTCTCGCTCTCGCCGCCTCCCTCTCTCTCTCGCCTCCTCCCTCTCTCTCTCGCTCCCTCCCCTCTCTCTCTCTTGCACCCCTCTCGCTTGCTCACTCCCCTCCCTCTCACTCTCTCTCTCCACAGTGTCTCGCTCTCTCGCTCCCCTCCCTCTCACTTTCACGCTCCCTCCCGGTCTCTCGCCCAATCCCTCTCTCTCTCGGCCCATCCCTCTCTCTCTCTCACCCCCCGCTCTCTCTCGCCCCCTCCCTCTCTCGCCCTCTCCCTCTCTCTCTCATCCCCCGGCTCTCTCACTCGCCCCCTCCCTCTCTCTCTCACCTCCTCCCTCTCTCTCCTCATCACCCTCCGACTCTCTCTCGCCCCCTCCCTCTCTCACTATCTTGCTCCCATCTCTCGCCCCTCCGTCTCTCACTTTACCCCGCCCTCTCGCTTTTTCTCTCACCCCCACCCTCTCTCTCATTCGCCCCCTCCCCTATCTCTCTCACCCTCTCACTCTCTCTCCTCGCCACCCTCCCTCTCTCTACGCCCCCACGCTCACTCACACTCTCTCTCCCCTCTCTCTATCGCCCCCATGTCTCTCATTCTACCCCTCCCTCTCTCTCTCGCCCCCTCCCTCTCTCACACCCTCCCCCTCTCTCTCACCACCTCCCTCTCTCTCCTCGCCACGCTCCCTCTCTCTTCACCCCCCTCCCTCTCTCACTCTCTCGCTCTCCTCTCTCTCTCGCCCCCTATGTCTGTCACTCTACCCTTCCCTCTCTCTCTCTCTCTCTCTCGCCCCCTCCCTCTCTCTCGCCCCATCCCTCGCTCTCGCCCCATCCCTCTTTCTCTCTCACTCACCTCTCTCTTTCGCCCCCTCCGTCTCAAACCCGCCCCCTCTCTCACTCTCTCTCTCGCTCCCCTCTCTCTCTTGCACCCTCCGTCTCTCACTCTACACCCCCCTCTCTCTCTTGCCCCCCTCCCTCTCTCACTCGCCCCTCCCTCCCTCTCTCTCTCGCCACCTCGCTCTTTCGCCACCTCCCTCTTTCTCGCACCCCCTCCCTCTCTCATTTGCCCGCTCCCTCTCTCTCTCTAATGCCCTCCCTCTCTCTCTCTCTCGCCACTTCCCTCTCTCGCCCCCTCCCTCTTTCTCTCATCCCCTCCCTCTCTCTCGCCCCCTCCTTCTCTCTCGCACCCCCTCCGTCTCTCACTCACGCCCTCCCTCTCTCTCACTCGCCCCTCCCTCTCTCTCTCCCCCTCCCTCTCTCGCCCCCTCCCTCTCTCTTACCTCCACCCTCGCTCGCTCCCCTCTCTCCCTCTCTCTCGCCCACTCCAACTCTCATTCGCCCCATCCCTCTCTCTCTCTCTCGTACCCCTCCCTCTCTGGCCCCCTCCTTCTCTCTCTCGCCCCCTCCCTCTCTCTCTCACCCCCTCCCTCTCTCTCTCTCACCCCACTCCGTCTCTCACCCTCTTCCTCTCTCTCTCTCGCACCCCGCTCTCTCGCACCCCCTCACTCTCTCACTCGCCTCTCCCTCTCTCTCACCCCCTCACCCTCTCTCTTTTCTCCTCCCTCCCTCTCTCTCTCGACCCCTCCCACTCTCTCTCCCCCTCTCTCTCGCCCCCTCCCTCTATCTCTCGCCCCCTCCCTCTCTCTATCGCTCACTCTCTCGCTAACCTCCCTCTCACTCTGTCGCCCCTCCCTCTCTCTCTCTCGCCCCCTCCCTCTCTCGCCCTCTCCCTCTCTCTCTCTTGCACCCCTCTCGCTTGCTCACTCCCCTCCCTCTCACTCTCTCGCTCCACTCCCTCTCACTCTCTCGCTCCCATCCCCCTCTCTCTCGCTCCCATCCCTCTCACTCTCTCGCCCGCACCATCTCTCTCGACCCCTCCATCTCTCTCGCACCCCCTCCCTCTCGTGCACCCTCCCTCTCTCTCTCTCTCACCCAACTCCGTCTCTCGCCCTCTCCCTCTCTCTCTCTCACCCACCTCTCTCTCTCTCGCACCCCGCTCTCTCGCACACCCTCCCTCTCTCACTCGCCCCCTCCCTCTCTCTCTCACCCCCTCTCTCTCTTTTTGCCACACTCCCTCTCTCTCTCCCCACCCCTCCTTCTCTCTCTCTCCCTCTCTCTCTCACCCCCTCCCTCTCTCTCTTGCCCCCTCCCTTTCTCTATCTCTCACTGTCCCGCTCACCTCCCTCTCACTCTCTCACTCCCCTCCCTCTCACTCTCTCGCTCCACTCCCTCTCATTCTCTCCCTCACCTCCTTCTCACTCTCTCACCCCCTCCCTCTCTCTCACCCCCTCCCTCTCTCTCACATCCCCTCCCTCTCTCACACATCCCCACCCTCTCACTCTCGCCCCCTCCCTCTCTCCCTCTCTCGCCCCACTCACTCTCTCAACCCCTCCCTCTCTCTCTTGCCCCCTCCCTCTCTCTATCTCTCACTGTCCCGCTCCCCTCCCTCTCACTCTCTCGCTCCCCTCCCTCTCATTCTCTCCCTCACCTCCTTCTCACTCTCTCGCCCCCTCCCTCTCGCTCGCCCCCTCCCTCTCTCTCACACCCCCTCCCTCTCTCACACATCCCCACCCTCTCTCTGTCGCCCCCTCCCTCTCTCCCTCTCTCGCCCCACGAACTCTCTCGCCCTCTCCCTCTCTCTCTCTCGCCCCCTCTCTCTCTCGTCCGCTCTCTCTCTCTCTCTCGTCCCCCCTCTCTAGCTCTTGCCCCTCCCTCTCTCTCTCTCGCCCCCTCCCTCCCTCTCTCTCCCCCTCCATCTGTCTCTGTCTTCCCCTCTCTCTCATGGCCCCTCCCTCTCTCCCTCGCGCCCTCCCTCTCTCACTCTGTCGCCCTCACTCTCGCTCTCGCCGCCTCCCTCTTTCTCTTGCCCCCTCCCTGTCACTCTCTCGCTCGACACCCTCTCACTCTCTCGCCCCCTCCCTCTCTCTCTCGCCCCTGGCCTCTCTCTCTCTCTCTCGCTCCCTTCACTCTCACTCTCTCGCTCCCCTCCCTCTCATGCTCTCCCTCCCATCCCTCTCACTCTCTCGCCTCCTCCATCTCTCTCGACCACTCCCTCTCTCTCGCACCCCCTCCATCTCTCACTCGCCCCCTCCCTCTCTCTCTCTCGCCCACCGCTCTCTCTCACCCCCTCCCTCTCTCGCCCTCTCCCTCCCTCTCTCTCGCCACCTGCCTCTCTCACTCGCCCCTCCCTCTCTCTCTCTCACCCCCTCCCTCCATCCCCTCACCACACTCCCACTCTCTTTCGCCCCCTCCCTCTCTCACTCTCTTGCTCCACTCTTTCGCCACTCCGTCTCTCACTCTACTCCTCCCTCTCTCTCTTTCTCTCTCGCCCCCGCCCTCTCTCTCACTCGCCCCCTCCCCTCTCTCTCTCTCACCCTCTCAATCTCTCTCCTCGCCACCCTCCCTCTCTCTACGCCCCACCCTCTCTCACTCTCTCGCTCCCCTCTCTCTATCGCCCCCTCTGTCTCTCACTCTATCGCTCCCTCTCTCTCTCTCGCCCCCTCCCTCTCTCTCCTCACCACTCTCCCTCTCTCTTCGCCCCTCCCTCTCTCACTCTCTAGCTCCCCTCTCTCTTACCCCCTCTGTCTCTCGCCCCCTACCTCTCTCTCTCTCCCCTCCCTCTCTCTCTCAGTCTCCTCTCTCTCTCTCCCCCTCCGTCTCTCCCTCTCTTGCTCCCTCCCTCTCTTGCTCCCCTCCCTCTCAAGCTCTCGCTCCCCTCTCTCTCACTCTCTCATCCCCTCCCTCTCTCTCGCCCCCGCCCTCTCTCTCGCATCCCCTCCCTCTCTCACTCGCCCCCTCCCTCTCTCTCTTTAATGCCCTCCCTCTCTCTCTTGCCCCCTCCCTCTATCGACCTCTCCCTCTCTCTCTCTCGCCCCCTCTCTGCCTCTCTCTCTCGCCCCCTCCCCTCTCTATCGCTCCCCATCTCTCACTTGCCCCCTCCGCCTCTCTCTCTCTCGCCCCCTCCCTCTCTCTCACTCGCCCCTCCCTCTCTCTCTCGCACCCTCCCTCTCTCGCCCCCTCCGTCTCTCTCGCTCCCCTCTCTCTCTCGCCCCCTCCGTCCCTAACTCGCCCCCCCTCTCTCTCTCTCTCGCCTCCTCCCTCCCTCACTCGCCCCTTCCTCTCTCTCTCTCGCCACCTCCCTCTCTCGTCCCTCCCTCTTTCTCGCCCCCTCCGTCTCTCTCTCGCCCCTCCCTCTCTCGCTCCCCTCCCTCTCACGCTCTCACTCCCCTCTCTCTCACTCTCTCATCCCTCCCTCTCTCTCGCCCCCTCCCTCTCTCTCGCACCCCCCTCCCTCTCTCTCTCTCTCTCTCGCCCCTCTCTCCCTCTCACTCTCGCCCCCTCGGCTCTCTCTCTCGCCCCCTCGATCTCTCACTCGCCCCCTCCCTCTCTCTCACTCGCCCCTCCCTCTCTCTCTCTCCCCCTCCCTCTCTCACCCCCTCCCTCTCTCGTTCCCCTCTCTCCCTCTTTCTCGACCCCTCCATCTCTCACTCGCCCCATCCCTCTCTCTCTCGTACCCCTCCCTCTCTCGCCCCCTCTTTCTCTCTCTTGCCCCCTCACTCTCTCTCTCGCCCGCGCCCTCTCGCTCTCTCACCCCACTCCGTCTCTCGCCCTCTCCCTCTCTCTCTCCCGCCCCCCTCTCTTTCGCACCCCCTCCCTCTCTCACTCGCTCCCTCCGTCTCGCTCTCACCCCCTCCCTCTCTCTCATTTCGCCACCCTCCCTCTCTCTCTCGACCCCTCCCTCTCTCTCTGCCTCTCTCTCTCTCGCTCCCCTCCCTCTCACTCTCTCGCTCCCCTCCCTCTCATTCTCTCCCTCGCCTCCCTCTCACTCTCTCGCCCCCTCCCTCTCTCTCACCCCTCCCTATCTCTCACAACCCCTCCCCCTCTCACACACCCTCACCCTCTCTCTCTCGCCCCCTTCCTCTCTCTCTCTCTCGCCACCTCTCTCTCTCTCGCTCCCTCCCTCTCTGTCTTCACCCCTCTACCTCTTGCCCTTCCGTCTTTCTCTCTCGCCACCTCCCTCCCTCTCTCGCCCCCTCTATCTGTCTCTATCTTCCCCTCACTCTCATGGCCCCTCCCTCTCTCCCTCGTGCCATCACTCTCGCTCTCCCTCGCCCTCACTCTCATTCTTGCCACCTCCCTCCCTCTCTCGCCCCCTCCCTCTCTCTCGCCCCCTCCCTCTCTTGCTCCCCTCACTCCCTCTCTCTCGCCCACTCCATCTCTCACTCACCCCATCTCTCTCACTCTCTTACCCCTCCCCCTCTGGCCCCCTCCTTCTCTCTCTCGCCCCCTCCCTCTCTCTCTCGCCCCCTCCCTCTCTCTCTATCTCACCCCAATCCGTCTCTCGCCCTCTCCCTGTCTCTCTCTCTCGCCCCACCGCTCTCTCGCATCCCCTCCCTCTCTCACTCGCCCCTCCCTCTCGCTCTCACCACCTCCCTCTCGCTATCTCTCACTCTCTCGCTCCACTCCCTCTCTCTCGCTCACTCCCCTCCCTCTCACTCTCTCGCCCCTCCCTCTTTCTCGCCCCCTCCCTCTCTCGTCCTCTCCCTCTCTCTCTCCCGAACCTCTCTCCCTCACTCTCTCTCCCCCTCCCCCCTCTCTCTCTTGCACCCCTCTCGCTTGCTCACTCCCCTCCCTCTCACTCTCGCTCCACTCCCTCTCACTCTCTCACTCCACTCCCTCTCACTATCACGCTCCCTCCCTGTCTCTCGCCTCATCCCTCTCTTTCTCGCTCCCCTCCCTCTCACTCTCTCGCTCCCCTCCCTCTCATGCTCTCGCTCCCATCGTTCTCACTCTCTCGCCCCCTCCATCTCTCTCGGTTCCTCCCTCTCTCTCGCACGCCCTCCCTCTCTCTCTCACACACTCCCTCTCTCTCTCTCACCCCACTCCGTCTCTCGCCCCCCCTCTCTCTCTCTCTCTCGCCACCTCCCCACTCTCTCTAACGCCCTCCCTCTCTCTCTCTCACCACGTTCCGCTCTCGCCCCTCCCTCTTTCGCTTATCCCCTCCCTCTCTCTCTCGCCCCCTCCCTCTCTCTCGCACCCTCTCCCTCTCTCACTCGCCCCCTCCCTCTCTCGATAACACCCTCCCTCTCTGTCTCGGCCCCACCCTCTCTCGCCCTCTCCCCCTCTCTCTCGCCCCCTCTGTCTCTCACTCATCCCCTCCCTCTCTCTCACCCGCCCCTCCCTCTCTCTCTCCCCCTCCCGCTCTCGTCCCCTCCCTCTCTCTCGCCCCCTCCCTCTCTTGCTCCCCTCTCTCCCTCTCTCTCGCCCACTCCATCTCTCACTCACCCCATCCCTCTCACTCTCGTACCCCTCCCCCTCTGGCCCCCTCCTTCTCTCTCTCGCTCCCTCCCTCTCTCTCTCGCCCCCTCCCTCTCTCTCTCTCTCACCCCAATCCGTCTCTCGCCCTTTCCCTGTCTCTCTCTCTCGCCCCCCCGCTCTCTCGCACCCTCTCCCTCTCTCACTCGGCCCTCCCTCTCTCTCTCACCACCTCCCTCTCTCTCTTTTCGCCACCCTCCCTCTCTCTCTCGCCCCCTGCCTCTCGCTATCTCTCACTCTCTCGCTCCACTCCCTCTCTCTCGCTCACTCCCCTCCCTCTCACTCTCTCGCTCCCCTCCCTCTCATTCTCTCCCTCCCCTCCCTCTCACTCTCTCGCCCCTCCCTCTCCCTCGCCCCCTCCCTCTCTCGTCCTCTCCCTCTCTCTCTCGACCCTCTCTTCCTCACTCTCTCGCCCCCTCCCCCCTCTCTCTCTTGCACCCCTCTCGCTTGCTCACTCCCCTCCCTCTCACTCTCTCGCTCAACTCCCTCTCACTCTATCACTCCACTCCCTCTCACTCTCACGCTCCCTCCCTGTCTCTCGCCCCATCCCTCTCTTTCTCGCTCCCCTCCTTCTCACTCTCTCGCTCCCCTCCCTCTCATGCTCTCGCTTCCATCCCTCTCACTCTCTCGCCCCCACCATCTCTCTCGGTCCCTCCCTCTCTCTCGCACGCCCTCCCTCTCTCTCTCACACACTCCCTCTCTCTCTCTCTCACCCCACTCCGTCTCTCGAAATCTCCCTCTCTCTCTCTCCCAACCTCTATCTCTCTCTCTCTCTCTCTCTCTGTCACCCCCCCCCCCGGTCTCTCGCACCCCTCCCTCTCTCACTCGCCCCCTCCCTCTCTCAATCTCTCACTCTCTCGCTCCCCTCCCTCTCACTCTCTCGATCCCCTACCTCTCACTGTCTCGCTCCTCTCCCTCTCATTCTCTCCCTCGCCTCCTTCTCACTCTCTCGCCCCCTCCCTCTCTCTCACCCCCTTCCATCTCTCTCACACCCCCTCCCTCTCTCACACACCCCCACCCTCTCTCTCTCGCCCCCTCCCTCTCTCTCTCTCTCACCCCACTCACTCTCTCGCCCTCTCCCTCGCTCTCTCTCACCCCTCTCTCTCTCTCGCCTCCTCCCTCTCTCTCGTCCTCCTTCTCTAGCTCTTGCCCCTCCCTCTCTCTCTCTCTCGCCCCCTCCCTCCCTCTCTCGCCCCCTCCATCTGTCTCTATCTTCCCCTCTCTCTCATGGCCCCTCCCTCTCTCCCTCGCGCCCGCCCTCTCTCTCTCTCGCCCTCACTCTCGCTCTCGCCGCCTCCCTCTCTCTCTCGCCTCCTCCCTCTCTCTCTCGCTCCCTCCCCTCTCTCTCTCTTGCGCCCCTCTCGCTTGCTCACTCCCCTCCCTCTCACTCTCTCGCTCCACATTGTCTCGATCTCTCGCTCCCCTCCCTCTCACTTTCACGCTCCCTCCCGGTCTCTCGCCCAATCCCTCTCTCTCTCGGCCCATCCCTCTCTCTCTCTCACCCCCCGCTCTCTCTCGCCCCCTCCCTCTCTCGCCCTCTCCCTCTCTCTCTCATCCCCCGGCCTCTCTCACTCGCCCCCTCCCTCTCTCTCTCACCTCCTCCCTCTCTCTCCTCATCACCCTCCGACTCTCTCTCGCCCCCCTCCCTCTCTCACTATCTTGCTCCCATCTCTCGCCCCTCCGTCTCTCACTTTACCCCGCCCTCTCGCTTTTTCTATCACCCCCGCCCTCTCTCTCATTCGCCCCCTCCCCCTATCTCTCTCACCCTCTCACTCTCTCTCCTCGCCACCCTCCCTCTCTCTACGCCCCCACGCTCACTCACACTCTCTCTCCCCTCTCTCTATCGCCCCCATGTCTCTCATTCTACCCCTCCCTCTCTCTCTCGCCCCCTCCCTCTCTCACACCCTCCCCCTCTCTCTCACCACCTCCCTCTCTCTCCTCGCCACGCTCCCTCTCTCTTCACCCCCCTCCCTCTCTCACTCTCTCGCTCTCCTCTCTCTCTCGCCCCCTATGTCTGTCACTCTACCCTTCCCTCTCTCTCTCTCTCTCTCTCTCGCCCCCTCCCTCTCTCTCGCCCCATCCCTCGCTCTCGCCCCATCCCTCTTTCTCTCTCACTCACCTCTCTCTTTCGCCCCCTCCGTCTCAAACCCGCCCCCTCTCTCACTCTCTCTCTCGCTCCCCTCTCTCTCTTGCACCCTCCGTCTCTCACTCTACCCCCCCTCTCTCTCTCTTGCCCTCCTCCCTCTCTCACTCGCCCCTCCCTCCCTCTCTCTCTCGCCACCTCGCTCTTTCGCCACCTCCCTCTTTCTCGCAACCCCTCCCTCTCTCATTTGCCCGCTCCCTCTCTCTCTCTAATGCCCTCCCTCTCTCTCTCTCTCGCCACTTCCCTCTCTCGCCCCCTCCCTCTTTCTCTCATCCCCTCCCTCTCTCTCGCCCCCTCCTTCTCTCTCGCACCCCCTCCGTCTCTCACTCACGCCCTCCCTCTCTCTCACTCGCCCCTCCCTCTCTCTCCCTCCCCCTCCCTCTCTCGCCCCCTCCCTCTCTCTTACCTCCACACTCGCTCGCTCCCCTCTCTCCCTCTCTCTCGCCCACTCCAACTCTCATTCGCCCCATCCCTCTCTCTCTCTCTCGTACCCTCCCTCTCTGGCCCCCTCCTTCTCTCTCTCGCCCCCTCCCTCTCTCTCTCACCCCCTCCCTCTCTCTCTCTCACCCCACTCCGTCTCTCACCCTCTTCCTCTCTCTCTCTCGCACCCCGCTCTCTCGCACCCCCTCCCTCTCTCACCCGCCTCTCCCTCTCTCTCACCCCCTCCCCCTCTCTCTTTTCTCCTCCCTCCCTCTCTCTCTCGACCCCTCCCACTCTCTCACCCCCCTCTCTCTCGCCCCCTCCCTCTATCTCTCGCCCCCTCCCTCTCTCTATCGCTCACTCTCTCGCTAACCTCCCTCTCACTCTGTCGCCCCTCCCTCTCTCTCTCTCGCCCCCTCCCTCTCTCGCCCCTCCTCCCTCTCTCTCTCTTGCACCCCTCTCGCTTGCTCACTCCCCTCCCTCTCACTCTCTCGCTCCACTCCCTCTCACTCTCTCGCTCCCATCCCCCTCTCTCTCGCTCCCACCCCTCACACTCTCTCGCCCGCACCATCTCTCTCGACCCCTCCATCTCTCTCGCACCCCCTCCCTCTCGTGCACCCTCCCTCTCTCTCTCTCTCACCCCACTCCGTCTCTCGCCCTCTCCCTCTCTCTCTCTCACCCACCTCTCTCTCTCTCGCCCCCCGCTCTCTCGCACACCCTCCCTCTCTCACTCGCCCCCTCCCGCTCTCTCTCACCCCCTCCCTCTCTCTCTTGCCCCCTCCCTTTCTCTATCTCTCACTGTCCCGCTCACCTCCCTCGCACTCTCTCACTCCCCTCCCTCTCACTCTCTCGCTCCACTCCCTCTCATTCTCTCCCTCACCTCCTTCTCACTCTCTCACCCCCTCCCTCTCTCTCACCCCCTCCCTCTCTCTCACATCCCCTCCCTCTCTCACACATCCCCACCCTCTCACTCTCGCCCCCTCCCTCTCTCCCTCTCTCGCCCCACTCACTCTCTCAACCCCTCCCTCTCTCTCTTGCCCCCTCCCTCTCTCTATCTCTCACTGTCCCTCTCCCCTCCCTCTCACTCTCTCGCTCCCCTCCCTCTCATTCTCTCCCTCACCTCCTTCTCACTCTCTCGCCCCCTCCCTCTCGCTCGCCCCCTCCCTCTCTCTCACACCCCCTCCCTCTCTCACACATCCCCACCCTCTCTCTCTCGCCCCCTCCCTCTCTCCCTCTCTCGCCCCACGAACTCTCTCGCCCTCTCCCTCTCTCTCTCTCGCCCCCTCTCTCTCTCGTCCGCTCTCTCTCTCTCTCGTCCCCCCTCTCTAGCTCTTGCCCCTCCCTCTCTCTCTCTCGCCCCCTCCCTCCCTCTCTCTCCCCCTCCATCTGTCTCTGTCTTCCCCTCTCTCTCATGGCCCCTCCCTCTCTCCCTCGCGCCCTCCCTCTCTCACTCTGTCGCCCTCACTCTCGCTCTCGCCGCCTCCCTCTTTCTCTTGCCCCCTCCCTGTCACTCTCTCGCTCGACACCCTCTCACTCTCTCGCCCCCTCCCTTTCTCTCTCGCCCCTGGCCTCTCTCTCTCTCTTTCGCTCCCTTCCCTCTCACTCTCTCGCTCCCCTCCCTCTCATGCTCTCCCTCCCATCCCTCTCACTCCCTCGCCCCCCTCCATCTCTCTCGACCCCTCCCTCTCTCTCGCACCCCCTCCCTCTCTCACTCGCCCCCTCCCTCTCTCTCTCTCTCGCCCACCGCTCTCTCTCACCCCCTCCCTCTCTCGCCCTCTCCCTCCCTCTCTCTCGCCACCTGCCTCTCTCACTCGCCCCTCCCTCTCTCTCTCTCACCCCCTCCCTCCATCCCCTCACCACACTCCCACTCTCTTTCGCCCCCTCCCTCTCTCACTCTCTTGCTCCACTCTTTCGCCACTCCGTCTCTCACTCTACTCCTCCCTCTCTCTTTCTCTCTCGCCCCCGCCCTCTCTCTCACTCGCCCCCTCCCCTCTCTCTCTCTCACCCTCTCAATCTCTCTCCACGCCACCCTCCCTCTCTCTACGCCCCACCCTCTCTCACTCTCTCGCTCCCCTCTCTCTCGCCCCCTCTCCCTCTCTCTCACCTCCTCCCTCTCTCTCCTCACCACTCTCCCTCTCTCTTCGCCCCTCCCTCTCTCACTCTCTAGCTCCCCTCTCTCTTACCCCCTCTGTCTCTCGCCCCCTACCTCTCTCTCCCCTCCCTCTCTCTCTCAGTCTCCTCTCTCTCTCTCCCCCTCCGTCTCTCCCTCTCTTGCTCCCTCCCTCTCTTGCTCCCCTCCCTCTCAAGCTCTCGCTCCCCTCTCTCTCACTCTCTCGTCCCCTCCCTCTCTCTCGCCCCCGCCCTCTCTCTCGCATCCCCTCCCTCTCTCACTCGCCCCCTCCCTCTCTCTCATTAATGCCCTCCCTCTCTCTCTTGCCCCCTCCCTCTATCGCCCTCTCCCTCTCTCTCTCTCGCCCCCTCTCTGCCTCTCTCTCTCGCCCCCTCCCCTCTCTCTCGCTCCCCATCTCTCACTTGCCCGCTCCGCCTCTCTCTCTCTCGCCCCCTCCCTCTCTCTCACTCGCCCCTCCCTCTTTCTCTCGCACCCTCCCTCTCTCGCCCCCTCCGTCTCTCTTGCTCCCCGCTCTCTCTCGCCCCCTCCGTCTCTCACTCGCCCCCCCTCTCTCTCTCTCTCGCCTCCTCCCTCCCTCACTCGCCCCTTCCTCTCTCTCTCTCGCCACCTCCCTCTCTCGCCCCTCCCTCTTTCTCACCCCCTCCGTCTCTCTCTCGCCCCTCCCTCTCTCGCTCCCCTCCCTCTCACGCTCTCACTCCCCTCTCTCTCACTCTCTCATCCCTCCCTCTCTCTCGCCCCCTCCCTCTCTCTCGCACCCCCCTCCCTCTCTCTCTCTCTCTCGCCCCTCTCTCCCTCTCACTCTCGCCCCCTCGGCTCTCTCTCTCGCCCCCTCGATCTCTCACTCGCCCCCTCCCTCTCTCTCACTCGCCCCTCCCTCTCTCTCTCTCCCCCTCCCTCTCTCACCCCCTCCCTCTCTCGCTCCCCTCTCTCCCTCTTTCTCGACCCCTCCATCTCTCACTCGCCCCATCCCTCTCTCTCTCGTACCCCTCCCTCTCTCGCCCCCTCTTTCTCTCTCTTGCCCCCTCACTCTCTCTCTCGCCCGCGCCCTCTCGCTCTCTCACCCCACTCCGTCTCTCGCCCTCTCCCTCTCTCTCTCCCGCCCCCCCTCTCTTTCGCACCCCCTCCCTCTCTCACTCGCTCCCTCCGTCTCGCTCTCACCCCCTCCCTCTCTCTCATTTCGCCACCCTCCCTCTCTCTCTCGACCCCTCCCTCTCTCTCTGCCTCTCTCTCTCTCGCTCCCCTCCCTCTCACTCTCTCGCTCCCCTCCCTCTCATTCTCTCCCTCGCCTCCCTCTCACTCTCTCGCCCCCTCCCTCTCTCTCACCCCTCCCTATCTCTCACAACCCCTCCCCCTCTCACACACCCTCACCCTCTCTCTCTCGCCCCCTCCCTCTCTCTCTCTCTCGCCACCTCTCTCTCTCTCGCTCCCTCCCTCTCTGTCTTCCCCCCTCTACCTCTTGCCCTTCCGTCTTTCTCTCTCGCCACCTCCCTCCCTCTCTCGCCCCCTCTATCTGTCTCTATCTTACCCTCACTCTCATGGCCCCTCCCTCTCTCCCTCGTGCCATCACTCTCGCTCTCCCTCGCCCTCACTCTCATTCTTGCCACCTCCCTCTCTCTCTCGCCCCCTCCCTCTATCTCTCGCCCCTGCTCTCTCCCACCCCCTCCCTCTCTCACTCGCCCCCTCCCTCTCTCTCTCTCACCCCCTCCCTTTCTCTCCTCGCCACACTTCCTCTCTCTCTCGCACCCTCCCTCTCTTTCTCTCTCTCGCTCCCCTCCCTCTCAATCTCTCGCTCCCCTCCCGCTCACTCTCTCGCCCCCTCTCTCTTTCTCGCCCCCTCCCTCTCTCTCTCGCCCCCTCCCACTCTCACTCTCTCGCTCCCCTCTCTCTCACTCTCTCGCTCAACTCCCTCTCACTCTCTTCTTCCCCTCCCGCTCACACTCTCGTCCCCTCCCTCTCTCTCTCCCCTCCCTCTCTCTCACAACCCCTCCCTCTCTCACTCATCCCCTCCCTCTGTCTCACCCCCTGCCTTTCTCTCACTCGCCCCCTCCCTCTCTCGCTCCCTTCCCTCTCACGTTCTCGCCCCCTCCCTCTCTCTCGCCCCCTCCCTCTCTCTCGCACCACCTCCCTCTCACACTCGCCCCTTCCCTCTCTCTCTCTCATGCCCTCCCTCTCTCTCTCTCTCGCCCCTTATCTTTCTTGCCCCCTCTCTATCTCTCTCGCCCCACGCTCTCTCGCAACCCCTCCCTCTCTCACTCGCCCTATACCTCTCTCTCTCTCTCTCACCACCTCCCTTTCTCTCCTCACCAGCCTCTCTCTCTCTCTCTCTCGCCCCACTCCTTCTCTCACTCGTCCCCACACTCTCTCTCACTCTCCCTCGCCCCCTCCCTCTGTCTCTCTCTTGCCCCACTCCGTCTCTCGCCCTCTCCTTCTCTCTCTCCCGCCCGCTCTCTCTCTCGCCCCCTTCCTCTCTCTCACTCGCCCCCTCCCACTCTCTCTCTCACCACGTCCCTCTCTCATCCCCTCCCTCTCTCTCGTCCCCTTGCTCTCTGTCTCTCGCTCTCCGTCTCTCTCTCTCTTGCCCCCTCCCTCTCTCGCTCCCCTCTCTCTCACTCTCTCATGACCTCCCTCTCTCTCACACCCTCACTCTCTCTCGCACCCCCTCCCTCGCTCACTCGCCCCGCCCTCTCTCTCAATAACTCCCTCCCGCTCTCTCCCTCTCGCCCCCCTCTCTCGCCCTCTCCCTCTCTCACTCTCTCGCCCCCTCTCTCCCTCTCTCTCTCACCCCCTCCGTCTCTCACTCGCCCCCTCCCTCTCTCTCTCTCTCGCACCTTCCCTCTCTCTCACTTCCCCATCCCCTCTCTCTCTCTCGCACCCTCCTTCTCTTGCCCCCTCCCTGTCTCTCTCTCGCCCCCTCTCTCCCTCTCTCTCTCGCCCCCTCCCCTCTCTCTCTCGCCCCCTTCGTCTCTCACTCGCCCCCTCCCTCTCTCTCTCTCTCGCCCCTACCCTCTCTCTCATTCGTCCCCTCCCCTCTCTCTCTCGCACCCTACCTCTCTCGCCCCCTCCCTCTCTCTCGCCCCCCTCTCTCGCTCGCTCCCCTTTCTCTCGCCCCCTCCATCTCTAACTCGCCCCCTCTCTCCCTCACTCACTCGCTCCCCTCTTTCTCTCTCGCCCCCTCCATCTATCACTCTACCCCTCCCTCTCTCCCTCTAGCCCCCTCCCTCTCTCTCGCCAACTCCCACTCTTGCCCCCACCCTCTCTCTCTCTTGCTCCTCTCTTGTCTCTCTCTCACCCCCTCCGTCTCTCTCTCGCCCCCTCCCTCTTACGCTCCCATCCCTCTCACGCTCTCGCCCCCTCCCTCTCTCTCGCACACCCTCCCTCTCTCACTTGACCCCCCTCCCTCTCTCTAAAGCCCTGCATCTCTCTCTCTCTCGCCCGCTCCCTCTCTCACCCTCTCCCTCTCTCTCTCTCTCGCCCCCTCTCTCCCTCTGTCACATCCCCTTCCACTCTCTCTCTCTCCCCGTCTCTCACTCGCCCCCTCCCTCTCTCTCACTCGCCCCTCCCTCACTCTCTCTCCCCCTCCCTCTCTCGCCCCCTCCCTCTCCCTCGCACCATCCCTCCCTCTCTCTCCCTTTACCCCTCACTCTCTCGCACCCTCCTTCTCTCTCTCGCCCACTCCCTCTCTCTTCCCCCCCCCCTCTCTCTCTCTCTCACCCCACTCCCTCTCTCGCCCTATCTCTCACTCTCTTGCCCCCAGCTCTCTCGAACCCCCGCCCTCTCTCACTCGCCCCCTCCCTCTCTCTCTCACCCCTCCCTCTCTCGCCCCCTCCCTCTCTCTCGACCCATCCCTCTCTCTCTCTCGCTCCCCCCTCTCTCTCTCTCGCCCCCTCCGTCTCTCACTCGCCCTATCCCTCCCTCTCTCTCCCTTTTACCCCTCATTCTCTCGCACCCTCCTTCTCTCTCTCGCCCCCTCCCTCTCGCGTTCTCTCACCCCACTCCGTCTCTCGCCCTCTCTCTCTCTCTCTTGCCCCCGCTCTCTTGCACTCCCGCCCTCTCTCACTCGCCCCCTATCTCTCGCTCTCACCCCCTCCCTCTCTCTCTTTGCCACCCTCCCTCTCTCTCTCGACCCCTCCCTCTCTCTCTCGCCCCCTCCCTCTCTCTCTCGACCCCTCCCTCTCTCTCTCGCCCCCTCCCTCACTCTATCTCTCTCTCGCTCCCCTCCCTCTCACTCTCTCGCTCCCCTCCCTCTCATTCTCTCCCTCGCCTCCCTCTCACTCTCTCGCCCCCTCCCTCTCTCTTGCCCCCTCCCTCTCTCTCACACCCCCTCCCCTCTCACACGCCCCCACCCTCTCTCTCTCTCGCCCTCTCCTTCTCTCTCTCTCTCACCCTCTCTCTCTATCGTCCCCCTCCATCTCTCTCTCGTCCCCCCTCTCTATCTCTTGCCACTCTCTCTCTCCCTCTCGCCACCTCCCTCCCTCTCTCGCCCCCTCCATCTGTCTCTATGTTCCCCTCTCTCTCATGGCCCCTCCCACTCTCCCTCGCGCCCTCCCTCTCTCTCTCTCTCTGGCCCCCCTCCAACTCTCACACCTTATCACTCTCTCTCGCCCCCTCCCTCTCTCTCTCGCCCCTTCCTGTCTCTCTCTCGCCTCACTCTCTCTCTCGCCGTCCCTCTCTCACTCTCTCGTCCCACTCCATCTCTCGCCCTCTCCCTCTCTCTCTCGCGCTCTCCTCTCTCTCGCCACACTCCCTCTCTCGCCCTCACCCTCTCTCTCTCTCACCTCCTCTCTCTCGCCCCTTCTCTATCTCTCTCGCCCCCCGCGCTCTCCCACCCCCTCCCTCTCTCATTCGCCCCTACCTCTCTCTCTCTTGCTCCCTGCCTCTCTCTCTCTTGCTCCCCTTCCACTCAATCTCTCGCTCCCCTCACTCTCACTCTCTCACTCCGCTCCCTCTCACACACTCGCTCCCCTCCCGCTCACTCTGTCGCCCCCTCCCTCTCTTTCTCGCCCCCCTCCCTCTCTTTCCCGCCCCCTCCCTCTCTCTCTCGCCCCCTCCCTCTCTCTCTCTCGACCCCTCCCCCTCTCTCTCAAACTCTCTCGATCCCCTCTCCTCTTACTCTCTCGCTCCCCTCCCTCTGACTCTCTCGCACCACTCCCTCTCACTCTCTTCCTCCCCTCCCGCTCACTCTCTCGCCCCCTCCCTCTCTCTCGCACCACCACCCTCTCTCACTCGCCCCCTCCCTCTCTCTCTCATGCCCTCCCTCACTCGCTCTTGTATCCTCTCTCTCTCTCTCGCCCCTTTCTATCTCTCTCACCCCCGCGCTCTCGCACCCCCTCCCTCTCTCACTCGTCCCCTCCCTCTCTCTCTCTCTCACCCCCTCCCTTTCTCTCCTCACCAACCTCCCTCTCTCTCTCGCACCCTCCCCCTCTCTCTCTCGCTCCCCTCCCTCTCAATCTCTCGCTCCCCTCCCTCTCACACTCTCGCTCCCCTCCCTCTCACTCTCTCGCTCCGCTCCCGCTCACTCTCTCAACCACCTCCCTCTCACTCTCTCGCTCCACTCCCGCTCACTCTATCGCCCCCCTCCCTCTCTTTCTCGCCCCCTCCCTCTCTCTCTCACACCATCCCTCTCTCTCTTTGCCATCCTCCCGCTCTCTCGACCCCTCCCTCTCTCTCTCTCCCACTCTCTCTCGCCCCCTCCCTCTCTCTCTCGCCCCCTCCCTCTCTCTATGTCTCTCTCGCTCCCCTCCCTCTCACTCTCTCGCTGCCCTCCCTCTCATTCTCTCGCTCCCCTCCCTCTCAATCTCTCCCTCACCTGCCTCTCACACTCTCGCTCCACTCCCTCTCACTCTCTCACCCCCTCTCTCTCTCTCGCCCCCCTCTCTCTCTCGCCCCCTCCATCTCTAACTCGCCCCCTCTCTCTCTCACTCACTCGCTCCCCTCTCTCTCTCGCCCCTCCACCTCTAACTCGCCACCTCTCTCTCTCACTCACTCGTTCCCCTCTCACTCTCGCCCCCTCCGTCTCTCACTCTACCCCTCCCTCTCTCTCTCTCTAGCCCCCTCTCTCTCTCTCGCCCCTCCCTCTCTCTCGCCACCTCCCTCTCTCGCCCCCACCCTCTCTCTCTCTTGCTCCTCTCTCTCTCTCACCCCATCCGTCTCTCTCTCGCCCCCTCCTTCTCTCGCTACCCTCCCTCTCACACTCTCGCTCCCCTCTCTCTCACTCTCTCATCCCCTCCCTCTCTCTCGCCCCCTCCCTCTCTCTCGCACCCCCTCCCTCTCTCACTTGCCCCCTCCCTCCCTCTCTCTGACGCCCTGCCTCTCTCTCTCTCGCCCGTTCCCTCTTTTACCCTCTCCCTCTCTCCCTCTGTCTCATCCCCTTCCACTGTCTCTCTCTCCCCCCCGGCTCTCACTCGCCCCCTCCCTCTCTCTCACTCGCCCCTCCCTCACTCTCTCTCACTCCGCTCTCTCTCTCTCACCCCCTCCATCTCTCACTCGCCCCCCTCCCTCTCTCTCTCGCCCCTTCCTCTCTCTCTCTCGCCT